>NW_028262358.1:122187924-122491072 GCF_047370975.1 Nipponia nippon | reverse complement strand
AAATAAATCATAGGTAAATGTCCACAGGATCCAGGCATCAAGATGCAGCTATAAGCAGAGCCCAGACTGGTTTCTTGTAGTTCGTTTCTTTTGCAGGAGTCTGGTATTTTCATTAGTGAGTTTCACAGTTACACTGTTTCCTTAATAAGGGGAATCCCCTTTTATTCATCCAAAACTTTGTGACTCTCAGGGATGTTGCTATCCCTTTCTTTTTATCATTAACGCCAGGCATTGCTGATCTGCATGCACGTCCCCAAAGCTGCTGAATGAGGAACGCAGAGTTAGTTTAGACATTGGCCGTGCCTTGCCTAACACGTTCATGAGCACAGCTAACTAGGGAAGGAGCAGGGTTGGGGACGGAAGGAGGATTATAGCTGGCTACAGCAGCAAATTCCTCCTTTGATTTTATTTTGAAGAGAGGAAGGGAAAACAGAAACACACATCTTTTCCTAAGATGCTTCAGGCAGAAATGTTTATGGTTTTGGTGCCCGTATCTGAACTGATTTATTTTTATTCTCTCTTTATAATCAGTGATTATCTCATCATTACAGCCTGCGGCACAATTTCTCTCATCTTAAAGCACAGACCTATATTTGGTCAGATGGAACATACCCTAACTCAGAAGACTGTATGGATTACATCTCTTCCGTATAGATCCTTTCATAAAAGGATCCCCTTGACTTGTCTCCACAGACACTTGGGATGGTAGGATTCGGTGGCAAATTCTGACGTACATGGAAGTGTCTTAACTCCTGTTATATTCAGTGAAAGAACACCTAAAGTGTTACCTAAAGTGGCTTTTGTACTCCCATGGATCATGTGTTACATCTACAGATATTGCAGCTACCCAAAGAAATCCAGGTGACATTATGCACTTGTGTTTAGGTGACAGGATCCTACCTCTGGTCAGTAAAGTTAGAGGATTGTAAAGGGCAATCCACCTGACAAAACAAAAGTATTTTAGGGTGAACTTCATTGCTTTATAAACTACTTTGTCTGTATCGATGGCTGGGGAATTCGGAGTGTTTCAGTTACCATCAATGTGTGTGTAGTGTAATTTCAGGTGCTGTGGGGTGTCCTGCCATGCCTTCAGCTGCCACTCTTGAAGTGCATAGGTCTTCTCTAGACCCTGTGTCACATACCTCAGATACCTCAGGGTATCCCATGAGATGCTAGATGCCTGCCTGTGGGCAAATGATTTAAACTCCAGATCTCTACTGACTACAATGGGAGCTTAGACACTTAGAGCATATGTAAGGGTCTCCGCTATTTGTAGGTGTCTGAATCTGATGCTTTCTTCTAGCTCTAAAACTCGTTGAGGCAGTTCACCACTGGAGTAGATCAATGATGTTCTGGTCCTTTCTAGTTTTTTTGTTTGAGATACAATCTCTGTGAGTGGGATGAGAGGGCTTCATCTAAAGTTAAATTATCTTTCCAGAGAATTGCAGTCATGCCCTGATTTGTTACTCTGCTACAGTCTTAGAACTAGGAGAATGTGGAAGACATAAGGACATAGCGACATAGTGGTGGATCAGACCAAAGGTCCATCTAACATGCCTGGTCTTTCAACAGTGGCCATAATTTGATATCTAGAAAGAACAAGGCAAGTGTATATGGTACTTCTCTGTCATTCATTAGCAGTCTTCAACCATTTTCAACTCAAGGACCTCTTGAGGTAAATGTGGTTTCTACCCGTTTAATATCCCTTAGTGTCCAGGCTTCTCTTAGAACTATGTAAAATTTTAACACCCACAAAAGTGACTTTAAGCACTGAATGGGAAAATAAGCAGTTATACCACAAACTGTTGAGGTGATCTCTGTAACTATTATTATTTTTTTTCTCTTCCCATTTCCCTTTATTCTCTTCCAGGAATTTACAGAGATGACAGCAAGTGCATCTTCAAGCCCTCAGTACAAGGCTACTTCTGCAAACAGACAGATCATGCACTTGTCATCCTAGAAAACTTAGACTCCAGTATGGTCAGCCAGAGACTGTTTCCAGTGGTAGCAATGACCGGCAGCTTTATGGACACCTTCAGTGATGTGACATCACATTCATCATGTTACCCTGCAGAGCATTGTTCTACTTTCTTTTCTGTGTTGCCATCCACCAAACTTGCTACAATTTGCTTCCCAGACCTAACACCTCTGACTTTCAGACTCTACCTCCTCAGTGGCCAAAACACAACCAGACTGCCCCTTGCTATATTCTACAATGAACCACTCAGCCTTCATGTTTTCATTCAAGGGAAATATGTCTCTCCAACACCATCTTCTTTCTCACTGAATGAAGGGGCAGGAGCCAATTACTTTAGCTTTGAGGACAATCTTCTGTATGTTCTCCTGCATGAGAAGGAACCTGTAGAAATAGTTGCTGGCCTTTCCCTTCTTGTGGCTTTCACTATTACTGAGGCTGTTGGGGAAGAAGGTGAAGCAAGTACAACACGTCGATTGGCTGATTTCTTGAAGATTGGTCATGACCAAGTCAGAGTAGTCCATCGTGTGCTGGGAGGTGAAAGCATGTTGAAGGTAATCTCGGCCAATGCTAGTAAAAAGAAATATCACTGCCCTAACATGGCATTTTGTACAGCCTTTCATAGCAGGTCTAGCTCACAGGAAGTGGGGAGAGGACCAGTGAGTACCCAAGTTCTGCAGCCATCTGATGTGGCTGGACCATCAAGAGTGCTCATCATTGAACTTGGTGATCTACCAGGCCATCCAAGAAATGAGTTGACAAGAGACAGCTTAAAGAGTTTGGCCAGAACAATTATCAACACTCATCAGACTGGAGACCTTCAGAGAGGCCTTGGTTTGCCGGTTGATACCTTAATGGTGACACAGCCTTCCTTACTGTTTCCAGCAGAAGCTAACAATAGGTAAGTATCAGATGCAGTATCAGCAGATACTGATTTAAGTGTAGTGAAGCAATTTAACCACTTGGCCTGCTTATTAAGATAGGGAGTAAGTTCTCCATTGACTGAAATATGACTAACCATGGTGAAACACTTTATAAAGTTTCCATGACAGAGCTATGCCCAAGTACCAGCTGAACTCCTGAGTGTGAATTACCATGTTATTCTGCTGGTACTCATGGATCTCTGTAGTGCAGAGGTGTCCATGATGGTTTAAACGAGGAAGAGAGTTTCTGGATGTTTGCCTTGAAACTACAAAGTGTTGGGTAAAGTCAATGCTTCTATAGAAGTTCAGACTACAATAGCTCTTAGATTTTAAGCAAACACATGTTTATAAATTGATGTAGTACCAGAGATGTGTTATGAAAGATGGGTTGTTGCCTTAACTAACTTGCAGGTCTAAACCTTGATTCATATACTTTTAAACTTTAAGGCCAGAAGGGACTGTTTAATCTTCTACTTCAGTCTCCTGCATGACACAAGCCACTGCTGTTCACTTTGATACCTCAGTGTTGACCTTTCTTTTTGGTTAAAATACTTATTCTAGAAAACCATTTGGTCTTGAAGATACAAGAGTTGAACATATCTAATACTACCTGAATGTGTGTCTAGATGTTGGACACTGTCCCTGTTTTTGCTGTCACAAGTACTTGCCCACTTTCTCTTGTCAGCCTCTTTGTCTCCAGCTTCCCGTGAGTCTCTTGTTCTTTCCTTCACTGTTACATCAGTGAGTTTCTGGGCATTGACTCTTCCTCCTCCTCCAGATACCTCCAGAATAATCAAATCACTTAGGTGTCTGCTTTTTAATAAATTGAAAGGTTTGAGTTCTGGAGAGTGTTTCTTTCCTTTTCTGTCTCTGTTTTCTG
Organism: Nipponia nippon; assembly: GCF_047370975.1. NCBI lineage: Eukaryota > Metazoa > Chordata > Aves > Pelecaniformes > Threskiornithidae > Nipponia > Nipponia nippon. The sequence continues at coordinate 122,487,294 of NW_028262358.1, read as the reverse complement.
AATCTTTTTTGTAACGTCTATGTCTGAAAAGCCAACTGTTTTCCTCCATATCAGTGCCATATGCAAAAGTGGTACTAAATCGCATCTTCTACTGACAGAATTCAATGATCCCATTAGCCCATTTTTCCAGAGAAATAGGAGAGCCCATGATCCTCTGTTTGCTCGCTGTATTTGCTAATTCCTTTTCAGTTCTAGCTTCCCAGAACCAAATCCATCCAGTTTGTTTGCCCAGATCCAACACACCACATGGTCTAGGTGCCCATGTTTGACTATTCTTTCCATAATGTATCAGCCCACCAACCCCTCTGTGCATTTTGTGTTTATATTTGTTTCTTTACGTAGATAAAGCATCAGGCCAGCAGCTTATTTTGACAGAACAACACAGGACACCCCTTTACTTTATAATGATTTCCCAATGGGAGCTACCTTTTGAGCTCTGTCAGTTACCTAGTTCTTTGTTATTTTTGTACGTACTAATTTTTTATTGATGTTCTGTACCAAGACTCAGTTTTTGAAGGTCATTTTTTTTCCTCTCCTTCACAGCAACAAACAATCCTTTCTGTCCCTCATTCCTCTGTCCCCATCTTAATCTTTTCAGCCTCTTGCAGCCACTATTTGCATGGCCCAGATGGCAGTCCTTATCTGCAGAAAAGGCTGTGAGGAGCAAGGCTGGGAAGGGTGCAGACAACAGTGTATTTCAGCCTCAGATCCTGAATCTGTATTAAAAGCATATGGGAAATATGAAAAAGGTAATATCCCATCTGTTTTTAATAGGGGACATGGGATTTGATGTTTGGGAACCTTATTGTGTACTCTCTGGATTTTGCATAAAGTTATGTTTTGATGTTGTGCACTACTGAGCCTTACCCAAGTCTAAGCATATTCCATCTATGCAAGAAAAAAATTGGATTTGTCTAAGACTTACTTTCTCTAATTAATACCATATCCTCTAACATTTACCACTGACCCCTGTACCATCCTGATGTCTGTTGGCTGCTAGTGATACAAACTGCTATTCACGTGCTTAACTTTTCTACTAGGCATTGTGTGGCTTATGGTAGTGAAGCACCCACAGTAAGGACACTGGTCTGTGACCATAGGAATCTTTGTTTTGTTTTGTTGTTTGGTTTTCGCTTGTTGGGTTTGTTTTTTGGGGTTTTTTGTTTGTTTTTTGGTTGGTTTGTGTTTTTTTTGTTTTTTTTTTTTAAGTGGCGTTATATTAAGCACAGTGGGAAATCACTATTTGCAAGACCAAATCTTAAATCATGGACAAACTCTGAAGATATACAATATTTTTTATCAGTGGAACTAACATCACTATTGTCAGTGGGGGTATTTGTGTTATGGTATAGGATACTACAAAATGGGACAGCAAAAAAAAGTTGTAAGAAGTTTTACAGCCTGTGATAGGAAATGTTATCCTGTCTTTATGCCATCCCAAGACACATCATAGCTGGCAGAGCATGACAAGTACAGGACCCCTCATTCAGTGTGTCCATTATTGATGAACAGAACAAGAGGAGCAACAATAGCTACACCGTGGGAAAGGAACAAGGTATCGATTTTTTTGAGTAAGTTCACCAGAACCTGATTAAATGCCTATAGGTTCCTGAACGCATCAGTGTAACATGACAGAGAAGCAGAGATCACCTAAAGGAGTGGACCACCCTCTTCTGTGTGCCAGGGGAGAAACCTTGTGGCTGTCATTTTTCAGGCACAAACGACATCTTCTCCAAACTAGAGACTGCTTTGTTAGCTGGAATTTGCTTTCCTATCTGTGCATGCTCTGTGAAACCAGTCTGAGCAGTGAGGATCAGGACAGGTGCCGAGGAGGAAAGCTGTTTTATTACAGGGACAAGAGCAGTGCTAGCTTGAAGCCATAGATTTACCGTCTCAGTAGGGGAAGACCTGGGACGTATATTCAAGAGAATACTAACATCACCAGATCATAGGACCAACTCAGAGCTCACCCACCCTTAGCTGCTTGGGCTCCTCTGCAGTGTTATTTATTGCTCCCCATCAGTCATAGCTTTTCTGGAATTACTCATGGCTGACACTTCTGATGCAATAAGGCCACAGATAACTTGTAAAATGAAATCAGGGTTTTCCTGTTGGGACATGTAGTATCCCCACTGTCTATCTGTCTCTCTTTAGGCAGTACATGTTAGCACAGGCAAGGATAATGGGGCTGGGATTACAAGTCAGGCTGAGTATTCCTATGTATTTTTCTGTGGAAGGAAAAGAGAAATATTTTTCACTCAAGTCATGCAAAATCCAATCAGGCTGTCAGATATACACAGATCCTGCACTCCTGCCAGGCCAGTCTCCCTGCAGTTTCAGACTAGTGGCTCCTCTTGCATCAAGACAACAACAAAAAGATCTTTGATCAGTAGAGACTGGATGTTTGTTTTTGCAGCCCAGGACAGTGAGGCTGAAGGGAGCCTTGGAAACCTTGCTGTGGTCAGGTAACTAGGCAGTAAGTCTGTATATCACATTACCAAGCCTTTAAAAATATGACTTGTCTGTTATGATTTGAAATGCTTTTTTACATTATTTTAATTTAACTTCTTTGTTAGGGTCACTTCCAGCATGGCTCATTGGTTTGTCAAAGAAAGACAGAGGTGATTGCTATGGCTGCTACAGTCCTGCACAGCTGGAAAATCAGAGAGATGACTATCACATAGCTTTATCTTTCTGCAAATGTCTGTGTATTAATATATACTGCAATATATTTCCAGATAGAAATCTTTCTTTTGCAAAGTTTGCCTAATATCAATATAAATATAAACATGAAAAAACATGAAGGCACAACAGCGAATGTATCATGTGTGTTTATGCAGGTGCCTTTATACGAAAACAGAAATATAAAGCTGGACAGTCATCCAGAAGGCATTTAGTCCATATCCCCACACGACAGCAGGGTACTTTGCTCCTTCTTGATGGACCTTAAACCTGCTACAAACTCAAATTCGCAGGCATTAATCTTTCTTTATTAGGAGTTAGGTTTGGGGTAGCATGTGTAAAACCATGTGTGTGCAGGAAATAACGGTGTTTGAGACCCACAGCAAGCAACAGAAGTGAAGCAAATCAGCAAAGAACTGCTCATTCAGACAGCAATACCCATGCAGAGAACTAAATAAGAAATTACTACTAATTCACTATGTCACATGACATATACATAGGCAGGCATGGTTAGAAGTCCAAACTAGATTAATTCTGACACATCCTAACCCCAAAGTGCTTGGGTTTGGTAACCTTCGTGCAGGTTTCAGGCAGGCAGGTTACTGTATAGAATTGCACAGGATTTTGAAAAAGGGAGATGACAACTTTTTTCCTGTGTAGGGATCTAACTTTTCCTCCAGTGGGTAGGCAAAAGCAGCTAAAAAATCATGACCTCAGAGCTGCAGCTATTGCAGCATTTGAGGCTCTGTCAAGGTTTTATCTGCCATACATCCCTGAAGTAAAGATGTGGAAAAGGTGGTACTCAGGAGCTTAAACCATAAACTTAACATCTCCTTAAAATTAACATTACATAATTTTAAGTCAGATGTTTCTAGGGACACTGTAGAGGATATATTCTTGAGTAGCATGTGTCACTCTGCTTGTTGATGTACAAAAAAGACAAACTCGGTTCAGATAGATATAGGAAAGGACATTTAAGATGATCTTGGAAATGGAGTTTATTTTAAGATATAAGGAATAAAAGAGCTTGGTTTGTTTAACTTGGCAAAGCAAGGCTGCGGGGAGATATCATTCTATCTGTGAAAATATGTTGGAAAAGTAAATGCCAGAGAGGAAGCTCTAGACACTAATGGACAATGACAGCACAGGAACAAATGGGTGTAAAGTATCAAGAGGTAAATTTGTATTTAAAAATAGAAGAAGGTTCCTCCTCAGAGAATAAACCGGAAGAACCAGCTGATAGATCTGGAAGAAGTTCCCATTCAACACCACTCTATTTTCCTAATTTTCTTTTTCCCCACATGGCCAAAGCAATACTCTGAACTTCCTTTAGCAGTCTAGTAAAACTGTGGAAAAATATACATGAATAAATTTACGGTGAAACCTAGAAGATTTCTAATCAGAGGTGTGGGATTCTGTAATGGGCTATTTATAGGAACGATGGGATAAGAAACTTCATCAGAATAAAGTGGAGGCTAATACATGTATAAACAGTGTTATGCCATATAAAACTGTGTGATCATATTTCACTTTAGGAATCAGGATGAATTTCACTATTTTCTTCTCAATTCATTGTTCTTTTCTAACTGGGAAACTGGGTAGTTGCAGGATCTGTCAACATGAAGTAGATGGTCATCAAGAACTCAGAGACTCAGAGAGCTCTTTCTGCATGGAAGATAGTGGTAATGGAGGCCTGTGTGTGAGAGGTTTGAGGGAAGTCATTCTGAATCCTAGAGCTGAAGTTTTTTATCACAAAGCTTTTTGATAATTTTTTGCTTCTGGTGGCAATTTTAGCAGAAAAACCAGGAACGGAATGGGCATCAAAACTCAACGATCAGTGTATTGCTGATGTCAGGAAGGCACAGTCATACAAGTGATAATGATGTCACACAAGGTCTTTGACCATGTAGATGTTAGACTCCAGGTCTGCTATTTTAGCATTTTTCTTTGAATTGAATTGAGAGTGGGGAAATTGAAGAGATATCTTGTGGCCCCCATCCATGGTCAGTAAAGGAATTAAATTGCAGCTTAAGCAGAAATGCTTTTCATTCAGGGACTATCCTAAATAAATACAAGGTATATGCAGAGTAGATATATGAGTCATTTGTGCAGGTTGAAGGTAGTGCCACAATATAGGTTACTGTTAATTACAGTGATGTCTGACCATGAGATTGAGTGTCTGTCTTTGGGGGGGGGGAAGCAAAAACAGTCAAAGCAGTCTGCCCCTTTGTATATGTTCCTTGCGTGAAGCCAGTATTTCCTTTGCAAGTTTTCAAACAAAACTCAAAAATACCCTTCTAGACAACAGCCATGGAGCTTCACATTGCCACCTCAAGTCAGATAACCATAGTTTTTCACCACTGCTTTCCTGTACTGGAACCCTTCTGGCAGTGCAGGAGTTAAAGGGTCTATCACCAACTACCAACCTGCTAAGCTACATTCCCCCTCTGAGCTTTATTTTTAAACTACATTTCTGTTAGTATCTACTGTATATGGTAAATGTATCTAAAAATTTGCCAATATCTCAGTCAAAGGTGACACCTGTGAATTACAAGGTTCAGGCAATTAGAAGTCCTATCCCCACTGTAACCATAGTGAAAACCACAGCTTGCTCTGGCAATGGGCTTCCCAAAACCAACGTGTTCCTCAGCAGGAAGGGAGCAGGAGGTAGGAAAGGTGAAAGGAGAGCAGGAGAGAACAGAGGAGGAGGGAGATAAAGAGGGTAGGAGACACCGAGGAAAAGGAGTGCAGGACTTCGAAGGTCTCTATGGGAGGAAGAGGGCATATATTGCCATATATTCCCCACACAGTATGGGTCTTTGAAATTGAGGGGTTTGTGTTATTAAATTTAAATCTCAGTTAAAAATGAAAGGGATCCGCTCAAGAAGGGCTTTTCCCAATTCCCTGGTGTTCCCCTAGAAGTTACAGATGTTCAGACACATGCAGGAGAGCCAGGAGTGTCCCCATCATCTTTCTTGGGGACTGGAAAGAGTTCTGGTCCCAGCTCTGGTACCCCAGTGCTGTCAAACAAAACCTGCCTCGCTCATGTCACATATGGATCCATTTTCCCTCTTAACAATTAACGGGACCCGTGGTAAAAGCAATGATTTACATGACACATGCACACAGAAGAGAGGAGCTAACAGCCATGTCTCCGAGGGATCGATCCTTTCCCCAATGTGCCTTATTTAACATGTGAGTGGTGTCACCTCTATCAGCAGAGCTTGGCTGGCATGACATTCGAGTGAGTGACGGCCGTGTCAGCTCTCAGGTCAGCCTTCTTTGCTGTCACATCGCTCTCTTGACTGCTGTTGTGTGTCGGATGGGAAAGAGAGAAAAATTCTTCCACATGCTTTGTTAGCAGGAGCCTGGCAAGCAAAGGGTTAAATGGCTGTGGGTGCTGGGTCTTTGTCGGGGTGTATGCATGTACATATATGTATACGAGTATATATATAGATATAGATATGTACACACACACACACCTTGGTTTGGCTGTAGGACCTCACGCCCGCAGGCCACAGTCACATTATCATCTGGAAATTGGATAACGACAGCACAATGACAAATCCAGGTTGCTTGCAATAAGGTGCTAATCCCTTTGCTTTAATATCGGAGCAGCGTGTAATGATGTTTGGACATCACTCCAGTTTACTGACGACCCCACTGGGGCCAGCAATAGAAGCGTACAACTGTCTAACAAGCCATCAGGTGACCGCCGTCGTCAAAGCAACGGAGGATGCAATCTAATCTTCCCTCCATCCCTTCCAGCTCCCAATAAGGACCAGATTATAGAAGTGGCCCATCAATGCTTGGTAACTCGAATCAATTAACGTTAATTCGCACAATGCTATGATGTATTGTGATCACTTTCATTTCGGAGAAGGGGGAAGAAATTGCTATAACTCACCTAAAATGAGGTTGTCTATGGTGCTGAGGTATTAATTGGGTGTCCATATTAAATGGAAAAGGAGCACGGTAGTGAAGGAAAAGTGGATGAGTGACTCTCTTGGCTGCTATTGACCTATCAGAAGAAGACAGTGCCCTTTTCCTTTGCTTTTATCTATTACAGTTTTCCCTATTGCGTGTCAAGTTGATGTATTATAAAAAATTCATTTGGTGACCTTTCACCCCCCTAGCAGATTAAACAATTTCACTGGGATGGCATCATTAACAGGGCCTTGCATTTAATGATGATTTCTCTAAAAGGCCACGGAGATTCGATTTTAAGCTAACAGATTTATTGCACTATTATAACATATCGTAAAAAACTGTACCACCTACGGTCTGGTTTTAGGATAGAAACTGTTTAAGAGTTTATGTGGAGCTTAAAGTGGTATTACCTTGGGATACGCAGCAGCAGCAAGGCTCTGACCTCCGGCGGGATGCTGTTTACATTTAATAAAAGACGTTTCTCCGACAGTAAACTTCAAGAGTGTGTTATGGAGGAGGCCTGGCTTAGCTCCTTGCCACTAGCAGGCGGCTTTGTAAGTAGGGGTATTTCCATTCATCTACAGCAATTAATGGAAGTCACTAATGAATTTAGAGGATGTCTCTCTCCTATCTGATGCATCAGCTCTGTCTCTTTCCTTCTAAAGGCTCCTGGTGATCCCACCTCACCTTTGTGTGGATCCATTAAGTCCCTCCAGTCTCCCTGTTTTTCTTTTTTTAAGGTGTCTTATCATCACTCCAGACCACAGGAATCTGGATTCCACCAGCTGCAACCACCAGGCAGCTGCTTGCCTTCAGCTTTTGGTGCCACGGCGATTGAAAAGTGCTAAACGAAGGTTGTCTGAGCAGGGCGGGGAAGACTGGCCTTATGGTGGAGACATGTCTGTGTGCTCCTGGACAGCTGCATTTATGCTCTGTGACTATATTTACTGATTTGTAAAATGGGAAAAAAAAATCCTGAAAGCTAGACTGGGAGCCATTTGGAGCTTGGACAGTCTCTAACAAACAGAAAAATGGAGATCTGATGATGGTAGTGCCTCCAAAAGCTACTGTCAGAAGAAGCAGGTTGGATGTTTTAATTAATGCATAGTCCAAGAGAGTACACATTGGACCTCTTTTTCAGAACTTTTTCAGTTTAACCAATTTATCTGATGCTTTCAACAGCCACAAAATATCCAGCTTCTAACTAAAGCATCTTTGCTTTATGAAAGGAAACCCTCAATTAGGTAAAGAAGCGTATTCCTTTTGTCCAGCCTTGCCCACAGAGGCAATTCAGTTACTTGTTTCTTATCCCAGTTCAGCATCAACCTAGGCCCCCTTGCTACTTCTCCGCACTACTAGATGCTCTCTTGGTAGCTTTCTGCCATCACAGCATCTGACCTTCGGGGTAGTGGACACATGGCTTCATTCAAAGCTCCCTGCTGGTGCTGGCTAGAATATTCATTTAGGTGCCTAGGTTTTTGAATTTTGGTCTTATTGACTCAGCCTACATGAAAGAAGGGAGACATCAGTAATGTCCAACAACATAAGTCCTGTTCAGTCCACTAGTCTAGTCCTCATAAGGAGATATGATCAGTATTACATATTTATTATTCCTCTGTTGTCAAGGAAAGCTGAAGCCTGCTTTCCACTGGAGTTTATTTCCTCTGGCTTTGATTTCTCTCTATAACATGGGAAAACATGCCCATCTGTAGAAATAAAATTCATGCTTTGGATAGCCTTTTTACTTAAAGTAGGAATGATCTCCAACACCTCTGGATGCTTCTGTCTCTCTTTCCCTGTCTCTATTACTTAGCGGTAAGATCTGCAGAGGGAGACAAAACTCTGAACAGTGCAGCTGAGAGGGCATAGTTACCTGGTGTCTGGCTAACCTCATCACCACATGACATGAGAAAGCACTTCTCACCCAAAGATATCAAAATCCTGACAGCCCTTCTGGTGACTTTGCAGCTACTTTGCCTTACACAAGTCCTCAGCTTGCCTATCTCCTGTCTTCACTACAGCATCTTCTTCCTTGTAGCCTGTCTTCTCTTCACCAGCAATCACTACCTTTTCAAGAACAAAAGAAAAAAAAAATCTCTTTGGCTTGACCGTGATGCATGTTGACATATTATTCGTTCCTCAAATTCTTTCCAATCTCCTTCCCCTTCCAGGGATATACTGATGCTGCAACATTAGCATTGCAGACATACCCAGACAACTGTTCAATTAGTTTCATTGTCTATGTGTATTAGGAAATTAAAAATGCCAGGGACTGTTCTCTGGCACCAAGGCCAGCTGATATGGATCAGCCTATGTCCACAAAATTAAATTCTCTCACCCACCATTTCAGGTTGGCCTCGTCCAAACTGCCAAGTGAGAATATTCTCTGACTGTATTAGCTCCCAGACCATTTGAGAGTTGTCCTGGGCTTTGCTATTGAGCCCAGACCACAGCTTGTGATGGACTGACAGTTAAACAAATCAAGTTTCAGTGCCAAGGCTTGTTATTTCTAATATAGCTATGTTTTCTAATATAGATGTATCGACTGACTTTAATGGACTCTTGACCCAAGCTCTGCATCTGATGTCTTTCCCCTTGAGGTCAACTAATAACAATATCTATTATTATTATTGCTATTGTTTTTATTGTTATTATTATAGTTATTATTAGTATCGTTATTATTATAGTTATTATTGTAATTATAATTAAAACAACAAGCTCTCCTTGATTTCAGGGAGACATCCTTCCCTCTGACCCAAATCTCTCCACCTAGTTTCTCAATCATGCCTTAATACCTGCAGTAGTCTCTTTGCTTCCCATGAGCTCTAATTTCCTTGCTACTAAAGAGCAGACACTTGCTCTCCTGCAGAGACTTGTGCTGGCACTGATGGTGAAAGGATCTGGGATCCTGACCCTGGTGTCCCTGCTGACTGAGGTATCATGAGCAGAGACTGCTTGCCTGCTGTGCCCACATTTAGAAGAGCTGCAAGGCACTGAGCAACTGAGCTGTTCCCCATTGAGTGCTGTCAGCAGGGAATTGCAAACCAGCCTGCTCCTTCCCAGCATGAGACTTCAGGGTAGAGACAAAACAGCATGCCCTTCTTGCCCATCAGGAGGATGGCAGGTCTTCTTGTTCCAGCCCTTGCTAGGCTACAGGCATGCTTGTCCATCCTCAACTCCCAGTTGCAAAGCTATTCCAGGAAAGCCCATTTTCCTCCCAGTGCGGATCACCGGGGAGCAGCAGGCTGCTCCTCTCTCCTCCTCCTCAACACTGACACTCACTCGCAGGAACATAACTCGCCGTGTGCAGTGTTGCACCCTAAGGCAGGGGCTCCCTCACAGCAAGAGTCAGGTTGGACCGTATGGGATATAAACACCACATTCTGTGCCGTGTTAGCTGGATTCAAATTACCTACAAACAGATATTAATTTTTAACCATGCATGTGTGGTTTTGTTTTGTTTTGTTTTCTTTGCTGTTACTCACCCTAGGGAGTGGGAACTACTTCCTACAACCACATTTTGCAGCAGCCTTCCTTTAAGTGTGAGATGAGCACAGTTTTACTGTGTAGGGCCTGGGGTGTGGAGTCAGGGCATTTCATGCCAACATTTTTCCTGTTTGTTGGCAGTTTTAAAGAAGCTGGAGAGACAAAAAAAAGTATTTTGGGCTTACAGAAGCCATGCCAAGATTCACCTAAACTTGTCTGGACTCAGCTGACTCCAGGGAGCTCACAGAAAGTGCAGATCTCTGCCATGAAAACAGGAGTGACTTGGTGTATTGTTCCTGCAGCGAGTTTCAGTGAGCGCTGAATGGAGGTGGATGAGAGCACTGATGAATGCACTGGTGCCTTTGACATGAATTTCAAACATAACACTGCCTATCAGACTTTCCTACTCACTGAAAAAAGAACCAACTTAAATCCTCGAACTAGCTCTTGATACTGCAGGTATCCTTAAACCCTTAGTTGATCTTCCCAGTGTCTGTGGTTCGGACCAGTGTTTCCCATCAGCTGCAGTATAAACAGTTTCTGGTTTGTAATGCATAGTAACACACAGAAAAAACCCCACTAAAACCCCAAAATAAAAAACTGAGTTAAAACAAAGTAAACTTATGCTCTGTTTATTTTCTGTTTGTAAACACCTTTAAGCAAACACTAGAGATGAATGAATAGCTTTTCTACTTTCATTTCAAGACAATACCAAACCCCCAGCCGCCTCACTGCAATTGCAGATTAGGGAGCTTTATATATATATAAATTATATATATATATATATATATATATATATATATGAGATACTAAATGACACAAAGCACTGGGAGAGGGAATGAAATGATACAGGCTCAGAATAAAGTGTTGATTCTTTATTCAAATGCAAAAGCCCTCTCCTGGGATGCTCTAATTTAAATTTCAGTCTTGGAAAAAACAATGTCTTTCAATGGAGTGTCTGTATACTGCTATATTTCAGTATGCAGACTTCATAGATAATGAAGGGTAAGAACACAGGTATGGCAGGAGAAAGAAATGCAGTAAAGCCCTGTAAGTGCTGTGCTTGTGTAGAGGAACTGCAACTTTGTTTTTAGAGGAGCTCGAAGGTGTTCTTTGCAAATCTTTCTGCTGGACAGGAAGCATTTGCAGCCTCCACTGTTATCAGTGCACTGCAATGAAGACTTTGGGGCTAGGGCATTGGGTTTCTGAATCCATAAAATCCCTGTCTCTGCAACGTACTTCCAATGTGATACCAGGGAAATAATTTATTTTGTTAATTTCTCACTGTTCTTTCTGTAAACTGGGGATCGAAACAAAAGGATTTTTTTTCATTGGTTTGGTGCTGCTGTCTGCTTGGAAGTGATGTCTGTTCAATATTTCTATACATTCTGCTCTCATCCAAGGAATCAAAGTGCTGTGATAAGGTAAATTAGTAGTCATTTGGTATAGTGCTTCTTCCTAGTCATAACAGACACTAAGTATTGCCACCTGCATTAAAAAAGTAGAAAATCCTGTGAACAGAAAGTAACATGACATTCCTAGACATAGGCAAGGTGTGAATTACCTCTGAGACTAGCATTGTGTGTTTTCATAGCATTAATTTTCTGATTTTTTTTTCTTTTTTTTTTTTTTTCACATTCTTTTGCATGCAAAAGAAATGGAAGCAGATATCACCCAGGAACATGCTTGTATGTGAGACCCTATAACATCTCTGTTCAGGTGCAGCCCTCAGATGGAGAAATTGAGAAGCAGCTTCCTGTACAGCCGAAAATCATTTTCCTGGACAGGAAGGTAGGATTTTGCCCCCTGTGGATGGACGTTTCTATTAAATCTGTACAATTTTGGCATTTCCAAGCAATCCAAAAGCTGAAACTGACCTAAATATGGCATAGGACAGCTCTTTAAATAAATATGGCAAAGGATAGCTCTACAAATAAGCAGTCATGGGCGTTCTGGGAACATCTTCCAGAATGGACTCTGTTAACATTTTTTAGCTTTTTCCTGCAAGGGTTAGACTTGTGCTGTAGAACTGATTGTGTGCAGTTTTCTGATCTCTGCTCTTAAAGCTTAGAGGATGTCATTGAGGAATGTGGAAACAGCAACACAATCATGAAGGCTGGCGATGTCAGGTATCATGGGGTATCCTTGTCTGCCCCAGCAAGTCCACACCATGCAGAGCAGTGCTGTGTAGAGAATGCCATGTTTAAAACAAGCTTGGATGTCTCTGTGATGTGATTTAGCACTGCCAGAGGTACGAACACAAGTCCTGGAAGCAGCAGACTAGATTCAATGAGTCCTTGGAGGGTTGTCAAGCACTGGCACAGGCTGCCCAGGGCAGTGGTTGAGTCCCCATCCCTGAAGGTATTTAAAAGATGGGTAGATGTGGTGCTTAGGGACATGGTTTAGTGATGGACTTGGCACTTAGGTTAACAGTTGGACTTGATGATCTCAAAGGTCCTTTCCAACCTAAATGATTCAATGATTCTATGATTCTATAATTCTATGATTCTATGATCACAGTGATGACCCTGGAGCATGGTGTCAAATCCAAGCTTGGACAGCTTTGTGGATATTATTTCTGGATGCAAAGTTGTTTTATAATAAAGCCAGCTCTGTATATCCATTAGTCCTGAGACTGATTTTACAGCTGTGAAGCACAAAACTTTCAGCTTCTTTCTATTGACTTCAATTCCCTACACATAGGCATCTTGTTGCATTGTAGGCTGTGGAATATGCTATTTGACCTCCAGCTCCTGTAGAAAGGTAAGACCTTTCCACAAGCCAACTCTGCTGCATGTCAAACATTGTTGGCTACCTGAAATAACACACAAAACCTACATCCAGGCAGTTGAATCTTCCCTTGAGTTTCATACCCTTCTTCAGACATATTTCAGGTTTTCTACTAGACTTGAGAACCAATAGCTCCCTAAAAAAATAAAAAAAAAATGAAAGCTGATATTTTTATATACACATACACTATGGGATCTAGATCCTGCACACCTATTATGGCTGGGTAATTTAAATATCAAAATTCTTTTATTTCACTGATTGTATAAGGAACTTAAATCTTCAACCTGACTAAATAGACAGACTGAATCTACTCTGTTTCCTTGAACTTGTGGAGTCACCAGCCTTGGAGATATTCAAAAGCCATCTGGACATAGTCCTGGGCAATGCCTTCTATGTGGCCTTGCTTCATCAGAGGGATTGGACCAAATGACCTCCAGAGATCCCTTCCAACCTCAACCATGCTGTGATTCTGTGCACTTAGACACCTTTGAAGCCATGATATCAAAATTAGCTACTTTTCATAGGTGATGTGAATGTGACCCCAGGTACCTCAAGTGAAGCAGCAAACCTTGCCAGACTTTGCTGAAACAGACCTGAAGCTGCCAGAACTGGTTCCTCTGAGCTTAAGCTCATCTTAAAGAGTAATGGTGAGCTTTGTGACATTTGTAACACATGATATGTAGATGCAAACTGCCCTTCCACTGGTCATTAAAAAATTATTGCAATTGTTAAAACCATCAAAACTTTCTTTCCTCTTGTTGAGGAGACAAGACCTTAATTCTTCTTTTTTGTTCTTCCTCCCAGGGTCAAAGAGTTGACAAACTGGGGCCTCCCTCAGAACCCTGGGTTGTATCAGCTCACCTCAAGGGCTCCTCCGAGGCTGTGCTAAAAGGTTTGGATGTATTTTCTTACAGGAAGGGTTATGGCAAAACAGCTATGCAGAATGATGGAGACAAATTTAGGAGTTCTCTCTGAGAAAGACTGGATTTGAAAGATAGCCTTTGGGCTGAAAAAAGAACGTTGCTGCAATAGTTTGGTGAACTGCCCAGTGATATGCTAGAGAAAGAGAAGCTTATACAAAGTATTTTCATAACTGCCTGTTGTTTTTAATTAGCCTACTTCAATGTGAAAATGGTTTTCATGAGAGATCTAAATGTTCCCCATTTATCAAAAGACCTGAACTCATGATTAACTCTAAGCATGTGAGTATCACCCTTGAGGTTATTGAGGCTATGAACTTGCTTAGATATAGAAGCTTGTTTAAGTACAGCGCTGAACCAAAAACCTGTGGATGATCATATGCTTGTAAACTAGAAAGTGGAAGTGATATTGATTATAAAGCACCCTAATTTTCATTGCTAAAATCTTTAAATGTAAGTGAACAGCACACACATTAAAAAGTGAGGTTTCCTATTACAGGTAAAGCATCGTGTGCAGTGAAGTGATTTTTGTGTCAGCTTGAATTGAAAAGTTCACATTTGGAGAAGATAAGTGGTGCTCATGCTGTAGATGAGAGCTTCTAACCCTTTCGGTCTGTGTTTCTGTTAATTAGAAATTCTTCCTACCTCATCATAGTTCCAGGTCTACAAGTTTGAAAAATCCTTTGGTCTTTTCTGTTGTTTTTTGTGCCTTTTCAGGGAGGTACACCTCATAGGTTTAGGGTCTAGAAGAACCACAGATTATTGGATCAGCTACTGGTCACCAGTGGAAGAAAGAAAGGGCAGAAAGGAGAAAGGAAGGAGGGGAGGAGGGGAGGAAGGAAGGAAGGAGTGAAGGAAGGGAAAAGAAAGAGAAAAACACAAAAAGAAAGAAATGAAAGAGAAGCAGAAAGAAAGAGAAGAAAGATAGAAAGAAGGAAAAGGAGAAAAAGAGGGGAAAAAAGAAAGAAAAGTCACTGAAGAGAAATGTACTTCACATTCTTTAAAAGATACATGCATCAAATTAATAGTCAATAAACTCCAGCAAAGAATGAACTGCATAGTACAGATGTTCTGCGTGTAATAGTTTGCTGCAGTTTTTCCTTTGACAAATGTCCTTATTGCACTCGTCTTTTGAAGCATATGAAAGCAGCATTTAATCGAAATGGGTCCCGTCTAGCACACTGAGGCTGCTTCATCTGACAGCAGCCAAACTGCCTCATGGAAAGTAGTTTAGCTCCAAATTAGCTTGCTTCTACGTTAAATACCAGCTTGCCTGAGAAATCTTTGTGAAGACTCCCATATATATCTGTAATATTCTGAGCTTTGAAGCATATGTGCCCAAAAGCTGAGATAGTCTCTGTTGAGAAGTACAGTACAGTACTCCAGGCTTCATCATAGACTAGAAATGGCAATTATAAAATATTTGAACGCAGCTGACAAGACCCTCTATAAAAGCAGTGCTGCAGTATCAGAGCCAAGAAAAGTCCTTGTAGTCTGGGCAGATACTGTCGTAAGGAGGATCATATGCATAGTACGTAAATAGATGAGCCAGGATCAGGATGGAGTAATTAGAGAAATCTAGATTCCCCCATTTCCACCAAATCTATTCACAGTATAAATTACTGCTTATTTATACATCACAGCTGGTCCTGGAGACTCACAATGAAATTGGGGGTTTGATGTGCTAGATGCCATACAAAAATAGAAAAACATATCTGTAGTCAAAACTAACTGGGATATTAGTAAACTAAATAGTACCAGATCATGGAGAAGGGAAACTTTATAATTTCTGTTGCTAAATCATTAAAATGTAGCATGCTTTTGCCCAGGGTCTTGTCTCAGGTGATTTCTGTCCATGGTTCAGAAGTCAACACAGCAAGGAAGTAATCTCAGTAGGCAGTCTGCATGCAACATCTCTGTTTGGAGGCTGTAAGAGTCTAAGAGGTTTGGCCAGGGCATGACAGTGCTTAAGTGCCAAAGAACAGATGCTGGCACTGTTTAATTTGTATCCTATAGGTGTAGGCACAAAAAATGGGATAAAAACAGAGAGAAATTGTCCTGAAGTCTGGCCTACAATCAAAAGCCTTGTCCTCACTGCTGAACACTCCTGTGCACTTGTGATTGCAAGATGTCTCACAAAGGTGTTTGCTACTTCACTACTTTATTCAATATCTTGGGCATGGCGATGGCAGAGTACAAATGTCCTCCTCACATTCAGACTTTATGTACCTTCACCTGTGCTGCTTAACAGCAATAAAATGTTAAACCACCTGCTTCATAAAGCAAATAGTTATTAAATGTTGTCTTTAAGCAGGCAAAAGTCTGTGTTTGTGATCACTGGAGTAAGTCCAGCATCCTAAGGAAGTTCTGACTTCTCACCCCCACCTGAACCAACATTTTGAAATTTGTCAGTCTTTAGGATTTTGTCCCTCTCACTCCAAGAGCTTGAATGAAGCCCAGACCTGGTCAGCATTGCTCAAAGGCCAGGACTTGGCTGGTGCTCAAAGATACACACAATAAAATGGAGATCCAGTTGCAAAGTAAATTATAACTTTTAAAAAGAGCCTACAAAAATAAAAACCAGGGCAAATGCAAATATTGGGTCAGAATGCATTCCCTGGTAGCTTAGAACAAGAGGTAAAGTGATGGAGAAACTGGCTCTCACGAGTTTCATTTTAATGCTCCCCATGGAGTTTTCCCCTCCCAAGTTTCTAGCTGAAAGTCTCTCCTGTACGACCACAGGGCAGTCACCACAGACATTTTTCATGGCCAAATCCCTTTCAAAGCATCTGAGAGGGTTGGAGAAAAGTTCAAAATGATTTAACAGTAGGAGAAGAGGTAATATGCCCAAATGATGAAGTGAAACACCCACAAATCAGAAAAGGGTTAAAACAGTCAGCTCTTTTCCCTTAGCTGCAGTGGCTGGCTCCTTGAGACCATCCCTTTAGGACAGAAAATAATCAGTCTCTCACTAATACTTTCCTAATCTTGGTGACATATTTAGTCACACAAGACATGAGTTAAGTCAAAAAGATGAGCATCTGGAACTTTCTAGTGGATCTGTATAGCTCCCATTACCTTTGCTTGATCTGCTTGACATCTGTATTCATGTTACACCCCCACAATATAGATATGTACAGTAAAAGCCATTTCACAATGAGCTCAAGGAACCAAGATTCAGAAGCTAAGTTCCTCCAATCCATCAGGAATTTGGTGTCCAAGTACCTCTGAAGACCTGACCCTATAAGAAATTTCTGAGGTTAGACAAAATGTTTATGATTAGGAAGGACACAGAATTTAGGCTTTCTGAAGCTCCCTTAAAGTCACAAGGACTCTCTGAGCAGTTTAAGTGGTACTTATCTGGGTGCTGTTAATTGCAATGCAATTTTTTATTACCCTGCAGGGCTCACCCAAGTGCAGGTCATAGATGGATGTGCAAGTTTTTCCAGTCTGGCTGTCTCCAGCTCGGGCAACTGGAAACTTGTGTTCACTGTCACATCACCTCCAGGTAAGCTCCATTTTCTGCATGGTTTTTGTTTTGGTAACTGAACTCACAACCTCAATTCAGGTGGTCTGAATTTATAAAAGAGGAGTTAAGCTTTGTTTGAATGAGTGAAACAAATGTGATAGACTGTCTTCTGTTACACGTCCAAGTTGGCTTTACCCAGGTAGCAAGAGAGCTGGGTGATTCCTGTGCTATTCATGCAAGATCCTCAAAATCAAGGTGAGTTACTGCAGAGAAGTATTGCTAGAGAAAGGTACCTCTTTCTTCCTGGATTCCCTAGCTATGAATCCCTTGTAAGAATCAGGTCCTGAAGGTCAGTTAAGCTGCCCAAGCAAACTCTTTCCTATAAATTGAGTCCTCTCATTCCCTCTTCTTTTCCTGTTTGTATTCAGAAATTTTCCATCTGTGCTCCCAGTAATTTTCACCAACCAGTTGTCTGCACCTGGTCATCTTCATGGGTGCAACAGGTTATGCACGTTCAGAGCATGCCTCCAGGAATGGGCTCTGCTAGGGATATCCTGACAGTTTACAGAGATCATTTGGGACCTCCAGGACTGTGCAGCTTGCACGAGGCCTCTGAGCAAGCCAGTAATGGTGAAGAGGCAGATGTGCTTATGCCTCCCTAGAAATACCAGCTGAGAGGGATGTCAGTATCTTGGGGATAAGGCACCACATGAACTCTGGCTTGTAAAAGTCTCAGGGCATCTGCACAAGAGAAGCACCTATCCAACTGTTTGGGGGCCAGAATTTATCTACAAATCTGGCTCTGAAGATATATAGGAGTAAAAGTGCTGGTTTCTTGTCTCAGAATGACTGCCAAGGCAAGTCAATGGAGAAGCAGGAAGATGCTCTCTGGCATGTAGTCCAAAGATATAAGTGTTGTAAGACCGTGTGTAAAGTCTCTACCCTGGTATTACATACATATATGCATACATACAAATATATATATATGAATATATATCTAGATAGATATAGCTATGAATGTATATCTACATAGATATAACTATAGGTATAGGTATGGGTATAGGTATAGATATCTCCATATATATATATAACCTGAGACCCATCAAGTGGAAAGAAGCCTAGGAAGGACAGATAGAAATATTTCCAGGAGAGGTAAGGTGGTGCGTGCCACTGCATAAAACCCTGATGAGTACTCCTTTGAAGTACTGAACAAAATTTTGTTTATGCATGTTCAGAGGTGATCTCAAAATGGAGTAGGTACAGATTGAGCATTTTTAAGGAAAAAAATGTAAGATAGCGTGGCTTGTTTCAGCCGGAAAAAACAAAGCGGGCAAATATATTAGACAAGTGAAGTGGCCAAGTGGAAGTGGCTAATGAAAAAATCTGAGCTAAAAAAATAGAAGGTGGTTACATTTAGACTGTATTTTCTGAACAGCCTATCTTAATAGACAGAAATAGAGCAGATCAAACTGCTTTTGGATGGAGGTCAATACACTTATGGATGCTATTGTACAATACGATACACACAACAGCATGGGATAGGGTTTGTAATCCAAGAAATCTCTTCCTATCCTGGGTTTAAATGAAGATCCAGATCTTTTTTTTAATGAGAAACCTTTGTTCCTCCTAGTCACAAGTGACTGATCAACATTGGGTGTTGCCCATGGCTTTGCGAAGGGAGAACTGGGGTGCAGGGAGTATTTGGAGGTGGGTCTTTAAAGGGGGAACATATGTCTATTTTGAGGGTGTATGCTGCCGAACACCTGCAGCTCCCATTGTCTTAACTTCAGTGAGAGCAGATGGAAAGTCAACACCTCACAGGATCTGGGAAGTACAGCTTAATGAAATGCGTTTTGAAAGATACTTCAGGGGAGTCACATCTTCTTTCCTCTGAATAAAGGTCAAATACAGATCCCTTTTACAAAATGTTTAGCCAGTCAGAGTGTTGCAGAGATGTTTACAGCTAGCAATGCGGACAGCTGATGCATCTGTGAAGGTATCACATCTGTAAATCAGAGTATTGTACACTTTTAATAGGCATTGCGAAAGCACACACCAAACAAGTAACCCCCTTTGCTTGTTTGTAACTGGGAACTATGCTGGACACAGAATAAAGGCTTTTGTACCGCCAGACTCTTACTGAAGTTATTTGCTTATTGGTTGAGATAAACATGCAAAAATTAAACAATCAAACAGTAGATGTTTTGGATACATTTTCATGACCAGGTTTCTGTGTGTACCCTGGCATAGTTTGAGATTTGCAGATAGCTCAGAAGATGCAGCTGATGTTGAATGCAATAATCTCAAGTGCTTTAGTGGTATTTCCTAGGGAGAGTAGACTATTCATAGCACTGCTGCATAGTCTTGCTCCTTGTTTTACAGTAATATTCACTTAACTGATATGTATCCCAATGGACTTGATCCATCCACTTTCCATTTAAACCTACAGCACTCTAGTCACAAACTATTAGAGTAGCGTGAAGCACCTTTAAGCACCCGTCTGTGTAGAGTCCTTGGTATCTGTGAGATTACTTCTCTCCTCTCAGCTGAAGTTCATATGTGTTTGTACCTGCAGGCAAATTTTTCCCAATTGGAACATGCTTCCCACATTGTTCTGATGAAGCTCTGCTTTGTTCAAGTGGACAATATTGACACAAATCTAATTAGTTTCAGATAAAAGTACTTACAGCTACTTACCCTAGTCTCCAAGACTCCATCTGACCGTGTTTCTGATTTTTTTTAATGAATTGATGAAAAAAGGCTTTTAGATTTTTATTAAAAGTGGAACTCAAACAAGTAAAAGAAATATCCATCTGTCAAAATGATTAGAACTGTGGTGTTAGAACTGATAATGAATCAGGTAGTAAGATAGGTAATGAGGTGATGCACTAATCCACACCCTTCGAATTGGTCTATAGAGGGTACTAGGGCCAGTTTTGTTAAACTCCTGTCCTTCCTAGGCACATCTCCATTCAAAATGTGTTTTGGACGTGGTCCAGGGAACCAAAACCTCTCTATATCTCTGATTTTTAAGATGGCAGTATTAGGTATCTTCCAGTCCTTGAAGCTCAGATGCTTACACCCAATGAACACTTGACCACAGAAACTATGAGTAGTGGCTGGCTTGATTCTGACTTCATCTACAGAAAACTTCAGGATCTGTGGGTGAAGAGCATTACCCAAAGCTTGTGTGGGTCAAAAGACTAAATATTTACCATGCTAACAGCAAGGACACTGATTTTGTTGTTGTTTATAATGCTTGTAATCAACATGGTGGAAAATATTAGCAAGTTCACTGGGAGTTTTCTGCATCATGCACTTAAGCTTAATGATAGTGAATATTTATAGGTTCCCCATAACTTACATTCATATGAATCAGGTATCACCTGTAAAAACTGTGTATGACTTAGCACCTTTCTAGTTGCAACCAGCTTCTCTGTCTTGGTAGGCAGAATGTGCATGTTTTCCATCTGGGCCTGATCTGTTTGGCCTCAGGAACAGATAGTTTTCTGGGTTTGGTAGTCTGCTGGACAAATTCATGGAAGAAACATTAAGGGTTGTTAAATATAAAGAGATTGCCTCTGTTTCAGGAAGCACTGAAAGCTTAAAAGTTACACTGGAGAATTATTATTACATATTTGGTTTGTCCTGGTACTCAGTCCTAAATAAATATTGTTGGCTAATGTTGGGTGTGGAGATAGACAGACTTATGGGCTGTTCCCGCATGCATTTTTAACAACAGCATCACTGTTGAAAGGCTACAACCTGGTGTTTTAGCTGTGAAACCCATGTCCTTACTTTTGTAATAAACTCTGACTGCTTCAAATTCTCAGGGGCTAAGTTTACTGTGCTGTCGCAGCCATTTACCATCTTCCCTGTCCCCACGGGAGTGAAGGCCAGCATGATCCTTGTTGTCATACTGAGTTCAACAGCATCTGCATTCATCCTCACTCTTACATTCTGCTGGTTCAAGAAGAGCAAAAACAACAGTAAGTTGGAAATGACCACTAAAATTTATACTTGCCGACTCCCTGTTTTATGTAACAAATCACCAGAGTGGCCACAATAGCATTCAGACAATGGCACTTAGAGAAAGTTCTCAGAAGTTCAGTAATTAGCAGTATAGTTTGTAGTTTCAGGGTTATACAGTTTTGTGCCTATAAAAGATGCCTTAGTCCCTGGTTGGAAAAAGTTTTAACTGTATGCAAAACATGATGAAAACCAGGTTCCTATAGTGCAGACAAGAAATTGAGAAACAAAGGAAATATTTGCTATGATTTCAATGATCTGTTCAGCCACTGCATTTTCCTGATGAAGGGTGACATAGCAAAATATCGCTGTCGTGTGGTTATGCGAAGCCTTGGTGCTGACCAAGGACCAGACACAGCTGCAGCGTGAATGCCACAGAGACAGCGGCACAGCCATGCTTACATCCCATATCACACTATCAGCATCATACAAGTCAAAGTGGTAATGGGAGGGCTACAGCTTCTCTGGAGTTCTCCCCCAAGCAAATCCACACCTCTACTGACTTACCTTAAGGTTGCTTTCTTTTTAGCATTGACCTTAAAACAAATATAGCTACGTCAGGGAGGCTTTCCCACTGCAGAAAGCATAAAGCTATTTGTGTAAGAGAAGAACTGAAGATAAAAGGACATGACTGTAACTGGTAGCTTGACTGCCAAACAGCCACCTTAAACTTCTGGATATATTGAACGTTACCAATAACTTGGCCTTTCGGATATGCTAACTGGAGTTGGGACTTAGCCAACTGTACAGGTAACCTGTAGTGGAGGAGTAAATGCAAATTCCTGTGAATAAGATATCTCCCACTAGTTTCAAGACCTTCTCACTAGTTTCTCCAAACTTTTGCATTCAAGTAACTTTGCAAACCCAGGCTAAAGGGTCTTACTCCTAAACTTCACCATGAGCACTAGCTGCAATAAGGTGTGAATTTCTAGTGTTACTGAACATGGTGACAACATAAGGAAGGATTTTACTGAAGAGAACAGGTGGGATCCCTAATGGCAAAACACAAGACGGTATGAACATAAAGCAACTCCCTGTGCTTTTTGGCAGAAAGAATACTTCTAGATTATCTGTTAATTCACCAGCAATATATTGTTGCTTGAATTAATAATTGCTGCTGAGTTGAGGATGGATTGAAAGTGATGCAACTGTATGCTTCATTACAGAAATGAGGACTGAACGGGCTGATGTTACACAGGCCAGTACCAAGGGACCAGCGAAACAAGCACAGCCTCGTGCAGCTCACATCCCCCCTTGCTACAATCAAGGAGAAAATAAAAGTGACGTGCCTGTAGCAGAAGGTGAGACTGCAGTTTGACAATAATTCAAATTTATTAACAGTCAAACATCAAAAGAGTTGGTTTAGGTCTCTTAACTAACTATAGATTTATATAGGATCAATGGCATAGTTCTTCTCAGAAGGTCTATCACTTTATTACCTCCTCCTTCTCCTCCTTGGTATTTTTCTATTTATCATTTTATCTCTTTTCATATATATTGTGGGAAATCCTAGCTCCACTGAAGGCAGCAGCATAATCCTCCCTACACTCAATAAGTCCATGATTTCACTTAATGTTTCTGGAGTAGGGTAGTGGAGTAGGCTCCACAGTGTCCCCAGCACGCCTGCAGCAATAGGGCTTCTCCCTGCTTAGGTGTCCAAGTGCTGCAGCAATAACTCTGCAGTGCTCAAAAAGCTCTGGACACGTTTGCAGGCTGTGGGGGACTGCAGTGAGGTACACTGGAGGTAAGAAAAACTACTCAGCGTTCATTTGCATGGTCTGCATTACCTCCATCACCCACTGGACCTTCATGCTGTGCTTTCTGAGCAGTGAGTCCAAGCCAGCAACCCAAAGAGGCTCCATTCCCACGCACCCCACTCAGTCTCCCCCTTTACTCTCCAGGGTCCCTGCCACAAACACCCCTCTTTGGCACACCTCCTCGAGACTTGTCTTTTCATCATCTGCTGATCAAACACAACTTCTTCTGAGGTCATGGAAAAGCAGACAGCCTCGGGGGCTTGTGGCTGGCATCATAAAGCACTGGCTTCCCTCTCTGCAAGTGTGAAATGTTCTTATAGTAGTTGGGTTTTTTTTGTCTCACCTGCCAACAGCGCACATCTAAGGGCATTCAGATAATCCCACTGAACCACCCATTTACTCTGTTTTGGGAATTTCTCTTTCCTCCTCCTTCCCGAAGTCTGTGGATTACATAAGAGGCAGGAAGAGGCGAGCTGGAGTTTTATCTCCTTTTAATTAGCATCTGTCACAAAAGCAGAGGGAGAGAGAGAAGGAGAGAGGAAATTCTGCAGTTTATGTGTTTTGATATTTGCTGTACTCCTCCAAAACACAGTGTTCAGCTGTGTGCCTTAGGATACATATCTGCTATAAATTCATTTTTTATCTAATTTGTCTGAGATCTAAGCTTCCTGTGGAGGTCTGAGATCAAAGGATCTGATTCTGTCTGATGTTGGCTCTGACACATAATGCGTGCTGACTTAGTTCTGTCTATAAACTCACAGTGGGAGGCTGCCATTCTCCCTTGGCACCTTTACATAGTGAACTTTCATTTTGGCTGGGGAGGCTGACAGGTATAGCGTTGATTGGAGCCGTCGTGTAAATAATTCATGGCATGATTTTTTTGTCAGAAAAAGGCAATCCAGCCACTTAAAGTCTTTTAGGAATAGTTGCAAGACAAAAAGATTCCCCGATATGTTCAAATCTAAACAAGGATAACAATATCTTAAGTGAATTTAATACATATGACTTGGAAATGTCTAATATTTGATTTCCCCTTATTTAAAGTGATGTTGGTTTTGGAGAGAGAGAGAGAAGAAATCAAAGCTGCAGTCTTTTTGTTTAGTTTCTGCTTTATAGCTGTTCCCCCTATAAGAAATTCCACCTTTCTAATACAATTAAGTGTTAGGAGCCTTTATTGTTAATCACCACAGTAAGTCTTGCAAGGCACAGTTTTTCTGTTTCACAGGTGCTTATACAGTGTAAAGTCTGATAGAAGTAGGGACCCTGGTTGCTGTCTCAGAATAAGTAGCTGAGGATGCAGATCAGGAAGAAAGCTGTGTGCATAGATATGCAGTACTGCAGGGGAGAAGGGATGAAGATACTACCTTGTCTGACCTTGGTGTAACAAAAAAATCTCCTCAGCTTCACATAGTTATCTCTCTCTTGAATTAAATAACTTTTTATTGAGTAACGCACGGTTAACAGAACGGCACCTGGAGGTGGAGAAACATATTGTTTCTTTTTTCTTTTTGCAGTTTATTCTGGTGGTTCATCACCTTCACCACTGAAAAGTTGTCACCTATAAGAGCTTACGTTTCCTAGCTTCAATTTTCAGTCCTTTCAGGTTTTGTACCTTATTAATCTGTATCCCAAACTCCTTGGCCACTATGGCCCAAAAAGCACTGTTATATTCCTGAAGAGGTTCTCCCACTCTGCAAACAGGGTCTGCATCCCTTGCTCCTAGGTTGCTCAGATCAGCTCCTCCTTCTTCCTTTCTGCCAGTTTGCCATTTTTTCCACCGTTTACAAAATTTCATTGGAATCAATATTAGTTTTAATTCCAAATCACTGGTGGAAACAATGAATGTCAACCATTTCAGTGATAGTATCTGGTACTGCCACACATCCCCACTTCTGAGAATTATTTCCCATATATAGTTACTGCCTGAGCTCTGTCTGTTAGCTGGTACTTAATCCAGTTAATTGTCTGCTTTATTGATATTGAATAGTTTGTATTTAATTTTAAAAAATCAGGATCTTTTATATTACTATGTCATATAAATCTCAAGGCAGAATTTCATCCTTGAAACTGCTCATATCCAGAAAACTTTTAGCCTCCTCCATTAATTCAAACTCATTTGAAAAGACCTGTTTTCACAGTTGAAAATGACACCTTTGGAGATGAAGAGGGCATCACTACATATCAAGAAATAACATGAAGCTTTGGTATAGGGGATCATGACCTGATCATCTTGTTTATGTGTATAAAGGAGAAAATCGAACCTACTGATTTACATAATTTGTACTTTAAAACAGCCAACTACCTAATGTTAAAGCAATCTTAAGAAGGAAAACTGTTACACACAGAAACATGTGTGACTACTGAAAATTTACAACTTTCCAGTGGACTTCCAAGAGGTACAATCCTGAAATTGAAAGCTGCGAGTGTACAAGTTGAAAAAAAGCAGTGCTTCTTAACAGGAAAAGTGAGTAAAAATGTAAATAGGGAAATTGTAGAAAATAAACAAAGATAGGGGAAAATTATTATTAACCCTGCTAAGGGTTAAACTTCAAGGACAAACCTGAAAAATAAGGAGTCGTAACAACACATTCGCCTGGATCATTTGTGGTAAGGACCTATAATATATGCTGATGAAAAGACCGCAAAAGCCGGCGTTGTCCACTAACACATGAGAGATGTGGACTAGAACTAGTTCCAAATTTGGAACAAGTATAAAAGGTTTGGGTCTGAGCTGGTTTCATTTTATTTTCAGAGGGGAAGGGAGAAGCCTGCAAGAATTTTGCAGATGTTTTTAGCATCCAAATGAAGCAGACTGCCAATTTTGCACTGAAGTGACAGCACACCCTGTCAACTCAGAAGCCATCTGCTGTAATACTACAAGTGATTCTGCCTCTGTGATTGAATAACCGTTTGGTTTATTAAGTTGTAAATATTTTTTGTTTCCACATGAAAAATGTATAGTATATATTTTGCTATTTCTGCATTTTTCAATGGCATTTTTTAAACAGCATTGGAGGTTACAGACTCTGCCTTGAGTAGGATTCAAATGTTGGAAATTAAAAGTTCTACCTTATACTACAGCCTGATTCATAAAAGGTTGATGCATTTTATAGACATGTACTATTAAAATGATTATCTGTCTTAGCAATACATAGCTTCTCAACCAGCTGTATTCTATATACTTTATTATTAAGCATTTATTGAAATATTAGAAAACCATTGAGCTGGAATATTTGAAAACTAGGAGCTGTTGGTGTATCAAACCAGCTGTTTTGGTTGATGTATGTTTATTTGTGGAAACAGCTTATGGTTATTCCGTTTTAACAACTTTTTTCTGTCACACTAAAATTTGTGGCCAGTTAAAATTATTTCCCCAACAATAACTGCTTTTTCATTAACATCTTTAACACACCGTACAGGCATAGAAGGGTAAGGAAGATGAAGGTAGGGTCTTGTAATTATTGTAAAGCACAAACAAGTCTTGCTTTCACAGATATGGAAGGAACTGGAGCAGTGGGACATGCCACAGGACAACTGGAGGAGCTGAACCTGCAGCCCTGTGAAGCCAAGTCAGTGAGAAAGATGAGCACTGTCCAACATAAGACAGGTAACAGAGACACCTTTTCTTCAGCCAGGAACAGTGACAGTCACCAACAGCCACGTGAAGGAACATCTTCTGGTGAATCTCTGGAACTTCAGCAGTCAACAGTCCCAAGGTGTTTCAGGCAGAAGGACGTCCCTCAGCCTTCAGCTGGCTACAACGAGGAAAGAGAGAAGTCAGAAAGGATCCCCAAACCTCAGAATGATGTTGGAGACCATGTTGCTGTGGTAGCAGCAGAGGTGTAAGAGAAGTGATGCAAGGCGGTGGACCACTGACAAAGCAAGCTTTGCCTGGCTTGCAGTCAATGCAAAGCTGAGTCTTTTGTCTCTGTGGTTAGAGAAAAATATATACATATTAGCATGGGGAACCAGGCTGCCACACTGCACAAGTACAAATGAACCTGCTACCTGGATCTGCAGCCAACTGGGAGACTCTGGCCATGTCTACAACATTGAACTTTCTTAGCTTCCAAAACAGGGTGGGTGAATGGAAACTGCCAGTTGATGTAGCATAGTGCAGTGTAGTGTCCTGTAGTGTTCTTCTGACACTTCTAAAACTCTCTCCAAGAGCTGTTTGGGGGAGTGCTAGCTGGCTAGCTAGGTCACCTTGGAGATTACATTCAAAACCATTCAGGGATTAGCCTAACAACTCAACAGTGCAGATGATGGGATTTCTGACACTAATATATTAGCACCGACATAGTCTTAGTGGCTAGAGCAATGCTGATGTGTATGTATGCATATATACAAATATATAAGAATTTTCCCATTTCTTCTAATCATGCCTTTAGTTTCATTCAAAGAACCTCAGTATGTGCATAAATCTTTTCCTTTTTCTGAGGAAAAACAAACATGTATTCAACTTCCATTTCATTGTGACTTGAGTAAGTGATTCCATTCCTCCCTAGTTAAAACTGTGTTGTTATTTTTTTTTAATTAAAGTATTTTGCTGAGTTAAATCTTCACCATGTCATTGTTTTCTAACCCCCTTAAATCACTGGCTTGTTATGAACACTAGTCTTTACGAATGATAATAATAATGCTAATGTTCTTTGGTTGCTCAGAGAATTCCTCTGTGCTTTGCTTTACTGAGCTGGAAGATGAGGGACTTTATTATGCCCTCTCTGTACCATAAAATTCTTGTTTGCAAGGTAGCCTGGTGGCACAAGATAAAATTTATACTCCTCTGCAGAAAAAATAGTTAAGCAGGAAGATGAGGTTTCTGCCCAGATCAGCAGTGGAAGAGAAGGTAAGAAACCTCAATTTGAAAAAAAAAAAACACCAAACCAACAACAAAATGGTTCCCTTCACGCTGAAGGAGCTAAGGTGCAGATACTGATCAGTGAGCGACACAATTCTCTAGACACAAAAATAGATTCGCCAGCATTGGCTTCTGCACTATATTGTGTTTATAAGCATTATTTTCTGGTGAAATCAGACTGATTCCATGGTGAGTCAGGCTTCTAGCTGACTGCGCAGGAGCTTTTCTGGCTTAAGACATTTGAGGATGAGGGCCTTATATTATTAAGTGCAACAGATCAGCCTTTCTGACCTCTTCATGTTATGGAAAAGCAATTTCTTACAATATTTTCTGCAGAGGCCAAATATTCTTTTATGTGAGTCAACATGGTAGATCCCCGAGCTTCATGATTCCTCATCTGAATAAGAAGATATACCTTGCAGAGACATCTAGGTTTGGTGAAATGATTTGGCTACCCTTCCTTTCCTCCACAGCTGATACCCAGTTTTAGATGCTTTCACATGGTAGCAGATCCTTTCCTCTCTGCAGATACACAATTCCTCTGTCCCCTGAACTCCACTCCCCTTCAGTAGTCCTGTTCCTAGTAAATGACTCTATCATATCCAAGCAGTGCGAAAGCAAATAATATATAATTACAGATGTCAGAATGCATGCAAATAATATGCAAATAATATTGAATATAAACGACTTGCAAAAATTATACAATGGAGCCTTCTTTTTGGGAAAAAAATCAGACATACTGGAAACAGTTAAGGGCTTTAATTAATCCTTTAATTCATAATCCTTGCATTTATCCATACTTTGTTTACAGAATAAATAATGTCTTGCATGTCTAGACCTCTAATGGAATAAGCAGGGCTAAAAAACCTTTAACTGCAGCATTCTTGATCTTGATTTCCCACACTGCTATGCATTAACTGAGTGAATGGTGGAGCATGGGAAAGCAGTGGGGAGAAAGTGAAATAAAACATGATGAAAAATCAGTGCAAACATTAAGAGAATCCAAATAAGTAAGAAATTTAGGGGATCTTTTGTTGTGTATCAAAAAAAAAAAATCAGTGTGGTGATCAGAGAGAAAGAAGATGTGACTGAGACTTAGTGGCTGAAGAACATGGTTAAACATTCAGTAGTATCTTTTCTAGAAATAACTGATTTTAACCTAATTGCGACACCACTTGAATGAAATGGGATCCTACTGCTTTGTGGCTGATGCAGAGCCAGACTTATTTTGAAAACTTTTCCATCTAGACAAGCAAAGGAAAAAAACAGCCTCTCACTCTTACAGGGAATCTATGGTTAGATGAACAGACATATCCAACGTGCCCCAGGATTTTCTGGGCAAGACAAAGAAAGAGAACACACATCTCATGTCCCAGGCCAAAAGCTTCATTTTAAAATGGTTCAAATACCAGCTTGGCCTGTGGGGCATCTGCATGTCATTACTGTCTTGCCATCAGTACTTTTGGTGATCCTGTTCAAGACTCTTGGTCTTTGTGTTGTTGAGTTCTCCTTAATCCTTATGCTATAATTAGGACAGCAGTGGCTTCCACCTTTGCATGGATGTTTTATGAGTAAATTTGTGTGTTGAAATACTCCTTGACAGGAAGATACTATACATTCCAAAAGCCAGGGTGAGGTCAGGACAGGGTAGGGATGGAGTGGAAGGAGCCAGAGGAAAAACGCAGTGTGATAAGTGGGTTACCCATGAGGCATGGGGTGCCTTCATAAACTTGAGGTTATTAAAGACTTGTAGCACATAGAATCATAGAATTGTTAAGGTTGGAAAAGACCCTTAAGACCATCAAGTCCAACCGTTACCCTAGCACTGCCAAGTCCACCACTAAACCATGTCCCTAAGCACCACGTCTACCTATCTTTTAAATACCTCCAGGGATGGAGACTCAACCACTTCCCTGGGCAGCCTGTTCCAGCCTGTTGCCCAGCTGCAAGGGATTCAGCTGAAAAGAGTTCACTGTTTTATACTGTCATAGTCCAGCTTCTGGGAGGACACATAAAAAGACAGGAGCAGGATTTCAGCTCAGCTTTTCAAAGAAGCCTATAGGCATGCCATGGCAAAGACTCGTGCTCTACCGCAGCCCACATTCAGGTCACCTCTGCGAGGGACACCAAGCCCTTTCAGCAAATCTATTTAGGCTTAGCACAGTGCTAACCTTCCCACACTGAACACCAAGGAAGCCTTCAAAGTGCAGGCAAAATGAATGCAAAATTCTCTATATCTGCCTCTGCAGACCCATCCTCCAAGACCCAAAGTCTTTCTTGACAGTCATGTTAAATGTTAGTGAAATTTGACAAGTTTGGCACCACCACAGCCAATGGCAAAAAATTAATTGTTTGCTGCATTTGGGGTTTCCACCTGCTAACATTTTTCTGTAGTCCCATCTCCAATAGCACTTGAATTCCTTTATTGATATAAATAAGAGTGTAGCTGAAAGGATGCCTTATTTTTAACCAAGCTCTCCAGGCTTGTCTGAATTCCTAGACAATGTATGGTCAAAATTATTCTTCCTTTTTTTTTTTTTTCCCCATTTTGTGGAAATGGTATTTTTCCCTCTTACATCTGAAGTAGAGGAGTGCATTACAGACAAATTTGCCTAAGGCTTTGGGCCAGAGTTGATGAGACTTCACAAAGATACAGGAACAGGCACATGGATAGAAAAAAAGAAAGCCTGTGAAAAATTAAAATGACAAGCCTGGTTAGGGAGCAGAGATAACTGGTGATGTAGTAAAATTAATTACAGTCTGGGTTGAAGGAATTGTGTGCCTAAGACAAAATTAAAAAAAAAAAAAAAAAAAAAGAAAAACCAAATAACAGCAATGAGATTATAAAGCCTTTCATCATCTCTATATGGTATAACTCCAAATCCCTATTTATTATGACATTTATTATGGCATTTATTTCTATAGGATGAGAGGTATAAATGGCAAATAAAGGAGGCGAGTGTCCAGTTAGAAGGCTTTTCTCTGAGCTTCTGATTTTGCAATGAATAACCTTATTAAGAGTGAAATTAAACCAAAAATAAAATCTTCAGTGGACGAGGCACTGTGAGAGAAAACCTGCACTGGATCAGGAAAGCTGCATGATGCAAGACTCCAAGGGTGATTATGAGTACTTGGTGAATATGCAGATTCACAGGTTTTTTAGTTGTTTTTTTTTTCAGTCATTATGCATTTGCCAGGACTTGAAATTATTCCAGCTTTGTACCTACTAAAATGTGCAAAATATTGGGTGATGATTTGCTGATCAATATTATAAAGACGATAGCAAGAGCAACAGCCAGTTACACCATAGGATCATTCCAAGATATCAGAACATGCCAGCAAAGGATGTTTGCATGGGGATTTCTCTGATATATAAAAGGAGTGTGCTTTTCAGGAGTGGGGGCAGGAGGTAGGTGCTACCTGAGATGCAAGATTTCACGTATTAGGTAACATGACAGAAGACAACCAGGGTGTAAGGTTGCAGTGGGGGACAGAGAAGTTGCTAGGAACATGAGGTCAACATAGGAAGCACCTTTGGTAGATATCGTAGCTGGTTTTCACTGGCTCAGACCTGTGTGTGTCTGTGCAGGTTGGAGATGCCAAGAAGTTACCACCAATATGCTACTGTCTCACCAAAACACTTCAAAATTTTCAGTTTTCAGAGAAGCAAAGGAAACTAGAGTAATCATTCCATTAGTGAGCTTTCCAAAAAGGAAAATAAAAAGACATAGAGGATGTTTTATTTTTGAAACTGGAAATTGAAATCTCTTTTGAAAAAGGGTTGTTTGGGGTGATATTTACCCTACCTTTTTGTTTTCTTGTTTGTCTTTTTTTTTCTTTTCCCCATCCTCTTTTCTTTCACATTCTGATGACCAAAGAGGAGAAAAGGAGTAGGGAAGAAGGGAAGAAAAAAAAAAATAGACACAACACTCTCAAATTAGTTAAAAAATAAAATACTATAAATTGGTCAGCTTGTCCTTAGCTTTATGCTCAATGTGAACATTTTGACAAAAAATACCCAACAAAACTGGAAGACATTGTGAAAGAAAAATCTGACTCTATCTGAGCTTCTGCTCCTCTCTCTTAGTCTCCAGCTCAGTGAATCATTTTCTCCTAAAATATTCCCAGCATGCTGTCAACTTTACATCAGATGTTTCAATTCAAAGCTTTTTCCTCACATTACAAGCTAAATGAAAAATAGTCCCTGTTGCTGATTAGCCTGCCTCAATTTGCAGTTATGAATGAAGGCCATGGCAGAAGATTGCACATAAGCTAGGTAAACCTCTGAATAGTTTCCGTATTGTATTAGACCAGACTCTCATACTGAAGGCTGCCAGTGTTGGATACTTGGGGAAGAATATAAGAAAAAGGCAAATATGAAATAAGCTTTCTCTGGATTCAACTTTAAGCAAGAAGAGACTTCTGGGAATGGTGGTTGCTCCTAGCGACCATTGGATGGACCTATTGTCCCTGAACATTTTCTGAAAGTGTAGCATGAATGTCATGTTACACTGAATTATCTATATCCCATGTGAAAAAAAAGATGTTATTTCTGCTTTTATTTTAAATATTCTGCCTGATATTTTCCAGGTTTTGTTGCCTGATAAATAGGGAGTAATCCTTATTCATCTTGCTTTTCTAGATGTCTTGCACATTCTTCTTCATTCTCTTTTCCAAGTTCTGTGGGAATCCTCTGGGATGCAGGGATCTGACTTAAAATTCAGCTGAAAAGATAAGGGTTAGTACCCCACAGGAACAGAAGAGAAGGAGAATATATACTCAGTCTTCCTGCAAAGGACCTCCCTCCCTCTGGACTTGTGCAGTTAAACTTTATCCATGCAGGTGCTGAAGTTAAGGGCATAGTCACTCTGGGATCACTCTGTGCTCAGTAGTGGGAGGTAACTCCAGTGTTGCCAGAGAGGGATTCAGTTTTTTCTGGGAAAAATAATTTCTTTGAGGCACTGAGTGAAGAGTGAGACTAGGCTGCCTAGGACCCTGATGCTGAGTCCTTGATTAGAAACCTAAATTCAGGTGGAAAAAAATCAGGGATTAAAGGGTTTAATACTAAAACCAGACACTTTAATTTGGTATCAGTAGGGAAGGAAGAACAGAAACAGGTGACACAGCCAAAATAATGGCGTGGAAAAGGATCTTTGCGCAACACTCTGGAAGATGGACTCAAGCCAGATCAGACTGCATTTGTCAGAGATAGGCACTACACGCGAGCTGAGTGTGGAGCATGCGCTGAAATGCTCTGTTGCTTTGGGTGTAGGTCATCTCATTCATTTCCAGGTAGGTCATTTGTCCATCCCCAGGGACAGGTTAGGTGTGGTTGGATTAATTTGTGCTTTCCCTCCTGATGCACCTCTCTGTTCCAAAGTACATTAACGATGAAACCGGTGCCCAAGACATGCCAGGTCTTGCAGCCGTCAAAGGGAACGATGCTAAAAATATCCCACCCTTGCTCTCCCTCCCCCTCTCGACTGTCTCTCCATGTCTAGGTGCTGACAAAAGTTATTTGTCGTATTCCCTTCATTTGGTGAGTGACAGGAGACTGGTGTCAAGTGAGAAAATGAAATGTAAATTTTATTAAACACCTTCTCATCTCTGTGTATCAATCCAGATTCCAGCCTAACACAGCAAATCAAATCCTGTCTTCACCAGGCCTGAGGGCACACAGAGAATCATTTCTCCTTAATACCATTCCCTCCTAGTAAAATATTTTTCTGTTTAGTAAATGAAAATTTAAAATGCAAACCCTATTTTAATCCCAGAGAAAAGATGTGCATTGCAGGGAGAAGGATGCTACATTTCATTCTGTTATGCCTCATGCTTTCTTCTTGTTTTCAGACACAGCAATGATGATTAGCTGACGCATAAATTGCAACTCCTTTTTAAGACTTGCCCATCGGGACTTTTTATCTTCATGTCCACCACTGGGCTTAGTAGCTTAGTAGTCCAAAGATGATTCAGTATCCACTTGTTTAATCTAAAATTGCATGGTAAATTATATGATGTACTGAAGTCTGAAACACTATTCCCAAGTGAATGGCATCAGAAGTTCTTTGCTGCGGGTCCTAATACCTCTATTTCTCTGAGAATGAGAGTCTTGGTCCACCATGAGAGGTTACATTTCAGAAAAGGAAGATTTTAATTCAAGGTTTCTTGTTGCTGAGCAAAATCATGTTTGATTTGTCTTTCTTGATATTCACAGATAGAGCACAAAATAATTTGTTTCTGGTAACAGTGTGAAGACCTTTATATCTGTTTATCCAGGCTGTGTAGAGGTTGAAATTAGGATGGATACAACACAAGTGTGAGATAAACCCTGAACACAAAACAAATTTTCCTTTACTCCCAAGAGGTGGCACTGGAGAATATTTTTATCGAAGTCACTGATTAACCAGCTCTCCATCTGAGTCTGTGATGCTGGAAGCACTGGACCATTGCTCTGTAAGACAGTTGAGGAGCAAAACCAAGACCACCTACCTTTCATCTACACTCTTTACCTCTAATTACTAAAAGTTAGGTGTCTAGTCTAATCTAATTCTCCCTTGCGTGTGGTTAGTATAGACAGATATGCACTCAGGAGGGTGCTTCACTTCACTTTTCATACACAGCTATTGCAGGATGGGCCAAATCACCCTGTGAAAGCGCCTGTCTCTCTGCACCTGAATAGCTTAGATAAGATGACTGACTACTAGCCTTGTCAAGCAGGCATTTCAGCTTAATCTGGCTATACACTTCCTAATTCCAGTGTGGTCTTTCACTGATCAGTTCCCAAGTCATCATGAGTTATTTTCTGATAGGAGGTCAGTGGAATGCACAAATACTGCACAAGTAGATGTCTTGTGGCAAGTTTTCCCCTCTGAAAGTAGTTACCTGCTCTGTAAATGCTCCTCTTAGCAGTAACTCATCCAGTACCAGCTTACCCTGGAGGTGGGGGGTCCTGGGATTGCCTGGTTCACCCACCTGAGGCGGTCCCTAAGAGGTTACAGGGATTCAGGGCTTTGGCCATCTCATGATCCTGGGAGTTAACCACAAAGTCAGTCATGGTTCCCACATTGAAGGTCCTGCAAAAATTGCTTACAGCACTTCATTTCAAGGAGGCTGAGTGTCTATGCAGTCCCCAAAAACTCTGGAAAAAATTGTAATAATTCTAAAGAAAATGTTTTCGTAATTTAAAAAAAAAAATTCTATGTCTCCGGTGTTCTTTTTTAAATTCAGGTTTTCCCTTCAAAGAGAAATAGTAGACTCCTGCCAGACCTAATCACTGCTTTTCCTACCCCTTTTGGAGGAAAAGCTATGCCATGAATCAGAGATAGATGACACGAAGCAGGGAAGAGTTAAGCAACTCACTAAAGCTTGCACTAGGAACAAGTGGAAAAGAAATCAGCAAAAGCACCCATTTCCCTTGGCTATCTGTCCTCAGACAAATTCACTACACCATTTTTGTTATCTAAGCCTGTTTCAGAGAGGAAAATGGAGACAGGCAACACTGAAAAAGTAATGCAGGGCAAGACCTGCAGCTTATGCATTAGGTCGGATATCAGCTGTCCTCAGTTCAAGTCTGCATCCTGCCACCAATTCCCCTCTCCAACCTTAGGCCACTCATTTAATGTCTCTGCCCCTCAGCTCCTCACATGCAAAATGAGAATGCTAATACAGCTTTTCTCCATACCTCAGTCCACTTTGCCCACTCAGGCTTCAGGGTCCTAAGCACTAAGGCTGTTTCTAATTAATTATTTTCCAAGTGCAGTTGAATCCTGGCATCCCAGTTGCCATTGAAACCACCCTTGAAACAAAAGGGTAAGAGCGATAGTAGTAACAGTGATAGTAATAGAAACAGAGAGAGAGATAGAAATAGAAATAATAGAAATAGAAATAAATAGAAATAGAAACAGAAAAAGAAACAGAAACAGAAACAGAAATAGAAACAGAAATAGAAATAATAGAAATAATAGAAATAGAAATAGAAATAGAAATAGAAATAGAAATAGAAATAGAAATAGAAATAGAAATAGAAATAGAAATAGAAATAGAAATAGAAATAGAAATAGAAATAGAAATAGAAATAGAAATAGAAATAGAAATAGAAATAGAAATAGAAATAGAAATAGAAATAGAAATAGAAATAGAAATAGAAATAAAGTGTACCTAGACTGGTTTCACTTGCAAGGTATTGAGGGTTAAAGAAAAAAGGAAAAGTGCAGTCCATGCAGAAGAGCTGTCATGTCACACAAATTGTCAGCTTCCCTAATATCACCAATCCCTCCTCCGCCTCTCCAACTTAAATTCTCCCATGCCTCAAGGTAGACGGCTGTTGGGACTCTGCTCTAGATACATCCACACCGGAGATCAGTCATTTCACACTGCCAGTGGGCTTCTTTACTATTCTAATACAGAACCGATTGCACACTATGACTAATAATGTTGGCTGTATGAAAGAATTATTTATATAGAGACTGAGAAAGGCCTCCTTGGATTTCTAGACAGGACAGTCTTGATTTGGAGAGCGCAAAGCATAAAATAACTTCAGGGCCATTTCAGACTGCTGTAGTCTCCAGGAGACAAGCCAACAATTGGTGCTTGAATTTGAAGCTGCAGATGTATATGCTGTGGCAAACCCTCTTCCCTCGTACCCTAGAGTCCCCCGTCCTCAGAAATAAAGAAGGGACATCTAGTGACTGCCAGTCAACACAGGCTTATGGAAAACAGGTCCTGTCAAACTAAATTGATAGCTCTTTTTCTGATGAGATTACAAGTTCAGTCGATAAAGATAGCAGTATTCAAGCAATAGGCATCTGTGAGGCATTTGACTTGGTACACCGTGACATTTTGATTACAAAACTAAAAAAAGAATACACAAAATTAACGTGGCACACCTTAAGTGGATTAAAAATAGGCTGACAGCCTCAAAATGTGTTTATAGAAGTCACTGTTGAGCAGGTCTGTTTCTAGTCTGGTCACAGAGGGATCAGGTTTTGTCCTGATGCTATTTTAGCAATGTTTTATCTATAAACACAAGGATAATCTAAAAATTGGTATTCAGCCAATTGGCTGATGAGACGGAGATTCAGGGGATGATAAATAAAATAAGAGGACAGATCCCTTATGTTGTGTGATCAGTGGATCAACCATGTTCAGACAAATGAGGTAATTTTATCATAACACCAGAAAAATTATATTTAAGGATAGAGGCTGTATTTACCGGGCAGAGTTTCTCCTCTGACAGCTGGTGACTGAAAACAGCTTGTCATCATGATAGATAAAAACTAAACATGATTTTTTGTCAGGATAAAGGTCTTACAAAGGAGCTAATGTTATTTTGCTGCATAGACACAAAGCTTCTAAATAAGAAGAGGGTGCTTTTATTCCAGGGCTGATATTACTTCTGGTTTTGACATCTGCAGTTCAAGAAGTTGTTTATAATTTTGTAGAGGGTTCACAGAGGAAACATAGATGGGGAAAACACTTTGCATAGCAAAAAAAATCAGGAATTTTCACCATTAAACCAGCTGAAAATTAAGTGACCAGTGTAAATTGGTCATTTAGACTTTCTCTGTAGCCGGTGATGAGTACCTGCAGAAGGTGCCTCACCTTGCATCTCTTAGTCCTTTGTTTTACACCGGGATAACGGTCACAGTCTAAAAATACCTGTAGGTGAAATAGAATTTTGAAAACAAAG
Source organism: Nipponia nippon (assembly GCF_047370975.1). Taxonomy (NCBI): domain Eukaryota; kingdom Metazoa; phylum Chordata; class Aves; order Pelecaniformes; family Threskiornithidae; genus Nipponia; species Nipponia nippon. The sequence goes on along the minus strand of NW_028262358.1, from coordinate 122,449,682 downwards.
AGCTTTTCTATTGCATAGACAAAACATTGTAAGCAAGGCAAATTCAGAGTGGAACTAATGGAATGTTAAGAGTGAGGATACCAGCACATAGTTTAGCAAGGGAGGCGGTGATTGTGGGAGATCTTTGCCACAGTTTTGACTAGAAGAGTAAATGTTTTTATTTGATTACTTCCTCCACATTTTGGGCAAACTGCCCAAAGGTCTCTGCAGTCATCTTTGCAGCCACTGTCACCATTGACAACAGCCAGAAGAGAACAACATGATCCCTGAGGATTTCCTCTGACTCCTGGACTGGCCAGCAATCTCCTTTTGTCTTTTAGAAGATGGTCCATGCCACCTCCTTTTCCCATCCCTCTTCATTTTTCCAAAGCCCTGGAAAGCCCAGGAGAGCCGGAATTGTTGCTGGACAAAAAGAAGATACTTCTTGCAACATGGATGGTGGGGGAGAAAGGAAGAGGAAAAAGGGAAGAGAAGCTGTGTGGGACCTCATCCCTCATCCTGGGAGAGGTGTGCTGAGGGTGGCAATGCCGTATCCCATGGCAGTAAGGGGAAGACAGGAGAGAGCCCAGAAAAAGAAACAGGGCAGCAAGGAGCACCTCTGACTCCACATTCCACTCTTCATTGTCCATCCAGAGCTGTTTCAATGCCCTAATATTAAAAAAAGATCCCACACAATTCTTCTCTGCTTGATTATGTCATCTTACAAAGCTTTGGTAAGCAATCTTTGAAAGCTCTGACAGCATTATTAGGAAGCTAAGGCATGTTTTTCTTATGAATCTCAGGTTCCACTCAATGTGAGAGATGTTGCCAGTGAAATGTTAGATGCTGTCTCTGAAGGAATGATAAGTAACGGGTGTAGCATCAGCCACCTTTGTCTCTTTGGACTGATTCCAAAGCCCATCCGAGTCCATGAGGTCCAATCTCTGGACATGCAGGTTTAGATAAGGTCTAAAAGGTAAATGTGGTTAATTTTCTGCTTATGTTTATGCTGGAAAAAAAACCCAAAACATTAGCTACAAGCCCTCTTTCAAAGCCATCCATTAGGTTAGCTCCTTCCCAGGTCTATGGAGAACAGTTGTGAAATACAAACTATGATGCCAAACACAGTTTGTTAACTCCATAAATGCAGCTTAAAATAACTTCCCATTCTTGTAAAGTTTATAAGCATTATATATTCTGCATTAAGCATTACAATGGGCAGACGGGAAAACCTGAGCTCAGACATAAACTTACTTTTCAGATTAGCTCTAGCTCTATTCTGTTCAAATGGACCGATAGTCAAAAATGGGACTCACTTGCATTAAGCCATCAAATTCCTCCTCTGCTCTACCAAGATATGACATATATAAGGCTCATTAATATTGCTTAATAAGATAGGCATATTACAAGAACGATTACAGATTAGAATCATATTCTTGTATTAAGATTCCTGCAGAGGCTAAGTCAGTACTGCTCTGATCTTAATCACTATGGATATTTCCTAGATAAAAGAAAACCAAGACTGTCCTTTAAAACCACTGCACGTATACTCCCGACACGTCTCAAGATGTTTCGTTCAGTGAGGCAAATATCCTTCATCTCAAGGTTTATTTATTGGTTTATAATATTCCTGGGTTGCATAATAGAGAGATGTCTACTAATACTCTAGAGGAAAGCAGGATTTCTCATGAATTCTATACACATAATTTCCTTTGGGAAGTGCTGAGTATGATACCTCCAGAAGGACTCTGTGGAAAATTCATGTAAATAAGGCAAACTGGATTCATGGCTCCAGCCTGCAGTTATCTTGTGAACAGTGTTTTGTGAAACGAAAGCACTGAGGGCTTAAAACATAGACATTTTCTTTACACACAATGGGCCATAGTACATTAAAAGGACTTGCTCCTAAGGTGACTGATCAAGGTATTCACAGAGATAAAATTTTACCTTTCTGGCATCACACGAAAGACTCCTCTGCACTTTGCAATGGTGAATGTAGATTCATTTTGCACTAACGAGAGTCCCTAGACCTTATCCATGAAGGACCTTCTAATAGCACCATCATCTTGAGGACTGCATGCTTTATATACCCTGTGCTTATACCTTCTGATCAGGGGTTTGTGCCATTTGGTGAATAATTATATTGACCTCTGCAGTGATGCTTCTCAAACTTGCACCTCCATGAACTGACAACTTTGAAAGTTCATCAGGAACAAGCCCCATTCACCCCATACAGCCAAAACTTCTGCTGCCTGTACCAAGTTCTGCTGGTCAAGAACAACTTTAATGCTGCCCTGTGCAGTCTCTGAGCACTGACAATGCAACTCTGCTTTTCTAATGTGCTTTCCAAACAAGAATATCCACATTATCTCACAGATACAAATGAAGTCAGCCCCACTGTTTAGTGTGAACAATGCAAGTAGAGATGAAGTGCATTAGTTTGCTCACAGGCCCATAGAAGAAGGACAGAAAAAAACCCAGCAGTTATGGGTTTCAGAGCATTAACCAGAATTTCACTCTTTCTACTTAGCATCCATATTCTTTAAACCTCCCAGCAGGAGAAAGGTTTGCAGTGTTATATATCTATCTATATAGCTAGTGAAGGGTCTAGAGAACAAGTCTTATAAGGAGCGACTGAGGGAACTGGAGTTGTTTACCCTGGGCAAAAGGAGGCTCAGGAAAGGCCTTATCATTCTCTACAACTACCTGAAGGGAGGCTGTAGCCAGGTGGGGGTTTGGTCTCTTCTCCCTAGTAACAAGCAAGAGTACAAGAGGAAATGGCCTCAAGTTGCACCAGGGGAAGTTTAGATTGGATATTAGGAAAAATTTCTTCACCAAAAGGGTAGTCAAGCACTGGCACAGGCTGCCCAGGGCAGTGGTTGAGTCCCCATCCCTGGGAGTATTTAAAAGACGGGTAGACGTGGTGCTCGAGGACAAGGTTTAGTGGTGGACTTGGCAGTGTTAGGTTTGCAGTTGGACTTGAGGGTCTTTTCCAACCTAATGATTCTATGATTCTATGATCTTTCCTTTTTGACTTTGCCCTGATAACTAGAATTATTATGGAAGATACTTATGTTCCATGCCAGATCCTTAAATGAGGATGACCAAAATTTTTAACTTTTTTTTTTTTGATGGAAAATTAAATATTCAGCTAAATTTTAACAGTTTCACAGGGACTGTCTTCCTCAAACATCTTTGTTTTAAAATTTTCTTTGGAAAATCAAATGTCCCAAGCTTTCAATGATTCTCTGAATACCAATATTTTTTGAGGACATCAACCAAAGTTGTCTGTTTTCCAGCATTTTATAGACAGAAATTCTTCCCCTATGTTAGATAGCTTTCCATGCAAATAGGTGTGCCCATGAAGCCATGGACTATGCACTGTCTGGGACATGTACTCTTGGCTTGACTGAGAAAAGTGGGGACACCTCCTTTTACAAAAGGAGTTAGAAGTTTGCTGTTATTGATAGGAGTCTTCCCATTGACACCTTGTCTGCTGAATGCAGGTGCAATTGCTTTCATGACTTAGTCTGAAGTTTGTGTGTTCACCGGGTGCATGAAAAGAAGTGGTTTGTCTTTCTTCCTTACCGCTTCCATCTGTACACCTCCATCAACAGTAATGGCTGAATTTTTGGACATATATTGTCAGGCAGGATGTCTCAAATGATTGCTTATTTCTCCCACTCTTCCCCAAGTGGGGAAAAAAAAAAAAAGACCAAAAAAAAAAAAAAAGACTGAATGGTATAGATTCAAAAGCAAGGGACACATTGTGAATTGTACAAAGAATGTATCAGAAAATTTCTTCCAGGAGGAACCATATTTCGACTTTTTGCTAAAGATTCTTCCACTTTAAAAACAATAAAAGTACAGACAGGTCTTGAGTTTCTGGGGCAGAGCAATACTTCCATATATGTTGTAAAGATAGGTAAAAAGATAAACATGAAGGAAAAGGCCTATATATATTTTTTTTTATTTCAGGAATTATTTAAGAGAGATCAGAAATTCATAAGTGACAATTCCTATTGAATTTTACACAGGTATTTGATATTGCTGTGTGGACAAAAAGCCACAGTTCGTACATTTGCAACAATTATTTTGAATGACAAGAGACTGGGAATTTTTGCGTTTAGGCTGTGTAAAGAACCTGTATCCCTACATTTCATTTACTGGTGGGCAAGCTGAATCAAAATTCAAGATTTTGTCTCTAATAAAACCTCAAAATCTTCAAGGCAACAGATATATCCTGAGTTTTGTTCCATCTAACAAAATACCTTCTCACAACTTAAATTTCTATTCTCAAAATGTTGCCTGGAGACCAATGCAGTGGAGAAAAATAAAATAGAATAATGTAGAAATCCATATTCAGGGCAAATAAATGAATCCTCAGAGGGGGTAAGCAGTCACAGAGGAGCTCTTCTGATTTACACCAGCTGAGCATCTGATGCCAAATATCACTAATGAAGTCACCAAGCCAAATAATGCACCCATCCTATTCCCTTATAATCATTCCAATGCCCCTTACAGCTGTTTCCAACTGTGTCTCTGATCTCCTTGCTAAGACATTTAAATCTCCTGTTTCATTTGCATGGTTATCCAGTGAAATAGCTCCTAGTGTTTCTTTTCTTGTTTGCAAAACTGAAGAGAGGGGGGAGGAGAAAAAGGGGGGGAGATGTAGAAATGTGAGGATTTATCTACATGCAGGGAAATTATTCAAATCTGACAACTTACTTTTGTTCCACAAGAGACTAGCTTGGAGGCTTGGGCTCTCGCGGGGGCAGATAGTCCTTTTTGTAAAGTCTTCCCATAATTAGTATTTCATCCTATCTTGTTTGGCATCCAAGTGTTGCGCTCCATTTCCTTATGATGGAGCTGGCTGCACTGGAAGGACCGTGGCTTTGTTTTGTTGACAGTGGGTTTTTTGCTAACCCATGAATAGGTTCTTAGGTCAGCAGATCAAGAACTCTGCAGGAAAACTATCTGCAGGGCAGTTGGGCTGTGGAACAAAGAGTAAGACCCAGCAGAGAATCGGAAAGAGACGTCTTGTGATGGGGACGTAAGAATAACTTCGCTGGTCCACATCACAGATCCATTTAGCCTAGTGGCTAATAGTGGCCAGGCTGCCAAGGGAATAACAGAACAAGCAGGACAGCAAAGATTCATATTTCCCTGGTGTATTCCTCTACTCTTCTGTGACTTGCAGCTCAGAGGAAGCCCATTTCTATTTAACATTCCTTGATTATTTCTTGCCATTTATTTGTCCTACTGTTTTTTTAACCCATGTAAGTTTTAAGTGTCATCTTGTCATCGCACAGGAATGAATACATCAGTTTACTGATGTATTCTTTGAAGAAATAGTCCTTTTGATTGTTTCAAACCTGTCTCTTGAGGTTTTTATTTTATTCTTCCCAGTCCTTTTACTGGAGGAGAGAGTGAATGGTCATTCCCTGTCTACCTTGTTCCCTCTTTGCCCTTCTGCCGTATCCCTTTCCAGGCTGAGTTGGTCTACTCAATTCGTAGTTCTACATTGAAGAAAAGGGGACTATGCACTAGAAGCAGGACATTTTGTAGGACTTAACAGCCAAATTTTAAACTGTTGTTCAGTGCCTGTAAGGAATGTGTATATATTGTTTAATATTAAGCCCTAAATCCTGAATTGGTATATTATGTTGTACTTTTACCTGTTGCACTCCATTTCACATGTTTTCCACCCCACCTTTTTCTCTTACTTTTGATTCCTTGCTTTCCTTCTCCTTGTATAACTCCCAGTACGCTTTTCTCCTGGAAAAAATTATCTAGCTTACCTGTTTCTTGCTTTCCTCCTAGAGCACCCATTGAATTACCATTTGAGCTATGATTCTATGATTCTACAATTCTATGAACAAGTCTCCAGTGCTCTCTGTACAGTGATGGCTGTATCTGACCATGCAAAATAAAAGAAAATAAAGAAAATAAAACAAAATAAATTATAAGATGTAGCAAAGAAGTTGATTGCAAGCATCACCCCCATATGCTCTATTCACTCTCACACCATCTTCCAAATCCTTGCATTTCTGCTGATTCTGACTTGTTATTTTACTCAATTAGAAAATTGAAATTCCATTTTTTCAAGGCAATTTCATCCCATAGAGCACTGATTTCTGTAAGCAATAAGAAATCCAGTCCATGTGGTTCCTGAATCCCTTGTTCAGATAAATCATAAGATGCTTGTGGTATAATTATAGCTGCATTTGGTTGGGAGGTATCTGCTAACAGTGTCCTTAGCAGACTTTATATCCTGTAGCATCCTCAATTCCTTTCACACTACACCCCAAGGTATGCAACATACATTCTCAGTGTGATGCAGTAAAAGCTTCATTCTGGCCATAAGGCAGACCTCACACTGAAAAAAAAAAAAAAAAAAAAAAAGAAAATAATATTCATGTCTTAGGGCCATGGAAGCATCTCGTGGGATCCTGAGAAGTCGTAACTGTGATGTAGTGTGGATTAGATAGTTTCATTTTGAGGAGGTTTGTCCTAAACTGTGCAAACACAAGACATTCCTGGGCTACCTGATCTCAAAACCAGGTATCACTCCTTCACCCTTTCTTATTTAGCACTGTAAACATATTTTAGATGGCTAAGATCCGAATAAGTCTTTATGCTTATCCCAGTGGTAGCAGATAGTGGTTTTGGAGAGGAAAAAATAAGTTTTCCTTATGGGTGTGTTGAATCGTTGCACAGGAAAAATTGCAGCCAACCTTAGGCTGATGCATTGCTTTTCTTTTTATTTTGAAAGGAGCAAACAGCATTGAGCTTTTTCTGTAAATAAGCAGCAACATGTCTCAGGCACGCAAGGAAGACAGGTGCTGTCAATGCACACACCACAGCACGTTGCAAGCGGGACACAGGAAAGTCCATTCTCTTCTCTTGCTTTTGTCTCCAGTGGCATTGCCTTTTTAAGAAGCGAAGTCTAATCAAACGCACCGTGATTACAAAAGGAGGCACTTTTACAAGAAAAAGAAAAGGAAAAAAAGTCAGAGAAAGGGATGTACACTATTTGCTCCCTCAGCTACAAATCGACATTGAATTGGAGTCTAAGAAGTGTATATTAACATTCAGCTGGCTGTTACTGCGAGCCATAATAGACATGAGCATTGACTAGACCCAATATTAGTGATGGTACTGGGAAACCATCCTTGCTTTTGGCTGCCTGAAGGCAGTAGTGATCCCCTGCTTGTCCTATCTGTCAGTCTATTTGATCTCCAAATGAATTGCTTTTGATAACAGCTATATAAATGCAGAACTGTTCCGCTGGGCCTTCTTAAATGAGACTCCTCTCTTTCATCTCCCAGTCATTTCAAAAAGCAGATAGACTTGTTAGAGGTTTTTAATGCAATGATTTATGTTTTATCTTGCCTGGTTTGAGGCAGCATTTATTTAGCGCTAAATTCTTACCAAGCCTATATGTGAGGCAGAAGTGCTTCAACACAATATTTGGGACCTAAAATAGTGTGTCTGTGTGTATATGTGCATATATGTATGTGTGCGTGCGTGTGTGTACTCGGCTTCATCAGAGAGAAATAAGTGATGTACTTTCTTTTTAGGAATTCAATGCATCAGTTCACTTGGATCGTTGCACCCCTAGTCAAATTAAGAAAAACAGGAAGGAAACAATATTTGAAAACTAGTAACGTTCAGTCTAGGGCAAATAGCAAACACTTTGGAGAGGAAGAGAATGAGAGAAATTATGTATCTTTATTAGGTTCAATAAAAAGAAAATCTCTGACTCTCTTTAAGTTATTAGCATTTCTTAACATTAGCAAAAGTCCACTATAGGAATGGGTTCTTTATATTTTGCATTTTTCATTTTCATCTGTTGCTGAATGACAATATGCAGCTATTTGGATCTAAAGATCAGGTGAAGAGTTGATTTTTAAGACTCTCATGTTCATTCACAAATAAATAAGTAATACTCCTGCTGATGTCTGTATGGAAAGAATTGAGGTCCTTTGGTGTAATCCAGGAACATTCATCCAGACTCCATGTGAAAGGATGAGATGAAGTTTCATCCCTGGGCATTATTTTTTCCTTTGTTTTACTGTAATAATGGTTGCATTGGAGGTACAACTCAACCTCTTTATTCCAATTGTGAAAGCTTACGTTATGCTGGGATATGCACAATGGAGGGAAGAGAAAGTCCTTTATAGAAAATTGGCCTAAATATCTTTGGGACAAGGAACCTATGCTCTAAGTAGACTAATTTTGGAAAGTAATGAAGCTGGCTGGCCTGTCACTGTGTTATGTAGCCTATAATTCTCTCTAATGAGAAATAACAGATACATTCAAAAACCTCCTTTCTGCCATGGAAATAAATAATACAATAAAAGGAGCTAAATGAAAAAAGGAAAATATAAGTAATTTAAATAATCTGTTTAAAATAAGGTAATATCTTTGATGCAACAAGGAACTGAGCAGTAATACGAAAATTAGCTTATTTTTCTTTGAAATGACAAAGCTAATTTTTTTGTCTTGAAAGGAAAAGGGAGATTTGGTTTAACATCAGGCAGAGGAGAAACAGGATCCTTCCATATCTCAGGTTGGAGTTTAAACATGAAGATGCTATACAGGAGACCTCCAAGAGATTATTTATTCCACCAAGTTTAGACTCATATTTTACACTGGAGCTCAAGAGACATTTATTTCTCTCCATTAGCTAAAGAGGCAATTTAAGGATGTTAAACTCCTAAATAGGACTTCCCCCTTTCTTTTCTCTTCCATGTGCTGCATCAGTTAGTTAAAAAAGCTAAATATTTTCTGGAACAAGAGAGAAATCCTGAATAGTCTAATGGTTTAGAGAGTATCCTGGCAGCTGTTGGCTCCAGCTCAATTAACCCAGGTTCATTGAGATTCTCTATCCCACTGGTTGGAGCACTTTTCCAGGTTATGTGCATCCTTCCCCAGTTTTGTGTCACAACTGTAGTTTTGTCCTACTGAATTCTGGGTGAATGATCTGTTAGTAGCATTCCTCATTTTTCTTTTGTTTATATGATGTCTAAATCTCTAAACCTTTTCTGGAAAAAATAAAAATTAAAAATAATTTTTAAAAATTCACCATGGATACTTTTTTCCCCTTTTAAAGTGTTTGTAAGAATTTGCCATATCCTCGGATACAATAACCCACATCCTCAGATAGTTGCCACTGTCTTGGATTTGCATTTTCCAGAAAATAAAAAATTCAATGAAGCCCAGCTCTATTAGGTTCATTTTATTATGGAAAAAAAAAAAAAAAAAATCAGTGCATTCTACAGTTTTGTGGTATAGCATCTATCATACATATTTCTCCAGATGTTTGGAGATGTGTCCCTTAGCTTAGATGCCAAGTGTCCAAAACCACTTGTGTTGGTATTCCCTGTCAGGTGGCCAGTGACCACCTTCCTCAGTGCTGTACAACAGGACCTTTGAACTTGAATTATTAAGAGAAACGCTGCAACTCCTGGAAACTGCAGCCTGATGGATCAAATATGCAATACATACTCATCTTCCCAGCCTAAAAAGCTTCCAAACATGTAAAACAAATATGTAAAGAAACAGCTAATTGTGTTTCTTTGGATATCATAAATCTAGCGATTTGCCATTAATATTAAAAAGTAGTTTCCTGCCAAAGGATACTTGAAAATGCTGTCAAAGCTTTACATGCCTAGACTGTATTTGTATTTATATTTGTATTTACATATGTAGATGTTATTAAAGAAAAAAATCCAGAAAATTCCAAAGGCATTTTTTTTCTACGTTCCATTATGAATGGCATGAATTGCCAAAATATAAAAGTAATATTAAATGAAGGACCTTAGACATATATGCTTGTTCTCAGACATCTCCTTCTTCTAGAATGACATAAAGGAGATTGATGTAAAAAAAAAAAAAAAAATTTCATTAAGTTTAAGTGACTTGATTCTGCTCTTCTAAAAGTCAGGATAACACTTTATTTACTTCAGAAGGAATAGCATTGATGGAGCCCATCAAATTAATTTTAATCTAGATTTATATATACATATATATATATAGTGAATATTTTTTCTGAGCTAAGAAGTCTATAGAAGAATCCCATCAACTGACATTTGTTTCATGAATGGAGAAATACCTCCATGTCAAATGCAACTATTGCAAGGAACATCTGTCCAGAAGTAAGCAGAATACTCTCTGCTTCTCTTTTCACCTTTAAGGAGCTATATTATTTTCATTTGGAAATGTTTTCAAAAAATCATTTTTCTAAACATCTTTGTTCTTAACAAATAAAACTAAACTGGTGATCATACTTTTTAAAAAAGCTTATGCTTTAAAAAGAATTTCAATACTTTTATAGAAAATTGTTCTGTTTGGAGTGTCCAGGTTTCCTTTGGAATAGATCTAAAATGTGTGTGGAAGAAAAATAGAAAGCCTGTAGAGAAAAAAATCCAGTGGGGTAAAAAAATGTCACTTATTTCAGTCCCTGTAAAAAATGTTCTCATTGCTACTCTTACTTATTTGTCATTTACAGTAGCTTAGGAACAGTTAGGGATAAAAATATTTTGTCTCCTGAATGTACCAGTGCTGTCCAAGTTAGCAGCAAGTACAGCTTTTTAGCAGATAGTGCAGCTCCATAAGTAGGATGCATTTGGTCCTGCAATCTGCTTTAAGATGTGAACAGCTATACTGTGTTTAATTCCAGTGCTAGTTTTGGCATCTCTTCTTTGTGGCACATTGTACAAACCAGACTTGCCCATAGATGGAGGAAACTATTTAGCAGCAGTTGGATCTGTCAGGATCTCTAGCCCAGGCAACTGTACCTCATTGGCAATGGTGTCAGATTCAAGGGGCAGCTAAATAGACAAGCTAGGAGAGTGGTGGTGAAATCCTGGCCTGGGAGATCAAGGAAAAGCTCTCCTGGACTTGTTTCAGACATTTAGCCTAGGTCTTCTGTGTTTTTCTAGTCTGTTTAGATCAGTTCTAAATCTGCAACATAGACAAATTTAAAAATTGCACTTCAAGGAATGGGAAAAAAGCCAAGGTCTTGAACTTTGTTAATATACAGTTGTGATTTAGAGAAGTTGAGTCAAAATCTGCCCTCAGTGTCACTGATCTGAGTAACTCTTCTGATTTCCACTTGGGCTTGCACTGCCATGATTGAAGGTTATTGAAACCTGTTACCTCAATAAGAACTTAATCCAAATATAGTTGAAACCAGAAAACATACCCTCACAAATTCTGCTTATCTTTGGATCAGAGAGGGATAGGCTATGTGTGTGCTATAAAATGAAATAGTTCCAGAAAACATACCCAGGCCTTGAAACTCCACTGTTGATAACAGTAAATCGTTAGAGTGGTTTTGGCTCAGGAGAGAGAGCAATGATTCCTCAATCAGGAGTCATTTCCAACATGCATTTTGCGTGGGGCCACACAGTGTTTTGGGGATCAAGAACTCTTGTAATTGATGTGGCCAAACATCGTGAATTGCCTTCAGGGATAGTGAACAGTCAGGGCATATTTAATTGACCATTAGATATCTCACAAAGATTGCTCCAGGAGAGGGGCATGGGTGATCTAGATGCTTCCATTGGTCTTCTATGATTTCAAAGGAAAAAGTAAAGTTTAAAATCCTTATATCAGATCTACAGGATACAAAGAAAGTGATATCGAGGCAGAATTTCTGCTTTTTAGGAAGTTTAGCATACAGAACAGAAGACAGAGACTTTCAGAAAAGTTTAAAAATTATTTAAGGGTAATGAAGTGGAAACATTATTAGTCACTCTTGACAGATGAGAAACCACAGTACAGAGAGACTAAATCCAGGACTTTATATTTTATTTATGTATACAGATATGTATATATATATATATAAATTTATATATGGGAGCTCCTGCTGCTATAGAGGACTCAGTGTAACTGGGCAAGTTTATAAAGAGCACAATATGCTGAAAAAATGGCCTTAAGCATCACAATAAAAGCTGAGTGCTGCTGATGGCAGTAGAAAAACATGAAAATGTTCCATTTGAAATGTCTTCTTGTTGAAAAATGTTTCTTAAATTGGAGTTTTCTATAGGAAATGTTTCTTATGAGAAAAATGGTTTGCATTTTTGGCAACCGAAAATTGGCCAGAATTCAATTTTTTTTCTAACTATTGGCTTTCTGACAAAATTTTAAATACTTTAGAGGCAAGGCTATCTGAAAATGCAGAATTTCAAGTTTTTCTCTAAATGCTATTTTAGAATAAAACAACTTTTCTGCCTTCTGAATATTTGACTTTTAAGAAGACACCAAGGATGTTGATGAGTTTGTTTTAAAACCTTATTGAAAAGGTGATGGGCACTTCAAGACCTATCCTTAAATTACATGCCCAGGGTTCCCAAGAAAACAGCAGCAAACCATGAATCATGCTCAGCTTTTCCAAGCAGAAGGTCAATACCTTTCTCTTGGTAGGTACCACCTGCCTGTCCCTTAACCCAGAAGTTCTCATGCAATTTCCCATAGATATTACGGAGTAGAAAACCAGGAATAACTATTCATGTTCTTCTGTTGCCCGACACAATAGCTCAGAGCACCTTTGCAGGGGAATTTCCATGCATTTCATCAGTGAATGCCCATTTTTACCAACCAGAGGAGCAGACCTCATTCTGGCAGTATTTTTTTTTTGTTTTACTTTCAGTCTGTGAGGGGTTCAGGCAGCTAATTTTGGGTTGGAGCAGGGGGAGAGCAGGAAGAAGAAGGGACAAGGCACTCCAATATTTTCCCCTGTATAGCATCACTTATTAAAATCCTGTTGTCCTGACCATTGTTGTTGCCATTGAAGTCTGGTTTATTTACTTGAAAATCTGATTTGTTTCATTTTATTACTGTGTTTGCGAAGTAACTGATATCAGATTCTGCAGGAAAGAGCTGCCATTTACCAGCAGGCTGTGATGGCTCTGACGCGGTCTGCAGGACCGGCTCCGAGGCTTGCTCTGCCCTGGGGGCTCTCGCAGAAATAAGATTACTGGCAATAACTGCTTCAACTGCTTTGAATAACAGACACAACTCAGAGAGCATAAAATTAGCATAAACACAGCATCAGTGTGTTCCCTTGGCAGATACGAGACAGGCAGGATATGGAAAATTGACTGAAATGGGGTCAGGCGCTGCTGAAATCGGAAAGGCAGGAAGCACTGCCGAGTGGAGAGGTGGTGTTGCTGCTAATAAATAAATAAATAAAATGATAGCCATGAAGTTTTAATGATAACACATTCAGAGGGGTGGATATTAAAAATGCAGCGCCCGTGTCAGAACACCCTAAATGTTGTCTTTCCAGGCAAATTACTCTTCACTTTGGCTTTTCACTCCTGATTGAGTGGAGGGAGGGGGAAGAAATAACAATAATAATAACAGCAATAACAGCAATTTTCTGTAACAATTTTCCTGGTTTGTTTTTTTTTTTGTGGGTGGAAAGAGAAAAGGTGGAGGGAGGGAGCACTGTGATAATTTGAGGAGGATGCCCTAGATTTGTTAATTAATGGTAGTGAGTATTTTACAGCACTCCTATCTCTTTATATTTATCAAATATTAAAATGGGAGATGCTCACTGACACATTCAATAAAGAAGTACATTAAGAGGGGAAGGCACAGCAGCTCTGATTTTGCAGTTTTAATAATGAGATGTTGCAGATACCACTTGCAACAGATTTACCCGTGGAGCTCTGGCTATCCAGACGCTCAGACCTGTTCATACAGAGAGAGATGGAACTAGCACATGCTTAAAATCAGAGGTTCCTCAGAAACGCAAACTGCTGAAAAAGACCCACAGTGAGCATGTTTACCTCATAACCGGCATGAGATTTGGAATATTGTTTTCAAAGCAGCCTCCCCTCCTTTGAAGAAGAGATGCCAGAGGAGGATAATCCACATTGGTGGAGCATAGGTTGTTTTCATTCAAGAAAGAAAATGTTTATGACTCTGCTCCTGCTTCCCACTGTTAGGAGTTTGTCCTTCAGATGAAATGGGGACTCTCTCAAAGTCTCAGGATCAAAGCCCTTTATCAAGCCAACTTACAAAGCAGAGCCTGGAACCCACTTTCAAAAAAGTGCTTTAACCCATAGGTACTTCAGACTAATACAATATTCCATGTTTCAACAATCTTTAGCCAATGATGAAGAAAATTTAAAAATATTTTTTTCCTAAAATTCGTCAGAGATGGTTTGGGAAGTTTGTTTCTCTTCCTTTCTCTCTTTCTGCTTCTTTCCTTCGCTTTCTCTCTCTCTTTCTGCACCCTTGCGCTCTCTCTCCCTCTCTCATGCAGAAGCTTTTTCAAGGCCTTGGTAGGGAAAGATGGGGCGTTGCCAAATATTCATCTTTGCCTGAAAAATGATCTGTCGAAGGTCAAGAATGTTACATGAAGTTTCCGTTGCTACAAGTGATAGAAAGGATGAAGGGAAACACCCAGAAGTGGGTAACTTTAGCCAACCACCTTCAAGACAGTTAACTGTGCAGAAAAATAGAGAAGAAAGAGTCTGGATAAGAGCAAAGCATGACGTACAGTCATTTTTTGAGAGAGGTCTGCAGTCAATTGTATGAGGAAGTGAGATCTAGAGAGAGCTGTGGAGTGAGTTTTAACATTCTTGCCATTATTATTTTATCTTTTTTTATTATTATTTTCATGACCTTTATAATTTTCTGAATTGAAATAGGGTCAGAAAAGACTCTGAGAGAAACAGTACTGTTAGCCTAGCCAGCAGTTGCCTTAAAAAAAAAAAATGCCTGCTATTGTGAGATTTCAAGGCCAACAAAATTTATGAGCAAGCTTTGGATGTGAAATGAAACTCTTGACAGTGTGCCCTTGTCTATAAAAATAAGCGCTAATGACCCTCTGTCCCTTGCTGGTAGATCCAGAGGAAAGGGCAAGTTTAAAAAGGCACGGGGAACTAAACTACTTTTTCACCCTTAAAGGTGGTCCTTTCAGGTCAGAGGGAAGACACGTGGTTGTGGAGCATGGGTATAGCATGCCTGGGGACAAATAAAAGACTTTGTTCTCCCCAAGGCATCAATCCAGCATCTCTCACCAGCACCACATTTGTTAAACAAATAAGCAGATGAACGTACCAGAAGAACATGCGAGGAAAAACAAATCAGACTTATAAAATGTCTTGGAGTCCAGCCATGATTTTCCTATGGAAAAAAACTTAATTCCAGTCTCCTTCTCACAAAGGACCTTTTTCTCTCTTTCTATTGGGGTTAACCAGCATTTAATTGATTTATTCAGGAATATAATTGATTCTGATGACAGTGGCAGGAGTAAGCCCTCAAAGACTGTAGCTTACTGGCATGCAGGCTATCACGGTCCTCATTCATTTAGCTTAACTGCGGCTCCTGTGTTAGATGCATAGTTGCCCTAGGCTCCCTCCATAATCAGTGGAAAGAGATAGGCTTCTCCGGAGAGTGGTGCACGTCTAGCCTGGGCTAAATTACTATCTGACAGCACTTTTCTCAGTGACTATAACTGGAATCTAGGATCACTATGTGGGAGACCAGTCAAGCACCTAAAGTTTAGTCGAAATACAGCCTTAGTGGCCAAAACTGTCTCATTGTCTCTTGCTACTTCCCTGTCTCCTCTTAATACTCTCTTGTGCCAAACATGAATCAAAAGCCTTCCAAATCAGACTTGTTTTGTTTTGTTTTGTTTTTTAAATGACTCATGGTTTCATATAATAGAATCCTGGTCAAATACAAAGGCTTGCAAGTTTTACGATCATCCTCATCTTCATTGCATTGACTTCTCATGTATCAATCCAGATTTGAATGATTCAGCTGAAAATTAGACCTCAATTGAGATGATTAAAAAGATGTTAAAAGTTGAATCACCCATTTTCAAAAATAAATTATCTAAATATGGAAGTTCATCTCTCTGTACTTCCTTCTCCCCACTTTTCACCCATGTTGGTCATTTTTACATATACTCTTTCCTTATTCTTAAAGAAAATAAATACACAGCTTAAAGGAGATTTTCTTTAATTCACTGAAAGATATATTTTAATGGAAATATCATCTAATAAACTTAAGTTCTCTGTTACCAAGCAGCTTCAAGTAAAGGCAACACTTGCTAGTCTCTAATCCTCTAAATATGATCTAATTTTGATTTGAGACCATACAAATAAGGTTAAGAAACAAGATGAAATTGACTTTAAAAGTCGGTGAGAATATACATTTACTGAAGTATCATGAGACTACCATAAACATTTTTAGAAGCTGTTAATGCCGCTATCTGAAATCCATTAGATTTGAGTAAGAAAACAATTATGATTCAGATAAGATTGACTAACCATTCTTAGTTTTGGATGATTAATTCATACACCAAAGTGCCAGTCCTAGAGAGACTTATTTGCATGTCTTTTCAGTTCTCTTGACCCAAGATAGGTACTGTTCATGGCATGAAGGCCATATGCAATTTTTTCCAAGGCTAGAAACTCAATTTGCAGGTTTTTTAATCCCAGCCTTTCTGGATGCTGAAATGAATAGTTGATATTTGCAAGAGTGTTTAAAAAGTTTTCACTTAAACTGTATTTCTGAAACAAACAAACAAACAAACAAACAAACAAACAAAAAAACCCACTTAATTTGATGAATACCACAGGAAAAAGAAATAAATTAGCCTATCAGTCTTCTGAATGTTGTTCTGGGTATGAATGAAGAAAATAAAAATATTTTCCTAGTTCACAGGAATGCTAGGATGCTGAATACAGTCATTAACAAAACCAAAAAATGTTGACATCTTCACAAGCAAGTTCTGGAAAGAAAATTTTCATTATTATGTCTCATTTCCATGTAATACCCAGTTTCCAATGATCTGGTTAATTCCCTCAAATGTCTGCTAATCTTCCTTCATATAATTTTTCCTACTGAAAACAACATCAGCCAATTGTTGGTAAGCCACTTGGTACTAATTCAGTTATTTAAACAGAGGCTTATAATCAGGTGACACTTGGCCAAGATGCCCAAATCAACACCCCCCTTAGGTCTGCTACTTTTATGATGGTAAAGTCAAGCTCTTGGTTACACTTATGTTTGGGAGAGATCAACAGCTTTGGGTACATACTGACATACTGCCTACTCTTATCGGATTTATGGTTTGTATCAGGTAGGCAACAAGTCATGAGCCATCACAACCATTCAATTTTTAATTTAGTCTCTAGAGTCAAAGTCTATGGCAATGTAAGCTACCTATTCCGTGTTTAGAAATCAAGTGTAAACAGGAGAGGCAAAAGATTCTGCTAAGACAGCTGTAGCACAAACACAAATAAAAGAGTTTCTTGCATTATTTAAGCAATGTTGAGCCTCCACCAAAATAAGAACATCAACAAAAACAACAGGAACTGAATGTAGCCCAACATCATAAAGTAAAAGAAAAGTAGCATTAGTTTATCCATTATTTACTGAACTTTGTTTAATTGTATTTTGTCCCAAATATGTCCCATTCTGTCCAATAAATATATGTAGGGCAAGCTCCTTGTCCGCACATTAAATGATAAATATGTCCCAGTGCAAATTTCCCAAAGTTCCCATTTCTGACACTTTCTATAACATCATTTCTAACTTTTCCAGAAACTTCAATAACTAGTGTTTGCCTGAATTTATTCCGTTGCATATTCATTTCAGACTTCTAGAAATGTTAGAACAGGGATGAAAATGGGGAGACACTGTGCTATGAGGTTTATCAGACAAGCTCAGGAGCTCCTACGATGGTATCTTTGAAGCTACTGTAATGGTGCCAAGAGCATCTAATTTAATGGCATTTCCAATACAGGTCAAATAGGGTAGCTATTAAAAAAAGTAAAAAAAAAAAGCAGTTCAAATAATGTTTGAACTGGAGGAGGCTGGAACAGCAGAGAGAAACTCTTGATTTCTGAAGCTGTTTTTTCTGCTTGAATCATACTTTTATAGGTTCATGACAGTCAGCAATCAAGACTCCTTCCAACTTCTTGTGGGGAACACAAGACTGAACCTGAATTCAACCTGAATTCACACTTCTGGAGTTCCACCAGGAGCTTTAAGGTAGAAAGAAAGAGTTAAGTCATAAACAGTACCATCAGGTGGGATTCATCTACCCACAGGTATGTTTGTGCAGATTGGACATCTGTGCTGGACTGTAGCTATACGCCAACTGCCTTCAATGTCAACAAAGAGAAGGAAGAGCTTGCATTTCCTTCTGCACTAAAGTACTTCTAAAATACATCACATGAACCACACTTATTTTTCTGCACTGAGTAAAAGGAGAGCCTTGGCTGCCCCGCTCAGCCATAGCTGCCTGCAGTATAGAGTGACAGGAGGAGAATCCCACTGTTGTTTCAGATGTTAATGGGTGTCAGGCCTGAACCAATGCCTCAAGCACTAAAATCTTACTTCAAAACATTGTCCTCCTTAAATTCTGGACACATAGATTTCTTTACCTAATTTAAAAACAGATAATTGTGGTGTTTAAATTAGAATTTTGGTCTCCGGGGTTTCTTCTAAGATCAATAATGAGAAGTAAAGGTACTTGGAGAGGATGACTGATCCCTTTTTAAACTATGTATCAAAGATAGGTTAGTCAAATTGCTCTCAGAAAGTGTCTGTTTCCATTGACTGTAAAGGGGTGCTGGAGGAGAAATTTGGTCTGACATCCTAATTTTAAACACAAACTAAAACTAGCCAAGTTTAATGCCATCACTCACTTCAGTAGGGATAATTTAGGTCTGAATATATTTAGTTCTTCTTCTACCATCATAGCAATGGTCTTCTCCCACTTGTGGAAAAACAAGAAATGAAGCCCAAGGCAGCACACCAACCACTGTCTTGTGTGCTTTGAAATTGAAGGTGGTAACTCTCAGGATGTCTGGACATTGATCAAGTGAATACAAATGGAACAAAGTTAAGTACATTTTTGTTGTTCTTGTTGTTAACTTTGTTGCTAAATTTCCTGGCTCTGTGGCAAGTTTGCTGGGATCTGAATTGGTTCTTTCTGTATGCGAAGAGATTCACTCCTGCTGAGGCTCTTACATATTTTATTATTTATTTTCTAGTAATTAGTCTGAACCACTGACTCAAACAGAACTAGCCAAGTGAAAAAGAAAATATAACAAAGTCCCCCAATATGTTGTCTTTGCCTAGGGCAATAAGCAGCTGACGGCTAATGGGACAGATGATGCTCCTCTTCTCAGTTCATTCATTTAGCTGCTTGTTTAAGACACAAGAATGCCTATGTGCCTTGACCCACACGTTGGCATTTGAAACTTTCATATGTGTTCTTGCTAAAGCTGGACGGATATTTTTCCCGACCTTTGGAAAACAACAATTTTTCAGCAAAATTTGAAAACAGAAGTATTTTGCTTTGCAAATACAGACATGCTACCTTTCAAAATTAAGTTAGATGTCCCTTTCTCTCTTTCTCTGGCAACTACAGGCTAGCTGCATCTGTTAATGCACTGCAAGCTCCTCTCCTGGAAAAGCAAAGAAGGGGCAAATGGCAGTTCATCATCAGCAAATGTTGTGGGAGATGCAGCACGGAGTTAGAGAGGGAGGAGAGAGCAATCGGAATTCTGTAAGGGATTATGACATGTATTAATGAGGTTATACAAAGTGAAATAGCTAGTGGGGGGGCGGGAAGGAAGAATAGCACCCTGCAACAGATAACAACCAGATAATGGCAAATACAGTTGCTTCTGGTATCAAGTTTCCTCTCCCGAGACAGATGTCAATCACAGGTGACATAAATTGCCTACTGGAGAGACCTCTGTCCTCTTTGGGAACTAGCCTAGATCAGATGCCTGAGTTTAAGACAGACAAAGTTTGATGACATTAATCTGAGTCTTAATTTGTTAGTTCTATCAAAGTTGGGTACTGATCTGCAATCTGGGGCCATAGATGTCTAGTAATTTAACAGGGTGTAGTTAAAGTCACTGAGTGAAAAAGCGTGGATGCTCCCTTAAGCTCTTGGTTTACTAAAGGCTTTACACACTGAAAGAAATTCCACTACTATTGCTTATCTAAATAACAGCTAAGTATAACTACTAGAAGGTGGTTTATATTAACAACTTCAAGGCACAGTGCTTCTTAAAAACACATCAGTTGTCCCCGCTGCACGTCACGTGTCCTACCTTTTTTTCCTACTCCCTGCCCTCTGGTACCTGTTAGTGCTGTTCCTGAGGTCAAACAGAGTGAGTATCTGATGGCAGGAATCAACACTGATTTCCACATTGACTGTGTTTATTTCTATTCATTCCCTTGGGGACTTTGAGGTTTGTCTGTTTTGTTTTCTTCTCATTTTCTTCCAAGGAACTTTACTGCTGCCTGTAAGGGAGACAATCCAGCTTTGCTAGCTGGCAATGGGAGCTCAGGGGCTCCCTAAAAATGTTGAAAACTCTTTGCTTTCCAGAATGTTTGTTTAAGAAAAGTGAGTTTACACAGCTTGCGCTGAGTGCAAAAAGATTTGCAACTCACAGGCACAAAATACCTTCCCATTCTCTCTTCCAGAGCTCCAGTACCGGCCTGAGCATACAAACTCTTACCCCTGCAAGGCAGAAACTGGCATTAGAAATCCTTTTAAAGATCTACAGGAAGTTTTCTCAGCAGTGCAATAAAGCATCAGGATCCACTCCTAATCCATAAAATGGTGTAGACTATCTCATAATTGTGCCTGCAATACAAGATACTCTGTTTGTTCCTCCAAACTCCCTCTTTATCCATACTCCCTCTAGTGTCTCCATTGGACAGGAAAGTCCCAGGCCTCAGACAGGAGATGCTGATGAAACACCCTCTTATGCCAGAAAAATTTGTAATTGGACTACTGGTCTCCTTTTAAAATGAATGAGGCCAATAAATCAAAAGGAAATGGTGAAATGTCTGACTCTAAATTAGTAGGAGGGACATGCAGTAACTAATTACTTCCTTTAAGTCAAATTCTGTTGTGTCTATATTATAGATCATAGAATCATAGGATCACAGAGTGGTTTGGGTTGGAAGGGACCTTTAAAGATCATCTAGTTCAACCACCCTGCCATGGCAGGGACATTTTTCATTAAAGCAGATTGCTCCAAGCTGACCTTGAACGCTTCCAGGAATGGGGGATCAACAGCTTCTCTGGGCAACCTTTTCACACCACCCTTATCATAAATAATTTCTTCCTTATGTCCAACCTAAACCTACCCTTTTTCAGTTTAAAACCGTTACCCCTTGTCCTATCACTACAGGCCCTGGTAAAATGTTTTTCTTCATGTCTCCATCATTTTCAGGATTTCCTCAGCTTCAATAACTGTATGCCCACCTAACTTAAAGATGCTGCATTTCCAGAATGGGTGTCCACAACAAATCCTGAAAAAGGCAGACACTCTTGAGAGTGGCCCCAGTTAGGCAGCTAAAACCAGAAACACCTGAAATCAACAGCAAAGTATGAAAAATTCTGCTTCTAAACTACCCTGGCAATAAAATATGATCTCTCAAGAAAAAAGGGAAGGAGGAAAGGAGGTTTTACTTATGTTCTGTGGGTTCTTTTTTCCTGCTTAAAAGAGAGTTAAAAAGGAGATTGAATGATTTGGTTCTGATTGGAAAACTGTGACGCTCTTCCTCAGATGTTCCTGTCCTCCTCCAATCTCTTTTCTCTGTTCTCTTCTTCTTCCTCCTCATGAGGCTTACAACAAGCAAATGACTTCTTAGAAAACAGTGAGCTTTCAACAGTGAGCTCCTTCTTAATCACTAAACTCAGTGATCCCTGTCCCCATCCCTGCCTCCCTCTCTTTCTCCCTCTGCATTTTCATTGCCCATCACTTTCTCCAGCCATGCAGAACAGACCGAGCTCTCAGCTTTACCTTTTCTTTGCACAGCTTTGCCAGCTCTTGCTCTCTCTCATACATAGTCTCATCTTGCAGTGTTCCTGGGACACAGTATTTGATTTGGTTTTTTTTCCCTCCTTTCCTTCTTTTTCTGTGTAAGCTGAACTGCTGAAGCCACAGCAAAGTCATCAGCTTTTGGGAGCTCCTCACCCCAGATCACCTCTCTGCCTATAAATGGCATGTTGGAGCTACCTGGCCAGAACAGGCTCTTACTTTTGCTGATGTTTTCAATGTACTGTAACTGCTGCCACCAACAGGACGTTCAACAAAAATGAGACAATTTTCCACCCACTGCTTTAACAGCTAGGTCTCAAAAAGAGATAATGAATAGATAAGAAGAATTTACATTCTAGTGTCAGTTTATTTGCTGTAGCAAGCTCCCTTCTGTACAATCTCTCTCACAATGCTCCCTTCAAAAAATCTAAGCAGAACACGCTGCTTTTTCTCATCCAGATTGCAAGAGGCATCTGAAACACATATATTTTAAATATGACCGTTTTATACAATGCACAAAGAAAAATAAAGATGCTAAGAGAAAGGAGTAATGAAGAAAATGCAAGAAATACTTTCACCTCATTCACTGGTCATTATGACCTAAAATCACTATTTTTAGTGAAGAAGTTCAGCAGTAAAATCCATTTCCAGTGGCAAAAAAGTCTGTTTTGTGCCTGCGAGTCCTTCTGCAAGAGCTACTGCATGATTATTGATTTTCTGAAACAGGCTGCCTCAAAGTAAGAATGCTATCATAAGTTCACAAGTTGCAGTACCATGTTAGTACAAAATGCTGAACATTGTTTTTCACATGCTTTAGGATTTTTATAGGCCATTGTCTAAGTTTATCCCAAAAAGTTTAAATAGCTTAGTTTTCTCAAAAAGAATCCATTTATTTATATCCCGAGGAAAATAAAGCCAAACCCTTTTTCCACTATAAAAATTAGACGTAAAAAGGCACAGAATATTCCAAAGTTCCTGTTCATTATCTCTAAAAAAACAGAAAGAAAAAAAAAAAAAAGGAAAAAAAACAAGTTTAAGAAATCAGGAAGAAATGCAATTGAAATAAAAACATGGACTTAATTGCAACTTTATATACAAAGAAAATGATACAGTCAATGTACTACTTGTTTGAAGAATATATCCAAACTCTCACTTGAACTAAGAAAAAACCAGAGTACTGCAACTTTTAAAAGTCAGTTTGATTTCTTTTTTTGGTTTTCGTTTTGTTTTTAAACATACTTGTCTCACTACATTTAGTTTGAAGTAAGATAAAATGAAGAGTTTCAGTTTGACTCTGGCTGGTTTGCAGGGTTCCAATTAGCCCCAGATATACTGAAATTCAAAGCCCTTCAGAGTAGGATGAAGGCATGTTTATTTTCATTTTGGAAGGAATGCCTCCCATAAAAATAACTAGAACATAAATTGCTATTCCATGTTGTCATTTAATTTTGCCAATGAGAATTTAGTATGGGATTTAGAAATCTCATGGTTCAATTCTCATGTCGTTGGGATTAAGGAAATTATTGTGAAGGAAGGCAAGATGAGGACATAGAACACAACAGATAATCTGAAATGATTCTCTGTTTAATTCTGGAATAACAGTGCTTACACAAGGCACTATTGTGGAGCTGCCATTGGACTGGAGCCTATTTTGTTCAATTTCCATACACAGGGAAATTGCTCCCAACTCCCTCAGGCAGCTTTGCAGATCTTCTCAGGGATACTGAGGAAAATTAATCTGAATTAATTTTTGAAGTGGATTAGTTCAACTAAATTAAAACGCCGTGTGGACTCTCTCATTCAGAATTGAAGGGGCTTTAATTCAGTTTTGCTTCATTTAGTTTAACATTGGATGAAGCAAGACAGAGTTTAGGGTCCTTTAGAATTATGTCCAACTGAATGCAATTTAAATTCCCACCTTCAGTTCATTTAGAGTTATTTTGCTGACTGTCCCTGAATAAACAATAATGTAATGTCCGTGAAGGACAGAACACAGGATGCAAAGATCTCTGTCCACAGATGGGACATGGGCAGCGTGGTGAATACCTTTCCCACTTCAGTTTTTCTCAGTCTCTGCTCAGGAGGAACCTGCAGGAAGGACGTCTCAGCCCTGCTGTACATTCAGTCCTAGGCTCTCTCCTCAGCCTGGCTGATGTAAAGGTTATAAAATGTGAAAGTGTGGAATGGCCTCATTTTCCGAGCCTTTTTTATTCAGTCAAAGGATAGTTACAGCTTCCAAGTCACTAGTGATGTGCACTGTATTTGTAGTGTTGGCTTTTTATCCCATTACAATTCTCCAGAGCCTTCTGCTACTCTCACCTCTTCAAATGAATCATTATATTAAAAATGATGGACTATTTTAAGCATAGAAGGCAGCTACTCACCAGGAGTGGGAGGAGCAAAAGAGAAAACCAAGACCTTATTAAAATACTTTGGGAATGTAAATGGACCTATTTTCTCTATTTTCTCATGGGCAAATTCTCGGCTTTCATAGATGTGAGACCATGTTCATGTTGATGGTGGGGTGTGATACACATCAACAAGAAAATAGGGCATATCAACTAAAAAAAACCTGACTCACATTAAATCAATTAAAGGTATTCTCCATCTGGTTCTACCCAAGGGTTTTGTACTGATTTAACTAAATTGGTTTCTAAACTGATTTAGTTAAATTGGTACATAAACTGTGTGTAGAATAGCCAGAAGTAAGTACAAAAGAGTCTAAGTAAGTCAAACGAATCCAAGTGAGTATAAGAGGCACGGTGAAAGAGTTGGGGAAGAGATTAAGTGGCAGCATAACTTTTAGGGGATATGTGGAGTGATTCTGAGCATAGATGTAGATCTGACGAAGATGTGAACATCTGGCTCTGTCCACACAGACTGTTGCTCTCAAAGCCCTGAGAAGTGCAGAAAGGAGCCTGGAAATCTGAGGAACATGTTCAGAAAGGTCCAAAGTGGTGGTACTGAAGCTGGCTGCTGTACATGGAGCTTCATCGAGCCAGTGTTGGCCTACAGAAAATGAACCAAGAGAGTGGCAGAAGGATATAAATGGCTGTATTTAGGAAGGTCGGTTAAGAGATGCAAAGTTGCAGACGTCAGGTGCAACAGGGAAGAGGTAAAGACAAGAGTTGTGCAGGGCTGAACATTGGTACAAGGAGATAGTCTCATGGCTAAAACTATTCCTAGACAATCAAAGTACAGATTCTAGAACTGCTGTTGATTCTTCTTATCTGGCAGTGAAGAAATCATCTCATGCACCTGTCTCAGTGCATCTGCAGTGGACATCACCATGGTGCTACTGGAACTGCTGTCAGTGTAGCTTTGACAAGTGAACTGAACCCCTTCCTAGTCAATTCCTGGATGTATTTTGGGAGTTAGCGTGATCTGTGAACCATTCCCAGGGGGCAATTTGGGTGTGATCATCTTATTCTGGAGGCTAAGAGAGTTTAATTTCAGAGTCACATCCAGACAATGCCAGACAGCTTCAGGGCAGAGTGTGTCCTGGGAATGTTTAGTTTACTGGTACAGATATGGCTTTTGTGCCTCAGTTCACCAAGTCTAAAATGGAGTATTATTTTGTATGTGTTTTGTGTACATGTATATAATTCAGGGAATAGGAAGTGGGATATGAATTGCAGATATTAGGGATGCCAAAGACCTATTACATTAATTTTGGCTCCCTGTCCTATCTTGCACCAAGGGAAGAATCAGTCACAGATCATGTTCTTATGAATGAGTTTTTATAGGGTGTTACTCATCTCACTTGAGATAAGCAAGAGATGAAGAAGTTATTAACAGCATCATGTATTATTAATTCCCAGAACAGCTTCAACAAACCACCCTTGGGTTTTGAACTGGTATTACACTTGCAATAAGTGCCAGCATTCTCTCTTTTCACATCTTTACTAATTATAATTTCCCTGGGCACATGCCAGGGTTTTTCATAAAATTTCTGGACAACACTGAGGACATTATCAACGTTTGTGATGATGGGAAAGAGAGGAATTATGCACAGTATGACACTTCCTCATGCTTCCTGATGTTTTGAGGTTGCATTCACATTACCCATACTGCTTCTTTTTTGTTCAGGCCTCATAAATCCTCTCGTTGGCATATTGCAAATGCCCATGAACATATTGGGGTCTTTCTGCTTCCTGTACAAGTCAACTTCCTTCCGTCTACTTCTTTACTGGACACACACAGTGCTAAGTCCATTCAAAAATGACCAGACATGAAAGCACTCACTGTCTGGACATTCAGCTGCTTCCCACAGCTGGCAGGTAACCAAAGCTTCTCAGATGGCTTAACATGTGTCTGAGACATGCTCAGATACAAAGTGACTGAGAAAACATATGGACCTAGAGCAGACAGAAGTGACATGAGTTTATTAGTACTCAGACAGAGAGGATAGCTTCTTAGCTGTACTGGTTTTGGCTGGGATAGAGTTAATTGCCTTCTTAGTAGCTCATATGGTGCTATGATTTTGATTTGTGACCAAAACAGTGTTCATAATACAGGGATGTTTTAGTTACCGCTGAACAGTGCTTACACAGAGTCAAGGCCTTTTCTGCCTCTCAGACTCCCCCGCCAGCGAGTAGGCTGGGGACACAAAAGAAACTGGGAGGGGACACGGCTGGGACAGCTGACCCCAACTGACCAAAGGGATATTCCATACCATTTGACGTCATGCTCAGCAATAAAAGCTGGGGGAAGAAGAAGAAAGGATGGGGAATGTTCAGAGTTATGATGTTTGTCTTTCCAAGTAAAAGTTACACGTGATGGAGCCCTGCTTTCCTGGAAATGGCTAAACATCTTCTTGCTGATGTGAAGTAGTGAATGAACTCCTTATTTTGCTTTGCTTGTGAGCACAGCCTTTGCTTTTGACTGTCTTTATCTCCACCCAGGAGTTTTCTCACTTTTACCCATCCTGCTGAAGGGGAATGAGTGAGCAGCTGTGTGAGGCTTAGCTGTCTACCAGGGTTAAACCAAAACATTAACTCAAGCTGTTCAACTCCTCCTCTTAGCCATGCTAGATCCTAGTTCAGTACTCAGGACATGAAGACTTCACTAAGGATTTACCCTTGAGGTATGAGTTACTGTGGAATCTTCTTCAGTCTTTCTCACTTCCTGTCTGCAACATCAATAAAATACATGAGCAACTAGATGAACCATTGATGGATGGTCCATGGGCTTAACGTTCTCCTCCTCTTGCTTGTCTTCCTCTTCAGGAATAACTCTGCTGAGTAGCCTCGAGCAGCTGATAATAACTAACAGCTACAGTCAGCTGGTGAAAATCATACCTAAAAGAGACGTGCCAACTACGCTGCCAATACCTCTTCTGACTTTCTTTTTTTTTGTTTGTTTTTAGTACTAAAGTTTCGGCAAAATTATTAAGCTTTGGAATTAGAGATCTCTTTAATAACCACTGAAGCACACAGATCTTGACATGTATTTGAATGCTAACGTGCACCTGTTCAGATACATGGGTCCTCACATGCTTCTGAATGTGACTTTGTACATATATGAATTGTCTCCAGATGCAGTTTCAGCAGGATATGGACAAAATCTTCAGCCTTATTAGGTTTAGCTTAAACAAAGATTTCCTGTTTGTTATGTTTCTGCCTCCACCTAAAGTAAGTACAATCAACTCAGGAGGCTCAGAAATAAAGAATATTGGCAACCAACTTCCTAAAAGAACAAAGGTTCACCCTAGCTCAGTTAGAGTTCATGGCTGGGAGTCAGGACATCTTGTTTTGTATCTCTATTCTACTGCAGATTTATTAACCATGATTCAGAGCCAGGTACACAAACATAAGTGAAGGTATGCAAAATGCAAGTATTGATAGGGGCACGAACAGACACAGTTACCCAAATTTAGACATTTGGTGCTATTTGTGACTTCCCAGCATATTCAAGATATTCACATGGAAATCAAGTCATAAGAGACCTCACCTCTTTGGGACTGTCAGCTAGAGGCCAGCTGGAGTACCCTAAGTACCTCAAATGGCATAATAAAGGGACAACTGACATGTCTATGCACTCATTATAGTCAATGGGGATCCAAACTATGAAGCTGAGAGAGCAGTTCTGCTTGTCCCAAAATAGACATCTACTTTTGGGAAGCTGAATAACCTTCTGGTCTCTGGTGTCTAAGTGTAGGTGGGAGTTGTCCTTCCAGGCCTCCAGCTCTCTCATCAGAAGGGTGTAAGTGTTCCTTCAGTCCTGTGTTATGTCTGCCAGGCCCATGAAGACAACTCCTGGGCATTTTAAATGGCATTAAGTATCTGTATAAGTATCTACACAGGTAGTTGAATCCCCCTGTGTTTTCCATTGACTAGAACAGGAGCTTCAACACATAGTTCACATCTATACTCCTATGAAAGTGTGTATGTATTTAAATACAGGTGTTTGGACCTGGAGCTGAATCCCATTTCTTGTGTGATTTTTGGAAAATCAATTAATGCCTCTGAATCTCTGTTGCCCATTAATAACACATAGAGATGATATCTCCACAAGTGCATGTCTACACACTTCATCAGGCACTGTATCTGTTTCCTCAGAGCACTGCCCAACAAAGCCTTAGGCAACATTTCTGTTATTTTGATGTACATTTTTTTACATGTTACTGTGAAAAAAGCTAGTGGCCCCGTCCTAGAGCCATGTCTCTGTCAAAGCCTGTGCCACCCATGCATAGGATAAGACAGGCTTATACCCAACAGAGCTTAGGGGCAGAGAAGTAGGGGGCAGATATCATCTGAGAGGTGACTATAACACACATAGTCACTGTCAAGCCTCTTGGAGAGATCTGAAAGGCAAGAATGCTTGGGAAAAACTTGCATTCAGTTCCAGCACTGGTTTGCGTCATCACTGCTGTTTCTCCTGGGCAGGTTGTATAGTATATAAAGGCAATGATATGCACCATCTATAGGCCAGTGCACTAAAGCCTTGTCCCAGCAACAGACCCCACCAGCAGGAACTCCTTCCAGCTTCCATATCTTTGGCACTGACAGAGGACTCTGCTTTCTGTCAGTGTATTTGTGCAGTGACACATATTCTCTAGTGATTAGATTAACGTTGGCAAAGGCAATATGAAAAACCCACACAGATTACCACTGTCACCCGCAGTAATTACATTTATTCATTTCCATTTAGCCAAGTTTTTACAAGCTGAGCAAGGGGCCAAATAAGCAATAAACACAGAAGCAAGAAATTAAAATGCTGATCCGTTCACTGTGAAAACAATCAAACCATCATCTTTCTTTAGGCAGCTCATTCATCATCCAAGAGGGCCACAGTGTGCTGATATGGAGGGCTGGAAATCTAATGTTATTACATGTAAATTCACTAACATGAAATTACTGCCCCTGATGTGATTTTACTAATAAATTAGTTCTTTTCTACCTTTTTGCAAGAGACTTTAGGGACCGTGGAGAATTGTACATGTGTCTCGTAATCTCGCCTGCTTTATTTCAAGTGAACAGGCAGTTTAGTTCCTCCCTCCACCACCATCCTCTGCTTCTCCCTGTGGCTCTTGCCTTGGCTCTGTTTCATTAGGGGATAAATAGGCAGTCATATTTTTACTGCCTTGGGGTCAATTTTGTTGCGTTGGGTCCAGAAGCGTAAGAGGATGGAGGTTCGTTGGCTTTGCATTTTACTGCTGTAGCACTGATTGGGAGAAGCAAGTATCTAGACCTTGCCTCAAAGTTTTCTGAGCTGTAAAGTCTGTGTAAGTCGAGTTTTATGACCCTAAATTTCTTTTTTACACCAAAACTAGTGGGGCAGGAACATCCAATTCCTAAGCTGATAGCAGAGTCACAGGGCTATGGTGAGTAGGATCAGACAAAGAAGCAGTTTATATAATGAAATAATGAGACAGCTCCATTTTTAAATCTTTCAAAATAGTTTTGTACCGCATATCTCCTTTAGGTCAAGGCACAGCTTTCAAGGTACATAGCTTCACTGATCTGCAGGGGATGTGTATGACTTGAGGTCAGTGACCATACATCTATTTGCACTTCATGGAGAATGTGGTCCACCAGCTTCAATGCGCTTCAGAGTTATGCAGAGTTGTAACAGACTCAAAGGCTTTGGTAAAGTTGCTCCTGATTTGCAAAGGTGTAAGAGGAGAATGAGGTTAGGATTAATTTCCCGTTTTTGCCCTGTTCAATTTGCTTCTTACAAATCCTCAGTGAGGGTATCTGGGCAATCTGCAGAAGGAACTGTGCTTTATTCTTTCAGACATACAGGTAGCGCTTCAGTCTAACTCAGCAGAAATATAAATGCTTTTCTCAGTCTACATCCATTGCTCCCCTTGAAGCCAACTGCAAGATACAAGTCACTCAATGTTGCATTTGGTCCTCTTCGCTCCTCAGCTGTAAGAGAGCAAATTTGACTCCTTCCATCACTGATGGGCCAAACCAACTCCAGGTCTGCTTTCCCTGCCACCATGGCTTTGCACTGGTAGCAAGAGTCAGCAGTGTAAACTCACCTGCTAGTACCTATGAGATCCACCTGGAGAAAATTCACATATCAAGGTTCCAGTTTTACACCGAGCAACTTTCAGGAGCAGTGGCTAGATTCTCGTTGTGTTTAAATCTCATAGATTCACTGGAGCAGTATCAATTTATAACATTGTGGAGGAAAAAAAGCATTTCAAAAGCAGCTGGCAGTCCTGAAGTCTCACTGTTTATTTGCTATATTTTCATGCATATTCAGTGACTGAGTTATTTCACTTATTCCAGCAGTGCCTTGCATGTTTAGCATCAAGGGCACATCTATATCTCGCTACATGTGTTTTATGGTGCTTTGGCCAATAAGACCCCACAGAGGATTTGGGTCCATCGTTGCTACCAGATAAATAAGAACATTTATCTGCTATAATACAGGTGTCAAAGAATTACATGACTAAGCCTGATCCAGTTATCTAAGTTCTTCCTATAGTCAATGGGAAGAAATAGACCTTTTTAAGAGGGTAATTTTGAAGCAGATGACTTATTTGGTCTCAGAGTGCACAAACAGGATTACTTTCAAATGAAATTAAACCAGAAGATAAACTCTAGAATTGTACCTGATATTTTCTAACTACAAATGGGAATGGGAACATACTAGACCAAAGTGAAATCCCTCTGAAATGGCTACAGCATGGATGTTAGGACTGCAGCATGGATTGTTTCAATCTACAAATCCAATCCCATTTTTCCAGACTGTACACTAACATAGATATTGCCTATGTTTTCCTTCTGCCTCAAAAAATCTTCTAGAGCTTACTCTTAATTTTGACATACCTGAGTAACATAAACTGAACCTCAACTTAGGAAATAAATTTTATTTCTGGGTTAACACTTTGACATAACACAACATTAACTTGTGCAAGGTAATCACAGGACAAACAGAATCATAATATTTCATCCCTATTGCTAGGAGTACAGCCACTGTAAATAACTTCTGACTGAAGAGCCGTTATTTCATTAAGGAAACAACTAAAATTCCCAATAGTCTTTCTACCCAATAAGCTGATTATCTGTAAATCAGCCAAACTTGCTATCAATATGGATGAGCTGTTGACAAGTTTAGTAGTTTGTCTTATCTTGATTGTCTTAAAAATGAAATTATACAATCAGAAGGACCTCGATACGTCAGGAATTAGTATCTGGATCCCTAAGATTTACCTACCAGTCATGTCTGAATGAGGCTGAGATGACAGAAGTGGGGGCAGTGATCAGGGCAAGGGCTGTGCTGAAGCGAGGGAGCCTGTTTCTCTACTCACCTACTCTGAAGTGAATGAGAGAGCTGTTTCAACCAGGAATTTAGGCTTTCATCAGAATTGAACTAGCATGAAAAGAGATTTCAGGCTTACAAAAGCCTGCTGCATCCAATTAGCACCAAAGCAGGACACAAAATCAAGCAGCAGGTCACAAGATCAATCCGCTGCTGGTGGAACTCCCCTGCAGTCATCATAGCCAGGGTGACTGTAGCATATTGCTCTCATGTTTCAAAGACTGGTAGGTATCAGGGACACCTAAATTATCATCTGACCAGTCTTCAAACTAGTCTTGGATTCAAAGTGAAATCCAGACAAGGGTCTTGGACTGGGTTGAGCGGCACTGACATGCTTTCCCCTTCTTTTGCAAAACTTCAGCTCCAGCTGACTCAAATGCTAGGATATCTTCTGGTGCACCCCTGGCTCTCCACGTGGAGACTGTTATAGCTGAGCTGATGGCCATGCTAAAAACATGACCACATTCATCCCACCTAACCTTAGGTACCTGACGGCCCCGGCAGACCTGTAGTTGCAGATTAAAAGTGGATGGCAGAAGCTGCTAGCTGCCCTCAGCTGCCCTCAGCTGCCCTGTCTGTTCCATTCATGTAACAGAGGTTGCTGTCCGTCCCATTCACGTGACAGAGGTTGCTGTCCCCAAGGAAAGGACACTGGATTCTCTTTTGAACTCCTACTGTTTACGTCATGCATATTAAGCAAAGCAAAGCTGGTGCCAGTTAAGCTGAATACACTGTGATAAAAACTAGAGTCATCCAGGGCCTGCTTCAAGGGAGAATCTGCTTCAAGACAAGATCAGATATCCCTATGTTGAAAATGTCAAACCCTCTCAGAAGGCAGGGGAGATGTTTAGGTGACAACGGACCTCAGTTGTCCATTTCTAGTCTGTAGCCACAGTCCATGAGAGCATTCAGTGACTCAGCTAAGTGAGCAATGCACTTGGCACAGAAATGCTAGAAGGTCAGTGCGAAGGGATCTTCTGCAAGTCACCCAGATCTTAGGTTATTGCTGGACTTGTTATGGTTCTCCCTCTTATCCCACCTGTCTTATCCCTTCTGCCCCATGCTTGTTTCAGCCTTGGTTATTTATATTACATCAAGGTCTAGAGACATGACTGAGGTTGAAGTTTATCTGTACTAAAGCCAGAATGAGACAGCCTTGCTCACAAATGCCTAACCCTCAATCTAGGTAGCTGAAAGACAGTGAGCTTGCAAAAAGGTATAGGAGATTAAGTCACTTGTTCAACGTCCTATACGTAGTCAGTGGCGAAGTCAAAGCTGACTCCAGGCTTTCTGACATCCTGTTCTTTGCTGTTTTCATTAGATCACAGTGCCTTGCTGGGAAAAATCTCAACATGCACGTCAGCCTGCTTTGGCCCAAAGTGATCAAACATCACTCAATGCCAATCAAGCCTTGTGAGGAATTAAGAAGGAGCTATGTAAAAGTATCGAGAGATACTATGTTTGCTTTTCTTTATCCCTGGGATAAATCCAGGAGCCTCTGCTTTGCTGATTTTGTATTATGCATTTGAAAGTGTTGATGGAGCAGATCAAAACCTGAGGAAGCAAGAGGGGTATTGTTTTGTGCAAGGGTGTTTTGAGGCCTCAGGTTGCTTATACAGCAAAATAAAGCAATGCTGGCTTCTTTCTTTTCTTGCAAAGATCCTTTAGGAATTAGTCTGGCAATTCCAGCACCAGAGAAGGGCTCTTCCTTTGCTAATCACCTGGCTTTATTCGGCTCTGAAACTCACTCAGAAGCTCCCTGTGTGTGCATCAACCAAAGGTACAGGATTATGTTTGTTTAATAATATAGTGGTGTCTTGCTGAACAACTGTAATTTCCATGTACTTATTGATCTTAATTTATAATGCCATTAGCTTTCTAAACTGCCATTAACTAATGATGGGCTCTGTAGGCTTAACAGCTCTTTTGAATCAGTTGCTGACAAGTGGGCCCCAGAAGCATTTGTCAAAAGGGTAATGGATCCCTATCAGAGTGGCAATAAATTAGGTTATAGTCTTATCAAATTAAACAATGGATGAAGGAAAATTAGCTATCAATAAAAATCTATAAAGCTGCCCTGATTATTCCCAGTCAATTATATCAATTAGAGATCAAACAGTGAACCCCCTGCAGTACGTTAAATAGAACTAACCGGGGCCAAAGGCGGCCAAATTGTGTTACAAAATGCAACACCACGGGCAGCTGTAGGAGATAATCATTACTGTCATTGACAAAGGAGCTGCTTTATTAGAAAGCTGGATGTTGCCTGCAGGCAGGCTTCTGGCAAGAGGACAAAGGCTCTGCAATGAGGAAGGGGAAAGAGGCTTGAACCTGGCTGCCAGTGTGAGGAGTGTGTTTCTGGCTGATAGCTGCCCCAACTTTTGTCATTTAAAGCAGGCTGGGTTTCATCAGATTCTGCTGAGTTCTCTGAGATGTGACTTTGTCAGGAGACTCCTTTCCCTCTCTCCCTTTGTTTTTTAAAGCTATGCTGTTGATCTTCTTTTCACTAACGATACACAATGCTTTAAAGAGGTAAAGTTGTAGTGCTGTTATGGTCCAGATTGTAACTTTAGGCATGGACTAAAAGGTAGTGCTGAGGGGTGATATCCCAGCATCTACCATATGAAGCAACGTATCCTAGAAATTGCCTCGGAGACCTGAGTAGGTCTTCCTTTCTCTGTCAGACAATCTTTGCATCTATGGTGGGAAAAGGGGTCTCCTGCCCCTTTCATATTGGGATACAGATTCCAAGCCAACACTGCTTCATTAGGTCACTCTCCCAGGACTGTCTTAGGCTGGAGTGATCTGCTTGTGTCCATGCTGTTTTCTACTGCAGTTCACGACACACAAGGATTTGAGCTCTTCTCCCCATTGCAGACTGACCATAGGGTACCAGGACCCATGCTTAGATATTTCTTTGAGGGATGCAAAAGATCATCCAGATAATTCCCAGAAGGTCCCAAATTTTCTGTGTGTTTTCACAATGTCAGCAGTGCACTCCACAGCTGTCTGTGTGAATTTTATCCTCAAGCACCAAATTCCAGCCAACTGCTGTAGGACTGTACACCTGCATGTCTTAAACCTTCATGGGATGACAATGTTGAAGGGAAATTTAGCTCCAGCTCTTCATGTGGCCACTGGATGTGGCCATCTCTGCGAGAGAGTATGTGTATGCATATGTCCCTGCTCCTGGGAGAACTTCCCCTCAAGCTCACTGCTGCTTGAAATCTCAGCTAAGAAATGAGCTGCTACTGCAGGCTCAGCCATAACCTCTCTCCTGCTTTCTTTCTGTAGAAAGTTATGATTTCTTAGAGGCTTTCTGTAAAGTGCTTAATGTCTGTTGAGCGGGAAGAACAATTTGTGGATCATTTTGCTTCCCACACTCCCTTTGTAGCTGTCTGTAGCTTCACAGGAGTAAACTCAGTGACTTACGTGGTCCTTTTTAATTTCCCCCATGTGTTGAAACCTTTCTCTGAACTTAGTCTTGAGACAAGGCTGGATCCCCAGTACATAGACTCTGACATTAGACTTTGGGATGCTGCTTGACTCAGGACAGAATTTGGCAATTATCCATCTCCTGGACCAAGATCTGAGCAGCAATATGCTTTGTGTTGGTCATTATTGCCAGTAGGAGAAGCTGAGTAGAGACATTTTTGATTCTTCCTGCAGAAAATGTGGGATCAGATTCAGGAGAAAACAAGCTTCTTTTTAAAATGAAATACTGTTTTGCTCTCTTCGTTTCCCTTCTAAATAGACACAGACACACAATCACATCAGTACTGAATACCAACCCCTCTTCACATAAGAGAACACAATGAGACATAAGATATCATTGTTACAGGCTGCAAAATGAGGCACCCAAACTAGGAAATACTGAAATTAAGGTCACCAAAGTATCTCTAAATCAGCCCATTTGTGATAATACTTCACAGGGCAATACTTGATACTGCAGTGGTGTTTTATAAAATTTTCTGTGAGGCTCCTTGCTATACCCTCCTTTGAGTGAAATGATAGTCCAGCAGCATAAAAATGGTGAAGCACAGTCGTGGGTTGTGGTTTGAACCTAATGACTGATATCCTTCGACTATCACATCAGCTACTATAATGTAAAAGTTTTCCTTTGTTCCTTCCTTAAATTTTGTATTTAATCTAGTGGAAGCTGAGCTTTTGAGGTGTAACTCTGGACTAAACTCCCAAAGACACCCCAAGTGACTCTAAACTTCACTTTCTTCCACTCAAATGAGCAGCACAGGTGTCTGCTTTATGTTCTGTAATACAAACCCATAGGTATGTGCATGTGCACGCGTGTGTAGTATTTTTGAAAAATTACAAAACAAAACACACCCCACACTCACACTTCTTCCAGCAGAGGAGTGTTGAGAGAACAAAAATTGATTGATGTTATTCATATTGTACTAAGGAGTACTGGAAGGCTTTCAAATACACCGTGATGAGACTAGACTTGACTAGAGTACCTGTAATATTTCTTGCTGAGCAAAGCACTTAGTAAATGGAAGTGAAGATGATTAAATTTGGTCCTAAAGGGATGCCAGGATGTAACTGCTCAGGTTTTTGATCCTGCTCAGACTTTTGAATGTGCTTTATTGCATGCCTGAGAGTCACCCCTTTCAAGACACAAGATCTCCATCCTTTTTGAAACCAGGCATATGTGTCAGTACTTGCAGGGCTGGGGTGTGACTGCACATTGGTTTGTAGTAAAGCCAGCAAGAAAAGAGGAATGGGTTTCTGTTGGAATATTCTTCTTTGAAATTTCCACTTCAGAAATCCTGAGTTGTTTTTTTTTTTTTGGGGGGGGGGTTGTTCTTTTTTTTCTGTGGGCAAATATCAGTATATAAATGAGTATAGAAGTCTGTTTTTCTGTTTTCCAACTGTCATTAAAACAACAAAGATGAGGAAAGCAAAATGTCACCCAAGACAGGGCAACCCTGGATGTACATACAGACTGGGGAATGAGAGGCTGGAGAGCAGCCCCGCGGAGAGGGATCTGGGGGTTCTGGTTGATGGCAAGTTGAACATGAGCCTACAGTGTGACCTGGCAGCCAAGGGGGTCAACTGTGTTGCAGGGTGCATCACACACTGTATTGCCAGCTGGTCAAGGGAGGTGATTGTCCTGCTCTACTCTGCACTGGTGTGGCCTCATCTTGAGTACTGTGTGCAGTTTTGGGCATCACAGTAAAAAAAGGATACAAAGCTACTAGAAAGTGTACAGAGGAGAGCCACAAAGATGGTGAAGGGTTTAGAGGGGAAGCCGTATGAGGAGCGGCTGAAGGCACTTGCTCTGTTCAGCCTGGAGAAGAGGAGACTGAGGGGAGACCTCATCGCAGTCTACAGATTCCTCACAAGGGGAAGAGGAGGGGCAGGTGCTGATCTGTTCTCCCTGGTGACCAATGATAGGACCCAAGGGAACAGCAGGAAGATATGCCAGGGGAACTTTAGGTTGGACATTAGGAAAAGGTTCTTCAGCCAGAGGGTGGTGGAGCACTGGAACAGGCTCCCCAGGGAGGTAGTCACAGCACCAAGCCTGACGATATTTAAGAAGCATTTGGACAACGCCCTCAGACATACGGTGTGAATTTTGGGGTTGTCCTATGCAGGGACAGGAGTTGGACTCGATGATCCTTGTGGGTCCCTTCCAACTCAGGGCACTCTATGATTCTATGATTCTATGAAATGTACTTTTCTTTCAAATTTTCAGGGTGAAAACATTCTGAAATGGAGTAACACCAAGAAAAATCCATGTGCTTCTTTCAAAAATATAGATTTTATGTAGAATTTTTTTTTTAACAGCTCTGAAATTTTTAAAGAGTAGTTTGGATTATTCCATATCCCATGGGAAAAAAAAAAATGTGCACTAAACCTTTTGCAAGGAGATTTAGGTTAAGCAGTGACCTCTCTTCATCTCCCCAAAAATGAACTCAAAGTCTTTCTGAATATAAAGACTATGAAACACTGGAAACGAGTGCCTGGGGAAGCTGTGGAATATCCATCACTGAAAATCTTTCAGAACAGGTGAGAAAATATAAGTAAGAAATTGAAGAGAGAGAGAAAAGGGACCTTCCCTGTGGAAGGGGCAATGCCTAGTTGCCACTTTGGAGTCTTTTCTAAACCTGTTTTGATGGCTCTGTTCTGTAGATGGTTAAATAGATGCTCAGGATAGCTACCTGTAACTATGTCAAGACTTAATCGATAGTAAATGTTAACTGACAATATGCAAAGAGGCAGCAATTCTAGTCCTGAGCATTTGAAATGCAATCAATAATTTTTTTTTCTTAAGAGGGCTTATGTAGGGCTTGAAAAATTCAGGTGTAGTGGTGGACAGTAAAGCAAGACATCGAAATTTGAATTGTATTAGAGGATGGAAAATATGACCAAAATTGCTTTATGGATTCCTGTTGTGATTAAGTCTAATCAACAGCTTTGTTCTTGCTTCTAATGCAACACAGCCACACAGAGAAGGAGCAGTGGGTGTTAGATGTGACTTGAGTTTTTTCTCTCACCTAAAAGCTGCTTTTTGGATGTGCTTGACAGTCTGGGCCAGGAAAATTATCATTCCTAAGGTCTTGCTGCAGAGCTTCACTGCTAGTTTCACCTATGCAGTCAGTAAGGATCCACATTGTAAAAGCTTGCTTTCTTAGGCAGTAATATAGATTTAAAGAGCTAGAAGTGGTAGAAGATGACCACCATCAGACTGCCTTCTGGGAATGGACCCAGGTTTGTGATAACCCCCAAGCTGTGCCTGAGCATTTTGGGGGTCACAGCTAGCTGGAGGAAGCATAACAATTTAGCAATATAACTGACCAAGGTCTGGTGTACAGGAGCATGCTCAGGAACCATTTAGTATGAATGCAGCCAGAAGATTCTCCATGGTATTTCAATGTTTAAAAACCAGAAATTCCCTGTAACAAGGTGGGAGTTGGGCATCTCATGATATTCAACCTCTAAGGTCACTCACACAGCCTGTGGCAGAGCAGGCAACCAGCTCCTCCTTTCCCAAATTTCCTTAACACCAGCATTTCTGATTTCTACACATCTGAGCAACTCAGAAACAGCGCATAACCCTGTTAGAATAGCATATGCATAAAGGTAAATGTTAGATTTAGAAAAGTCCAGTGTTCGGGGCACAGATCACTACTCTGTGCACAGTACGAGAGAAGTCACCTTTTCCAGTCCTTTGCATATTCTAACTTCAGTCCTGGTAGCCAGCTTGCTATTTATATTCCTGGGTAATCTATTTGACTGCCCTGAAAAAGTTTAGTCTCTCAAATTCTTCCTTTCCGTGTTAGAGATCTGCTCATCCTCATTTCCTGCTCTGACAGTATTAGCCAGAAGACTAATGGGAGGCTAGAAAGCAGCTAATGATGCAAAGTTTCCTGAAAAAAAAAAAAAAAAACCCAAAACTTTCTAAAACAGCCCAAGGACTGAGAAATTTGGATTCATCTAGGCACGGTCTATTGCAGAAGCCTGGGTCACTAATCTTCCCTTTTAACGGAGTACCTCCGCAATTTGATTCAAGGGCTCCTTTCCGAGCAATGAGACGCAGCATTAGACACCAGACGCAGAGAAAGTGGGGTGGGTGCATGGAGGGGGGAAGGGAAAGAAAGTAATTTAGCATCTGGCGAAATGGATTGTGAACATACAGAAGATGTTATACTGTTAAGACTTCTCTCTGTCTCCCTTTCCCTCTCTCTCCTTCTTTTATTAAAGGCCTAGGCAATTTAAAAATGGAGACAGTGTATCCCACTTAATAGCGTTGCTGTTAATCTTCTCACCAGTCAGCTCTCAGCTCTAAGTATCGAACGTGCAAAAACCCTCCTCCTGTCACCAGCTGTGGTTAGGGAGTGACTGTCCTCAGGGGCTCCAAGCCTTAAAAATAAATAAATAAAAAAAAATTCACCGCTGAGAAAAGGCAATAACAGGAGTCTGCTGTTGTCTAACCTGCCATATAAATGAAACAATCAAAGAAGACAACAAAGGAAACTCCACTAACATCCAGAGGCAAAAGCAGTTTACTGTAATATATCCTGGCTTGGGGAACTATTTTTAGCCAAACCCCTCTTTTTTTAACAGACACACACAATCTCTTTCTAATTTTGATTAACCAACTCTAAGAAAGGTAGGGAAGAATTTGAAGAGGCAGCCAGTTACAAAAGAAAGCTGAATTAAAACAAATCTTTGCACATGTATAAAGGATAAAAACAAAAATTACTTTGAATGTTTAAATAAAAGCAGGTTCTGATATTAACACTGTTCAGGTCTCTGAAAGACTCATTCATTACCAGTATTTAATATTTGTACTGTGATCACATGTAGGCGCTAGTGGACTGAAATCCTGTTGTGCTTGGAGCTGTATCGGCATAAACAAAAAAATGGTTCTGACCTCAAATTTATATATATATTTATATCTATTTATATAAATTAATTTTATGTATTTAATGTATACAGATGCATATTTGCACACGTGTGAGCAAGCACACACACACATAGTAAGCAGCATAGGTTATGTATATAAAGCACACGTTTAAATCATAATAATGAAATCTCATTTAAAAATCTTTCTGAGATCTGCGATGGCAGTTAATTTTGAGATTTCTGCTTCCAAGCTTGGTTCCTGAGCCATGATTTTCTCATGGAGTTATGGACCTCCCAGAGTTAAAAAAATACCCAGATATTCCCCATTCACTGTCAAACCCTGAATTAGCAGCACTAGAGAAATGAATCTGTGTAGTAGCTTAAGGCCATGTGAGTGATTTATGGCTGGCACCTGCAATCAACACCAGACTATCAGGCCATAGTTAGAGCATTCAGCTGATAGGTAGGGACGACCCTTTAGTTCTGCCCCACAAATTATTTGCAGTCTCAGGACTATCTAACACAACATGTATGAGCATCATCACATCTAACTGTATTTCTGTAAAAATGTCATCACATCTAACTGCAGAGAAAACATCTGCATTTGAGCTAGTTTTCTAGACTTCCTTTGTAAACAAGTGGCTACTTCTCAGGTGCAGTTCTTTCTTCTTCAAATGACCCTTTCTTCTTCAGATGACCCTACCCCAGAAGTATTACACCCTTCCATAGATGATATGTAGAGATCTGGCTGCCACAAGCTCAGCTGTAGACAGATGAACTTCATCCATGATGCACTGTATTTTGGCTATACTTTGGTCCAGTTTCAATAGGTGGGATGATTTGTATTCTGTAGAAAGATTGTTCAAGAGCCTGCAGGTTACAGCACATTCACAGAAGATATGGTTTGAAAAATATCAATCTGAAGTTGACCAGAGTAGTCTCCTTACCAAAAGACAAACCCAAGGTTTGCTCATTAATGTCTCTACCTTGAGGACAAAGTTCCTGGATCAGAAAGGCTGATGATATCTAACATGCATCCCTGAACTGGCCTCTAGAGAAGAACATGTCTTCACCTGCTGTTAGCGTCTCCCATACTAAGCATACGTGATTTCTGGATTGCCATTCAGAGGCGTCTGACAATCTCCACTGAATGTATGGGGAATATGCAACCCTAAATTGGGCACTTTTGGTCACCCCTTTGGAATCAAAACCTGAAGTTTTATCCATTTATGCCCTTAGGTCTAGAGGTCGCAGGTTTGATACCATGTAATGGCCGCAAGCACAGTCATTACGTAGGAAACCTTCAGTATAAATTCCTGTTAATTGGATAACAGCCCTGGGCAAAGCACTAGTTGTTAAGGAACTTTAAAAGTTGGCAGCTTGGAGCCATCAGCCCCTTAAAATCTACCAGTATCTCCTGGAAACTTCTTTAACAAAAATATAGCTTTAAAAAAAAAAAAAGTTCCTGTTCTTGCTGGCAGTCTTGGCTGAGAGCCAAAGCACTACAATGGTTTTGTTGATGCTGGAAATAAAAATTGCTATCCACAACTGTGTCAATACTTGGGAGAAATATCCTCCTGTTTTGTGAGAGGGTTCTAGAAGGTAACTGCACAGATTTCCACAGAAATACCTTATGTCAAAGACACATCCTTTGTAAAGGGTCACTGCTAATTAATAGATCACCTTTATTAAAGACGAACCCATTTTTGCTATGCCCAGTGGGTAAATAATGGGCATACCATCCTTTCTAATATCCTCTATTAGTGCGCTTATAACCATTTATAATTCAGAAGTCTTACACCCATAGCACACTTATTCCTGCTATTAATCATTCATCAGCCTTTGATAAAATCTTGAGAAGCCTATCCCTTTACATAAAGAGTGACCAACAGATTGACAAATCAGGTGTGGTGACTGAAAAGCCAAATTAGTGTTCTGTTATTTTCATCCGTCCCTTTTCGAACTCTTAAAAACATATTTACTATGACTTCATTCTGATAATGAATATGCTGTGCTCAAGCTGTAAAAGTGAAAAAATTAAGGCTCTTGAGACTTGATTCTGTATGGAAGGTCAGCAAGCAAACAAAGAAAATGTGGGGAGGAGGGCAACAAGTATATTGTTATTGCAAGCTCGATGTGAATGGATGTAAATAATTATGAGTAACTGAAACTGCATTTAGGCTGTTTTTCAAGCAGGGCTGTCAGAAAATTTGAAGCTGTGGTGAAGCTTTCAGAAGTGGCCATCTCCCACCCTTCTGTTTCGTATCTGGCAACAGGGTTTGGGCAATGTGGTAGCACTAATGAGGTGGGTATGTGATGGAGTCAGGAGCAGGAGTTCACACTTCACTGGTTGTTACCAGATGATTGAAGTGTGAAAGTTGACTTTGCCAAATGGGTTTGCAAGTCAAAGATAGATGGAAGACGTGCATGCTTTTTCTGGTTCTTACTGCCTAAAAAAACGATGTTTCTGAGCTGTAATGGTCCAACAGGCCACCTCACCCAAGATGATCATTGAAGACTTAAAGTCAGC
This sequence comes from Nipponia nippon, assembly GCF_047370975.1. Classification (NCBI taxonomy): domain Eukaryota; kingdom Metazoa; phylum Chordata; class Aves; order Pelecaniformes; family Threskiornithidae; genus Nipponia; species Nipponia nippon. The sequence goes on along the minus strand of NW_028262358.1, from coordinate 122,407,190 downwards.
AAGTGTTCACTGAATCCTACACCCCTTTTCTCCCTTTATCTCCCAGCTGTGTTTAGATTTAAACACCATTTCTGCAAAACGCTCAACTTCTTGCTGTTAATTTCAAGCCCGGCTGACAGAGCTCAGCTTGGATCTCGTACCCGTCGGGAGCCGATAAGCAGTTTCCACTCACAGATCACACATAGCTGAGTGATGTTCAGAGACCCCCTTGTTCCCCCAGCCCTGCGCCCTGCGAAGTGACATTAGCACTGGGTAATGATCTGTAAATGTGTCAGAACTGTGCCACCTAGTGACACCGCTGCCTAGTTCCTTTGGTGAAGTCACACTGATCGCACAACAGCAAGCCGTAATATAATTAACGCTAATTTGGTTTCTCGGTAGCTGGCTGGTGCACAGCTCCCTGCTTAGCCACTCTCTGCTTCTCCAGAAGACTTTTCTCAACATAATAAGAGCTTCATTAGGGATTTTTTTTCTCCAGTTTTGATTGTATAACACATTTTTTTTTTTTTAGGTATTTTTTTAAATGGATTTTCTGCACATCAAAATGAATCTAAACTGCATGAAGACTTTAGTAGGGAGCAATCTGTTAATGAAGTGTGCTGGATTTTTTATACCTAACAACTAGAGCTGACTGGCAATTTCTCAACAGTTTTTTCCCTGTTATATTGTACAAATTCCTGAATATAAGAATATTTTGGTTTTGGCAAATCTTCCACTTCCAAAAATTGTTGATTCTACTTTACTGATTGCCTGTTCCTCTGTTTCAAAGTCCTTTAAAGCAAAGTTCCAGGTTTGATTTGGAAATATCCATTAAAACAAGGGTATATACTGTAAAAAATGTGAAACTGAAGTAAACTACCCTGGTTGATCCAAACCAGTTTTGGGGAATTATTTTTTCTTATTTTGTTGTTATTGTTCTTGCTATTTTTGAGATTTTGTCCTTTACTGTGAACACAGTGCAAGAAAAGTTCAGAAAGCTAAATATTTTTCTTGATTAAGAAAACTATTCCCAGTTAACTTTCCTCGTAACAGTTAATGCCAGCGACACTAATGTGTACTGTATAACCTACCTCGGCTCTGACATGGTGCAGTAGAGAGCTCAGAGAGCAGGAGTCCAATGAAATAATCACACAGCAGATTTAAAATAAACAGAAGGTTGCACTTCTTTTGTTTGTTTCATGGTTTTTGTTTTTCATAAAACCTAATCACAATGCACAAGTCATTGCGTTGAGATATTGTGAAAGCTTTATAAACAATTTCTAAAAAAACCCCAACCGAACCAAACCAAATTCCTGAAGAGTAATCACAGAATCATAGAATAATGAATAATCTAGACTGGAAAGGACCTCTGGAAGTCATCTGACCCAATCCTTTGCTCAAAGTAAGGTCAGCATGGCTGTCCTAATATTCCTGTTTTCCTTCAGCGTGTGGTGTGGATGGCGGATGGTGATTACTTGAGGCATCCCCAAATCTTGGTGATTGCATGCTTTAATGCTTTTGGAATAGCACAATGTCCAGTTTTCAGAGGGTCACAATGCAAATGTCAGGAATCGTATCCCATAAAACTGAAAAATACTTTGCTGTATATGATAGCCTAAATGGAAATACATATTATTAATGAGTTAGAATGTTTCTGTTTGGGTGAGATGTATGCAGCTAAATGCAGACTTCTCCACAGGACCTGGTCACCCTTGACTCCTTTTATAGTCATCGTAAAGCAATTGGCATTAGTAGAAGTGATACCTCTTGGCTTAGAGTAGATGCCTAAAATAGGTCAGATGAATCACACCCGAGCAGAATCTCTTTCTTTACTGACTGTAAAGGAAATCTAGGAATGACTTCTTTAAATTGCTCTTATTTTCAATTTTTGGACAAATTTCCTATTTAAAATTTACTGGGGTTGAAATTGCCAAAATTGTGTTTCCCATCCTTAAAATTCAAATTTCCAAGTTTCAGCCTGAAACATTCTCATTAAAAATATGGTTTATGGTGAAAAAAATATGGGTATATATTGAATTACAAGGTAACATTCAGCTTAGCTATATTGGTACATGTAGCTGGTTATTTTCATATAAATTTATTCCACTTTCTTGTCTTTTCCCGTTAGTAGTTATTGAACTATTTTCAAAGAAGGTCAGCATCTTTATCACTATTTTAGAGACATGGAAATTGTGGCACAGAGGGATCCCAGAATCGTAAAGATTATTAGAAGCAATGTCTGGAGGTCCAGTCTCTCACCTGAAGCAGACTAGCACAAACACTAGACCAGGTTCAGCCAGGGTTTTGTCTAACCAAGTCTTGAAATCCTCCAGGAATGGAACTTCTATGAGCTCTACAAGCCCAAATTCCGGTGCTGCACAACCTCCTAGTGAAAATTTTTTCCTGACATCCAGTATGAACCTTCCAAGCTGCAATCCATGGCTGTGACTGTTGTATCTACAGACAATTGAGAAATGTATTGGTCTGTTGTGTTTGTAGCTACATGTCAAGTCCTTATGGGCTGTTATTAGATTGCCCCTTAGACTCCTTTTTACCATACTGTGCAATACCTGACCCTGCGAAGTCTCCTTGTAGGTCGCTTTCTCTAAAATCCTTATGATTTAGCAGCTGCCTGCTGGACCCCTCTCCAGTTTCTCTGTGTCCCTCTTGAACTGGGGCCCCAAACTGGATGTGTTTTTCCAGATGTGGCTTCAGCAGCTCTAAGCAGAAGGGGATAAGTTCTCTCAGTCTGCTGGATACACTCTTGTGCTGGATACACTCCTCTACAGTATAGAGACCAGTATATGTTCTGCTGTATTCATGATGACAGGACACTGCCAGCTCATAGGTAACCTGGTGACCACTGTGATCTTCACACCATTTTAATTGGAGGCACTACTCAGCCAGTCAGTTCCCAGGGGGTTATTCTACCCCAGGTGCACCACTTTGCACTTCTCCTTGTTGAACTTTACAAAGTTTCTTTTGTCCCAGTCCTTAAATTTCTCATGTTTCCACTGGATTGAAGCACTGTCATTAGCTCTGTCAGCCACTCTAGCTTAATAACATCTGCAAATTTGATGAGGGTGCACTTTGTCTGAGGTGGAGGGTACACTTTGGCCAAGTCGTTGATGCAGATATTGAGCAATATAAGTCCTAGTAGTGACCCTCGGGATACTTCACTTCATATCAGCCTACAACCATATGTTAAGATATTGATTGCTAACCCTTTGAATCTGGTGTTTCAGTCATATTTCAACCCATTCAACAGTCTGTTTGTTCAGCCTGCATTTCCTCAACTTCCAAATGAGGATGCTGTGGGAGAATGTGACAAAAGCCTTACTAGAACAAGTTATATCCTCTGTTCTTTCCTACTCTGTATAACCTGTCATTTCCTTAAAGAAGGTAATCAAAGTGTTCAAATATTATTTGCCACTGGTAAATCCCTGTTGACTATTCTGAATAGCTTCTTGTCCTTTATGTTTTTGGAAATTATTTGGAAATGCTACATGACCTTTCCAGGAACTATAGGCCTGACTGTCCTTTCTCCTTTTTTCCTTTCCTAAAGATGGGAAAAACACTAGCCTTCTTTTCAGTCATGAACAACCTCTCTTGATAGCCACAATTTTTTATAAATGATAGGCAGACACCTCACCCAGCCATATCAGCTAACACTTTTAGTATCTTCAAGTGTATCCTTTCTGGTCCAGTGGATTTGATAGCATCAAGGTCCTCTAAGTAGTACCTCGTCTGTTCCTTCCTCACTCTTGACTGCCTTTCTTCCTACCAAGCTATGTCAATACACACAGAGGTCTGGAGCAGTCTTTGCTAGTGAAAACTGATATAGAGAAGGCATTGTGCACTTCAGCCTTTTCCACACTGCGGATGATTAAGTTGTCTCCTGCATCCAGCAGTGGACTTGCATTTTCCCTGAACTTCTTTCTGCTGCTTGCACACCTGTGGATTCCCTTCTTGCTGCTATTATTCTTCTCTGTCTTAGTGCCAGATGGGCTTTGGTCTTTTTCTTCATCCCTAAGAGGCCAAGTAAAGCCTTTATGCTCCTCCTTTGTTTCTCTTATTTTCACTTCATGTATGGTCCCTTTCAGCATTTTGGTTCCTTGATTAGCCAAGCAGACCTGCCTGAAGTTCTTGCTCTTTCTGTCCAGAGCATTTATTCCAGAGCTCTTCAATAAGTTTTCTTTAGAATTATGTCAGTTCTCTGCAGCGACTCCCCCTTTCCTGGCCAGTTTCACGGGAGTCTACATAGCAGTTTCCACTGACCTAGTCTGCTCTCCAGAAGCCCAGTGTTCCTACTTTGCACCCACCTTCCCAAGCCTTCCTCCAGATCTTGCAGCCTTGCTGTGTCACTGCTGTCCACATTACTATCTATGGCCATATTCACCACCAGTTCTTCCCTGTTGATGAGCAGCAGGGCTAGCAGATCACTGACCGTAGTTGTCATTTCCAAAAATTTATGTCACAAAATACCTTACCCAAGACCACCTGGAGCCAAGAATAGAATCTAGTTTTTTGTTTTCTGCACATTCTTAAATGAAAATGTTCTATAAATATATGATAGCAATGAGGAGATCGGAAGTCTCTGAAGACATGTTCCCATCTTTCTGCCTTATTTACTGGAGAAGATGGTTAAAAGGCATCTTATCTTACTTGGGAAAAATAGCTGTATGTTTGCGAAGGTCAGTAAGATGCAAAGAGATTTGCTGAGGGCTATATTCTCCTCTCTGATCCACTCTGCCAATTTCCACTTCATATTCAGCAATCTGTCCACACATGGGCCTCCTAAGGATGTCAGCAAGAATTCCACAACCACAAGAGAAGAGCTGGGCCCTTCAAAAGTTAGTTGCTCAAGTTAAAACCACCTCAGGGCAACTTTGACTTATGCATTCAGTTCCTTTTGATAAAATTATATGTATTCACAAGCTGCTATTTTGTCTGTCAGGACAGAAAAAGTGTAAATAAAAAGAGCACAGGGCTGGAATGGATTGCTTGGATCACTGAGTCTAGGTCACCTTTTAACATAGACAAGCATACCATATGGTGCCTTTTATAACTTTTATCAAGTCCCATCTTTAAACTAGCTAGCTTTGCTGTGTCCTAGTGGTCTTACTGAAATGTTATTCCAGAGTTTCCTTTCTTTGGTGGTTGGAAACCTAATTTCTAGCCTAAAATTATTGTTTGCTTGTTTGTAAGCAGTTGTTCCTTTGCCAGCTTTGTCCATTTGTTTAAAGAGCTTTTCTCCCATTTGCTTATTCTCTTCTCTCTGCATACTTATTCCTTCAAAGCCTTCTGTGTAAAACTAATACAGTCCTGCTCTTCTTGCCTCTTCACATGTGTCAGAATTTCCATTGTCCTTATTAGCTAGAGTGGCCTCCTTTCCGTTTCTTCCAATCTGAATTTTTTTAACTTGGGCGAGCATGAGTGACCTATGTGAGGCACATTCCTGTGTGCAGACATGTGATGAAGCCTTGTGCTTCTTAAAACATGTTAAAAGTCTTGCTGAACAATCTACCCCTTCCTAAACCCTTGAAAACACTTTTTCTATTGCCAGCTTGGTACTATTGCTACCCTTTTGCCTTCCTCTGATTAGCACATTCACATTTCTGATATAACATGCTTTGCACAGCCTTTCTTTGCCTTCTCTGGGCACACTCATCCTGCCTATTTTTTTTCCTTTGCTGATCTATTTTAAACAAAAGAAAGCACCTATTTATTTATTTTTAAAGAAAAACATACTATATGATTAATAATATAATCACATATTTTACTTAGAATAGAACAGTTCAGTTGGAAGGGACCTATGATGATCATCTAGTCCAACTGCAGTTAGACTTGATTTCAGGTACTGCAGCCTTGGTTCCCCCTGAGATTTGTCTTTGTTCATTGCCATCCTTACCAGCATGTTTGAATTAGATGAGAAATTCTTTGGATATTGCTTTGCTTGAAGATACAGCTATGATTCTGCAAAGATTATAATTATGATATACTGGATAATCCTAAAGTATCTCTGTATCTGTTACCCAACTGTGGCCTAAATTGGACCTTTTAGACAAGGAGAGAGAAGAAACTGATCAGCCAGCACAAGGAGTCCCATCTTTCCCAAAGGACGCCTCATTGTTGCTATCTCTATATCTTCTTCTTCCTTCTCTTTCACAACCTATTCCTCTTCCTCAGATCTTGCTGCTTACTCCACACCTGCATCTCTTCCTTTGCATTCCCCAGCCCCACCTGCTCCTACCTTTCCCCATCTCCTACCCCCATGTCCCTGCCTCAATACCTTAACAGTGCTGCTACCTTTCCTGCCCAGTACACTTTCCTTCCTTGAACTACTGCTGTTTTCTCCTCATCCTCAGCTCCCCAGTTGTCAGCTTCTTGTTTGCCCATTTGTTCAGACCTTGCAGCTTGCTTTCTGCCTTTTCATGCTTTCTCTCTGCATCTTTGTTTCCCCCTTCAACATCTATGTTTTGCTTTCTCCTGCATCCCCCCTCAAACCTATTCCTTCTACCACCAGCTTAATGGTTTAGAACCATGTTAGCATTTATTCTGATTCTATATATTGCATATGTATATATATACTCAAATACATAGTGCTATGTGAACAGTGCTGTCCATATACACCCTTTCTCACTGCTGTGCCTCAGTGGTTGAAAACTAGTGAACTAGAAGTTGTTTTATGCCCTGAAAGGTTTTCAAGCCTTCCAGATTTTATTTTTTTTTTATAAACTAGCTCTTGTTTGCTATTGAACTGCTGACATGAAAGCCCAGGGGGATTTCTCTTAAAGGCTTGGCTAGGAAATACAGAACCCAAAACAGTGATAAAAATGGCAGCTCTCCCACCTCACAGAGGGTGGAGAGATATTTATATGAGCAGCTGTAATTTGGTCAGGGTTCTAGCATTTAACTTCTCATGCCACTCATCAGAAATGCCAAAAGCTCCTTAACCAGAAGTGCCGAGGATCTCAGCTCATGCTGGTTTTTGTTCTTTGCAGAGTCTGAAGCCCAGACCAGGGTTGAGATCCATTACACCAAACTGTTCGAACAACCTACGGTGAAGGCAAGGCTCTGCCATGAGCAGCTTACACTCATTTAACACATTAAGTCCTTTGCCAGCATAATGCTGGTTATGCAGAGGAGTGGTAGAGCACTCCCAGCAATCAATGAGGCAAGAGCACTGTCTGAAATCTTTTCATGTCTCTTCTCAAGGGTCTTCCTTCCATTGGGATTCAATCAGTGGATATGTCAAGTCCACAGCCCCAGACGGCTTCGCTACAGGTCACATGGGGAATGAGGAGGAACAGGAGGTGCTATTTACATGTCAAAATAACTGATGTGAACATTCCTGTGACTACTTTAAAGGAACTTCTCATTATCTTTGTTATTAAATGCTTCTGCGTTGCTAAGAAGGGGGGCAGGTTAATTGGAAAAAATATGTTTAAACTTTATAAACAGTGCAAGCATGAAACCCATCATTTTAATAAATGTTATCATGTCTCCTGGATCTAATAGATCTTAACTGATGCATGCTATCATTAAGTTTAATTTAAGAAACTACCCCTAGAGAGGTTTTTTAAATCAATTGGAGACATGTTCTCAAACAATTTTAGAAATATTTGATTCACCTACATCCTCATCATTGAACCAGTTTCTGGAGTAAAGCAGCAGAAAGGAATATACCACTTTACTATCTCATCTTTCACGCTAAAAGAAATGGAAAGCTTTTTTACCCAATATATTAAAATATCAAGTCATCCATCAGTACAATTCAGTCACCTCTGAAGCAGCTGTTTAATAGTACAGTGCAATGCTTCATACAGGGACATGTTAACTAGATCCAAATGAATTATTGCATGAAATTAACCCCTTTCTCTTTCTGAAAGTGAATAAAAAACTAGGTTGGATTTCTCTTGCATGCTTCAGCTTCATATGGATGTAAAGAATAGCATAGCCAGACTTTAGGCTATTCTCTTTAAACATTCATTGAGCATTTAGGAAATGAGATTGTCCATCTAAGCTGCAAGCACATGGTTCTGATATCTATTTTGGCTGATCAGATGCCAAGCATTGAACACCAGACAAATGAAGTTACCTGAATGGTTTGAAACAGATTTTGAGAAGAATAACATGCTGAAAATCTCAGGGATCAGATGTGCAAGGCTAAGGATCTTAAGAAACAGGGTTTAGGGGTTAATGTTTGCTCTTTGAAGCGACTTTTTATAGTGACTTATATATCTGAAGCCACCAAATAAGTCCAGCCACAGGTACAGCAGAAGTCAGAGTGATTCCACCTTTGAAAGGCAATGAGCTGTGCTATACAGTAGCACAGAGCAGGTAAAACAATGTCAGGAAGGCAACTTGGAGAGATGACCACATGTTAAATACACAGTTTGCTTATTTTTCAGTAATTCTCCTCTGAAGGAAATGACAAAATATGCTTATTCATTTTTGTACTCTTACAGTAAGGCTCTTCATACCTCTCCAGCCAACAGAGCCAAGGTATAGATGTAGGCAAGAAAGCAAATCCATGGTTTAGCACAGTGACTGACACAATTACAAAAGAACTTTTGACCCATAAATAGGACAGTTTGTGCTTTGAAGTGTCTGATAGGCCATCATCTGTTAATGTCCCATTCAAGAGAATGCATCTGGCTCTTGCCATGTGTTATTTTTATTTATGCGCATATGAAAAGACGAAATGCTACATGAACTTGCACTGCTTCATCTTCTCTCTTTCCTGCTGTCCTGTTTACTCCAAAAATAAGAGTGACTTATTCTGCAGGGTTGGGATATGATGGTGCTGACAGTACTCTTCCAGTGCAATACGTCTGATGGGACTTACCCCAAAGTCCAGAAAACTACTTCACCCCTCCAGAAATCAGGAATGAATGACTGGTGAGAATATCCCAGTTCTGCCCTGTCATGGAAACTGTCCATTCCTGTCTTACATGATGTGCAGGCTCCAAAATTGTGCAATTACTTCCCCCCCCCAAAAAAGAGAATAGCCTTTGTGTGCTGTAACTGAACATAGAGCTGTGAGCAGTGCATGGGACTGGCACCAGTATCAGCAAATTCCATCAGACCACCCCGATCACTATCTGTGATTGTTCTTTTAATCCACATTTGGGGAAAAAACAGCATTTATGTGTCTAAATTGCAATCCCAACATGACCTGCATAAGCAGAAAATCTGTTTTTTCTCTAATCTAAATTTCAGATAGTTTTGTAGAAGGAAGAACGGGATGTTCTTTGGGTAATTTATAAAGAAAGGAAAAAAAATCTAGCTAATGCTTTAATTGCATGACTGAAAAAATGAGTCATGGGTTAGTTAATAAGATAGGAGAGCAAAATGTCGCAGCTAATGTTTTGGTATATACTTTATTCTTTGAGAACAGAAGGACATGACTGTTCCCAGTGAGACCTACATTTATTCTTAACTCCTGGACATTAAAAAAAAAAGCTGAAGAAGTCAAAGTTGCTGTTCATATCAGTTCCTCTCAGCCATGTGCGCCAGGACAAAGTTAGAAACATAGAATCATAGAATGGTTTGGGTTGGAAAGCACCCTAAAGATCATCTAATTCCAAGCCCCCTGCCGTGGGCAGGGACACCTTCCACTAGACCAGGTTGCTCACATATGCAACTGCTGTTACTTGTATAAACAGATGCAGCTCAAAATCAAAGATCATCCTCCTTGAAAGACAGCCTTGAGGATGGCAGGTAGACTGCAATATCTTGAAGCTCAAGCATTCTTATGAGTAAGGCCTCAAAAAGTATGAGATTATTTTAGCAAACATGATCCTTAATAGAGGAGTACATTCTGGGTTCATTTTATTTGCCTTCTGGTTTCTGAGCCCTTAGGGTAGCCCGTATAAAAATTCTGTACTCAGTCTTTTATCAGCAAATGAAAAAGTCAAACAATTTATTCTTATAAAATATGACGGAACTTTCGTGATGTTTTGGACAGAAAGATTTTGAAAGACACCAAACAAGTATAGCAAAAATCTGGAAAGGAACAAGAGCTGTTAAGACTAGTATCTAACTGCCATTTGAGATTACTCCCAGGTTCTCGTTAGTACCAAATACATATTAGGTGATGCTTAAATTAAAAAAAAAAAATAAATAAACACAAGACTCAAATTCTTTGATAAGGAAATATTGTAGAAGAGTATTTGAATGGTCAGAGTTAGAGAGTTTTGGGTGATCATTTTGACAAGTTCAGAGGACCCATCCACAGCTTCCCTGTAGCTGACGAAATATGTATTTATACTGCTCTGAAAGTCAAAACTGACCTCTGTAAGATCAGAAACAAGGCACGAAGGTGTCCTAAATTAGTTGTCACTGTTGAAAGTTCAGTCTTGACAACAGACATACACAACTCTGTGTGGATATAAGAAAAATAGCTCTAACTGGTTTTAAATTCTAAAAAACATTCCTTCCATGAGTTTTTTTATTTACTATATGTAGTCAAGGAATAACTGAGAATGAAAATTTGTGGTCGTTTTTTGAGATATCTGTTCATGTTTAATAGCATCTTTACTCTACAGTGTTTATCCTATTAATGTAACTATTACTGGAGTAATAGTGCTGCTTCACTTACAAGCAGATAAAGTAACTTTACCATTGCATAAGGGAAGGAGTACTCTAATCTGGTCAGTTTTGGCATCTGTGCTGAAATCTGTTTGAGATGACTTTTATTGCTCTCTGTGACCTTGCTGTGTGTGAAAATATCACCCATCTGAATTCATCCTGAACCAACCTTCCACCACATGCCATGCCCTGGAAACATGATGCACCATAACCCTCTGCATAGTACATGGGCAAAAGCTGAGCTGGTTCAGTGGCAAGGATTGACATTTAAAACACAACAGAAAGGAAAACAAACAAGTGGACATAAGCCAAAAAAATACCAGCTCTTCAGCTTTCATCTATTGTTTTTGTTGATTTGATTTCTTTAGCATAGGTCTTACTGCTCACTGTAGGACACTGCATGAGTAGTTGAGCTGAGCCCTAGAGAGCTCACTGTAAGCAGGAAAGGGGACAGCTGTCCAGGGTTGCTTCATCACCTGATTAAGGTGCTTTTGATAACCAGAGAAAGCAATTTTCATACAGGTTTATTTCCATTCCAGAAATGCCATTATGCCACAAGGGGGTAGGGGTGTTCTGTTTAAAACCTTGCAATGTATTCCTATAGACCCAGCCTTTCAATGAGAACAGTGTTGAGTATTATAAAAAGCAACACAGATTGAATCTGCACAGACATTTTCTATACCATCTGCATTTCAACTATTGCTTTCCTTATAATTAACATCTGTTCATAGATATCAATCTGAGCAGCAAGGACGAAATTATTTAAGAACTGTCTATCTTTCAGCCTAGTGTGTTGATGGGGATGGTTCTGGAGGTGGAGAATGGGTTACCCCCAGGAAAGAAGATTTGGTTACAAGGAGCACCTTTCATTAATCTAAACAGATTGCCAAAGGCTTGGCAGCACCAAAATGGACACAACTGGATCTCATCAGAGAAAGTGCCCCTCAAGCATACAAAAATTCAATAACATTGGTGGGGTTGGTGGTGTATGCACACTCACTACTTCATTGAAAAAAAAAACAACCAAGAAAATACATGCAGATAAAAGGCCATAGGTGATCCCTGAAGATGTATATTCCAGAGGACAAAGCAAACATGTTTTCCTCTTAAGTGACATATTCTAGAGTTTAAATTAATGATTTAACTCTTTTATTTTGTTTCACTCCAATATGAGCCTGCCAGAGACCTGGCAATTTTGTGGTAGAAGAGGATGTGGCATTTGGATATAGAGAGAATGCCTCTCCTAAGAGATACAGCCATGGCACACATACTCAGTGCAAAATGGAAAAACACAGCTGAGACACTGGGTAAATCTTTTCAAAATTCTCAGAATTGCTGCTTGTTGACATGTGTTATTGTAGGGTTAATAGGATCCACCTGCAGCCAGCTTTCTGTTCCCCCGTTTCTCCTGGAGAACAAATAGTTGAAAGCCTTCAGCCCTCTTCCAGTGGGACACGGAGCAATACTCCTCCAGTCCTTTTCAGCCAAGTGTCAAAAGCATTTTACTAGCCCTAACAGATCACACTTACAACATGAGAATGGGAAAAATTTGTCTTTTCACGTATCTTTTATTAGAAATACAGATTCATCAGCCTCCAAATTGTCTTATTTTACTACACTTTCCATAGCCACTTCTTTCAGCCATAAAGAAAAAGCAAAAACTTAATTTTTGACATGCTTAAGTGAAACAATTGAATTTTCTACCCTTCAAAATGTCCTTTGTTTCTACTTTTTAAAACAAAGCAAAACGAAAATGTGTCATCAATACTAATGTAGTCAGAGCCTATTCCTGGTTTCTTTCCTTTCAATTTTACGTGACCATTGAAATAAAAAAAAAGTTTTCATCCTTCAGAGGGAACAGCATATATTTTCCTTTTCCACTAGTTGTCCATAAACATGCATAACCTCACCTGCCTCTGCTAGGAGATGGATTAATCTTGTCCTATTGCAAAGAACATAGACTGGAGCAAAGAAAGGATGACAGTGTCTTTAGCAGGGGTAGGAAACGAGACATAGTCAGACCAGTCTGCTTTTTTTGGTAGTCATTTTTCTCTGTCTGAGCTGGCGTCATTGCTCAGAGCCATCCCCACTTCTTAGACTGCTTGGTATGCAGGGGTACCTGCATGACACAAGCACACCAGGATGGGTCAGACTGGGTTTCATATTCTTGAAATCCTTATACCATGCAATCCATGTCACCTGCAGAGCTTACAGCTTGCTTCCCTGAAAATTGTCCTAGAGTGAGTAGTGGCATGGGAAGGATGGGACACCTACTGCCAGCTGAACCCTTTCATCTTTCTCCTGCTGGGCTATGGGAGAGTTCAGGCTATGGAATATGGACCTTTCACTGGAGAGATGCTTGGGAGGTGGATTCGGTCCCAAGAAAGTGCTTCTGCATGACACTAAAAGGGAATAAAGCAACATTAAGGGTTCATAAATAAATCAATTTTTTCTAGAAATTATTTTAGAAACTACTTTTTTTTTAATCTTTCGGAGAACAATCTGAGTATATTTGCCAGATTGTGACAATTTAGTATTCACAGAAAAGGAAACACTTCCATTTCAAAGTGGAAGCTTTTTGTACATTTATTTTGGAGAAAGTAATTGGCTTTTTAAAGATATTCCTGCCATTTAGTTAACATACTAGACAGAAATGTTTGGTGTTAACCATCTTGGGTTTTCTCCTTAAATTTCAGACCAAAGAAGAGAAATATCATTCTTAGTGAAAGCATCTTCTCGTGTGTGAGAAATTGGGTTGTTTTGTTAACATTTCACTGCCCAGATGCAATGACTGATCTGAGAAAACAAAACTGGAGGTAAATCTGAGGAAGATGCACGAAAAACAGATAATCCAAAGTGTTAAACAGAAACTGGTGAGGAGAATTTTTTAATGGAATTTAAAAAAAAAAAAAAAAAAAAAAAAAAAAAAAAGAAGGAAGTTTGCAAGTACCTCTTCAGCAAAAGAAAAAAAATTATAAATTTTTATTACATTTGCTGGAGGGAAAATGTGAAGGAGAAGAATAAAACAGAGCATTGTCCATTTCCACCCCATTAAAAACTGTCTGGTTTCCAGACCCTTCACTTAGAGCAAGCACAGTTTTGTCCTGCAAAGGAAAAAAAAGGGGGAAAAAAAGAAAACAAAACAAAAAAAAGACCAACAATTTCCAGCTATGCTCCAGGAGGAATTTCATATGGAGCTAACTAAGGAAAATCGGCGTCTCAAAGCTTCTTTGGTCCCGTATGTGAGTGGGGTAATAAGTGACAGATCCAGCAGGGTGAGGGCAGCGAGGGAGCGGGATGGGCGCTCGGGGAAGGCAGGTGCTGCAGTCAGTCTTCTCTCTGCCAGGAAACGCAGGAAGAATGCATGACCAATTCAGTTTCAGAGCAGAATACTCTCTTTAATGGACAGAAAACACTAACCTTTTATTTTTTCTCTTCCTCTCCCTCTCCCACTCTTCCCCCCCCCTTTTTTTTTTTAGTTTTAACCCTTTGAAAGGACAAAGGACAAAGCTCACATCTCTGTTGCAACCTATTTTTACCCCACCAATAGCTTCTGTGTTACCTAGAATCCTGGACAAATGCACTGTTGTGTGAAAACAAAATAAACATCCTGAGAGAGTCGGATTATCTGAATGAGATGAAATCAGTGTAAAACACACAAAATACTCCACTGTTATCTAAGCACCTGGCTTTTTTGCTTGCTGCAAAACTGACAGGAATTGTATGGCTCTGACAAGCTCCACTGGTATTTAACGTTTTGACTACAAGGGATCTAAGGGATCTCAGCAGAGTCTTCTGCAAAGGAGGGAAATTCTGAAGTTGCCCAACACTATGGGAAAAGCTGGCTTAAATAAGCAGATTTTGATATGACACTTAAGTTAGGCTCTGCTGAAAGCAAAGGCCAAAGCTGCTTTGTGCAGGATCAAACCTTGAAAGTGGCTTAGATCAACTAAATACTTCGGTTGTCAACAATCACAGCTACCATCAGCGACTTTTCTTCCTCAGGATTTTGTCTGTTTTGGTGTCCGTGCCTGTGAATACATATACTCTTTCCAAAAGACATACAGGTTAAAGCTTACTCATAGATAACATGAGGGAGATGCAACCACAGTGTAAATGCATAACAACAACAACACCCTATACACATCCTTACACACGTACTATAGGCAAGGCACACTGACCGCACACCAGTAGCATACACACAGCTATGCACAAATTAAAGGATTTATTTCCCAGCTTGACTGTTCCCAAATATGGTTCAGGTTTAAAGATTCTGAATATGCAACATGGTATAATACACAGTGATTTTTTTCCTGTGATAAACCTGCATCAATCCCTGTTAATGGGGATGAAATGTGTGCTCCTCTAAAAAAAGGAGTCTCCCCCCAACATCGCACAGAGGCACACTGAAACTTATCCTCCCGCCTACAGCTCGCTCAGAGTTTTCCAATAGCTGAAGTAAAGCAGCATTTAAAAAAAAACAATCACTGCAAAAAAAAAAGATTAATTTTACGACTCAGTAGTTTGAATTATAGCCTATGACAAAACCTAGATATTTCAAACACAGGACAGAAGTATGGCTTTACTGGGATTTATTTTTTGAAAGCCCCTGAATCATACAGACTCCTGTTTTTCAAGTTTTGGATGCTACAGTGATAGGAAAGAAAAAAAGTATTTTCCTGTTTGTGTGTGTACGTGTGTCTGCGCACATGCACGTGTCTACCATAAATTACACACTTTTGGTTTACGTATGTGTATGCATATGCATAGGCATATGCATATATATATCTATAGTGTAGTGTATAGTCTTTAGAATTTTTTAAAAAATCAGTAGTTCATATCCATGCTTTAAAATAAACAGTTTTGATTTCCTATATTAAAAAAAAAAAGAGAGACTAATGAAATTAAGGGTTGTTTAAATCAGGGGCAATTAAAAAGCACACATTTCTTTTCCTAGGGTATGCAATTGTATTCAATGTTTGCCGCACAAGGCCTGCCTGTAGGATAAATAATGTAATGGGTTTTGTGATTTGATACTAAAAGCATAACAAAATCCTACAGCTGTAGCCTCATTTTTCTCCACACTCAAACTGCTCACTTTTTTAAATTGCATATTTTGTACAGTTAAGAAAAAAATCAGATTCTTTGTCTAGGAGAACCAATTTCCAGCATAATAGGTAATTGCATAATAATTACAGGAATTTTAGAAAGTGAAACAAAGAAACAAAAGAACAGTGTTGTGTTTTGTGATTGAGATTAAATTGACAGCTGATATCTTCCAACTTTTACATTTTTTTATCCCTTCAGTATAACAAAATGCATGTAACTTTTGCACATTTTGTGGAACAGAGACTAATATACAAAAGATTCAATTCGCACCGGCACCAGGGACAACATTTTTAAAGGTAATGAGATGCCTAAAGATACAAATCAGAGATCTAATGGGACTTTCAACAGTACCTCAGTGCCCAACTTCCAATTTTGGGTGCCTGAATATCTTGGGAAAAAAAAAAATCTGTCCAGAGCTTCCAAATAATTTTAGTTACATATAACCACTGTATAACCCCCCCTTTTAGAAAACTGAATAGTGGAAAGATACCATCAAGCACACACCTTCATAATTTGTTGTTTCCCCCATGAGTTTAAAAACCATTTTAACAAAGTCAGGGCAACTTCCTCTAAGTCATGTGGAAAATGTCTTAGATCTCTTAAAACTACTTGGCCTCGTGTTGACACAGAGCTTTGACATATGACTAGGCCCGCCCTGGCCAAATAAATCCCCATTTTTCAGCTAAATGGCAGGAACTGAAAGCATGTGTGCTACTCCATTGTGGTCAAACCATGCTTTGCCTCGTGTTTGCCACAAGTTGTGGTCACACACCTAAATTCAGCTGGGACACGTGTATCTGACAAGCTGCTGCTCTGTGTCTAAGGAGGAAGGTGCACCCTTCCTGCCACCCGGAGTTTGGACATATAACTTAATTTTGGGCATCTTAATGCGACACATTAAAGGGAAACTTAACAACTCAAAGGAGAGTAAATGGAGAGAGATGAAGCATCACCACGGGCTCCATGGTGAAGGATGTTTGGTTTCATACTGAAAGAAATATGGGATGAATCCAGGTGTGCCTTCCACTGCATCCTCCACAACAACAAGCCTTAAAAGAGAGTTATGAGAGTGAATCTGCTTGTTTTCCAGATGAAGAGAAAAACCCAAGAACCACCAAAAACTCAAACGTTTTGTCATAACGTCATGAAACTTCCCACCAACTTTGGAAGCAAGTTAAAGTAATCCCAATGAGAGGAAGCTGGGAATTATTGAGGAAATGTTTTTCATTTTTAGTATTATTGTAAAATGCCAATGACTCAAACCAGAGCTGTTCCTGGGAAGATAGCTTCCAACACGCTCACCTCTCCCACTATAATTTGTGAAACCCAAAAAAGTTCCCAAATGTCCAGTTCTGGGGCTTCTATAATGGAAAAAAAAAAAGATCTCCCTTTTACTTGAAGTGATTTTTCTGGCTTGGAATTTCAGTTGATCCTAATTTTAACAAAAGACAGAATTTAAAAAAAAAATTAAAGAAGGGAAGAAGGAAGAAAGAGAGAGAGAGGGAAAGAAGGAAAGAAAGACAGAAAGACAGAAAGAAAGAAAGGAAAGAAGGAAAGAAAGAGAGAAAAAGAAAGAGAGAAAGAAAAAGAGAGAGAGAGAGAAAGAAAGAAGACAGAAAGAGAGAGAAAGAAAGAAAGAAGGAAAGAAAGAAACAAGGAAACAAAGAAACAGTGAGAGAGAAAGTGAAAGAAAGAAAGAAAGAAAGAAAGAAAGAAAGAAAGAAAGAAAGAAAGAAAAAGGAAGGAAGGAAGAAAGAGCGAGAGAAAGAAAGAGAGAAGGAAAGAAAGAAAGACAGAGAACCTTTTTCCAAGTGATTCAGTTATCCAGGAGTGGTTCCAGGACAGAGGTGGACCTCTGAGTGGAGCAAGCCTCTGCTTGCTGCAGGAATAGCTGATGCCTCAGCCTGGGAAAGCAAGGCAGGTAATTAAAGGAACAAAAGGAACCTCAGCTTCCTCTCCTGATGCCCCAAGAGTGACTGCCCTGGCCTAAGGGATCATCATTTCCCCAGGACAAGGTAGAAATTTCCTGGAGTTAACAAAAACTCATCTTAAACCCCTCTTTCTCATCAATCTTGCCCTTTGATATGAGGGGACTTTGGGGGGAACTCAAACGGTGTCACCTGGTGATCCATCTACACCCTTGGAGGTGAATTTTCATTGCCCTGAGCTCTGGTAGCTCTGTCTCACCATGGCTTCTGCTCCCTCCTCCTGCCCTGCTCAAGCACACTAATCCTATCCAGAGATCTGACTAGAGGGGTGCCCTTCGTGATCCAAAGCCCACTTGCAATAGCAATGATTAAAATGTCTTTATCTTGCCTTAAATAATCTCACATGGCTTCTCACAATTCGACTCTGTTTTCATTGTTCAAATCCATAATATCAGGCTGGAGCAACTCCTCAACAAAGCTGCTCTTTCCTGACCCCTTGACTTCTTGGGCAAGGAATATAATGACCTCCATTGATTCAGCTGCTGGTAGCAAGAGTGAAGGGGAAGAGGTTTCCCGTTTCCTCCCCAGTGAGGCTTCTAGGTTGGTGGAATTGTTAAAGGATTTTGTTTTCTGTCCAAGAGAGTCTTATGCTGGTGCCAGGGTTGTGTGCAGGAATAAAAACAAGGAACAGAGGCAAGGGGGAGACAAGTAATTTAGATGAGGGAAAGATTTGCTCCGTGCAGGATGTTCGTCTATTTTGAGACATATATAGCTAGAATGAATCTCGGTTTGTAGAATGGCTATAACAAATACAGAGTATAGGGGGAGAGTGCAGCACGGGCAAACTAAAAACTTCCGTTGCCTTTGCAGTTCAGTCTGATAACTCAAGGTTTATGCTGGGGATTAAAGAGAAGTGGAAATTGCATCAGGGACAGAAGAACAAGCACCCATCCTTCAGGCTATACTATAGGGTTTTTGGATATTGCCCTATGTAGAATCCTTGACAAAATGGTCTCTGCATTAAGCGAAGAACCTCTCTAGAAGATATAGAAGCTGTTCAGGCCCATCTGTGCTGTTACCCTCTAGGTTACAACGCCAGCAGCAAACTTACACAGTATCTATCAGTATTTGCACCTTAACAACACCCATTGTAAGCATAACCCAAATCCAGGTAACAAAACGTATTTGATAGAAACATAGAAGGGAAGAAAGATTAATAAAACATGACTACTGGAGGAGCTGCTTGCTGTCTCACTTTACATGCTTTCACAGTTAAAAATAAAAACACATTAAAAATGGTGATGTATTTTTATACCCTTTTCAAGGAACTCTTATACAGACGGAATGAAATAAAGGAATCTTGCTATAAATACAAAATAGGACCACAGTTTTGCTTTTTGTTTTTCTTTTTTTTTATTGCTTAGTCTTTAAGAATACTTAGGAATAGCTGAGAGGATCAAAAAGCTTTTACAGCCTCCTCAAATATTTAGCAAGCAAAGTGTAACTGAAAAGGATTTTTTCTTGCTTCACTGTTTTTTTCATTAATTTGTTTCCCATTGAATAGTGATAGGTGCTCACACGTTCTGTAGTGTAGTTTTGCAAGGATATCTTTCATGTGTTTCCTCATTATCTCATGGTGTAACCAATATGTACCATTAACTTGCCCTCCCTCTTGTGCCAGCACGTAAGTGACCACAGAACCAAGGGCCAGACTGTGATTCCCACTACACTAGTGTAAATCCACATTGCTTTTCCTCTAGATTTACACTGTTTTAATGGAGATTACATCATGTGTTCCCCCATATTAAAGACAGAAAAGGCCTGTGAAAAGACCTGAAGACACTCTCTCAGCAGAGCATTTATGCTCACTAATGTTTAGTTTCTAAAACCTCAGTCCAAGTGCATGTCTTATAAACAGGGTCTTATTCTGCATGCTGATCTGCAGGCTAAGACTTGTTCATTTAACTATCTCACTGCTCATCCGTGTGTCTTGCATTCTAAAGACATTTCACGTGAAGATTTAACATCCCTGAGCTACCCGTCCCTTTGCTTTGTAAGTTTTTGCCTTTCAGGTGAACTAGAGAGCAACCACAGTTTGCAGGAGAAACATACTTTCATTTGAGTGAAATTCAACTCACTATATTTTGAAATTAGGTATTTAAAATGTTTCTAGCAGGGGAGGGTAGATAGGTAATCCGATTCTCAGTGTGTAGTGTAAAAATATACTTAGAGATGTGTGCATGGGAGGAAAAGAGGACCAACCACATAGGCCAGGTATCTGTCTTTTGTGTGCATTGTACCAAATGCACAAAAGAAAGAGCCTTTGGGATCACAAGAAGAAAACTGAACAAAGTTAGACCTGATGAGTATTTACTATTAGAGTTTTTTATTGATTTCAGCTCCTAAGACACTTTGAGACATGTGACTTTTCTTCCTGGTTTGGGATAGGATTATTTTTAAAGTCTGAATATTTCTGCGACATGGAGAAGCTGTCTCTGCACAGCCCGGTAGTAACGCAATCAATACAAGTTAAAACCAGTGTGAAACATTATGTGTTTGTGAGTCAATTAGATTCATCCACCAGAGGTCATTAGATGATCAAATGACACTTTCGTACTGTCTTTATAAGTAAAGGTATCAGCATTCTGTGCTATAAAAAATGCATTCTCATTAATAATAAAAACCTTAAAGGAGAAATAAAAGTGTTATGAAGTAAATTACCACACAGTGAAGTTCATGATTTTAAATAGCTTTGATAAGAAAACAAAAATAGGTTCTGAATAATATTATCAAGAGAAATTACAGTGCTCATGAATTCTTATTCCTAAATGATGGGAGATACTAAAATGTAAGTTTGACTCTCCATTATTCAAATGGCATATTTCTAATTGTACTGTATGAATGGCATAAACTCTGCCTAGAATGGTCCATGAGTATAGAAAATACGAGGTAATATGAGAGAGGTATCTAATTCTGCTTCTAATGAGATGGAATGAATCTCCCAGGCTTTGTTCTTGCATACCTTTACACCAATGGAAATCAGAAGTCCCCCTGTCAATTAAAAGAAGTGGATTTGAAAACAGAGAAAAGCTTTCTGATTTTTTCCTCTCCAGTTTCTCCCCATCCTCACTTTGACTTGTTTTTTCTTTCCCTTAGTTTCTCTACTTGTGATAGCACTTTGTCCTTTCTTCTCAAATACACTCTTATTTCACTTCACATATCATCTAAATGTAA
The DNA here is from genome assembly GCF_047370975.1 of Nipponia nippon. NCBI lineage: Eukaryota > Metazoa > Chordata > Aves > Pelecaniformes > Threskiornithidae > Nipponia > Nipponia nippon. The sequence continues at coordinate 122,386,344 of NW_028262358.1, read as the reverse complement.
TTCCCTTCTGTTTTGTCTTATGCTCTTCAACTGTTATCTTCCATTTCTAGTTTTACCTTTGCAATTTCATTAACTTTGGGCCTGATTTTGTAGTCAGTACTGGAAGAAATGATCCTTATGCAGGATTAATGAAGTAGCTGAAGATTTCAGGTCTCACTCTGTGCAAGCAGCTAGGATTGCCTCCCAAAAGTACAGTTGTCCTCTCTAGTGTATTAAAATGGGTAGCAGATAATTAGTAGGAGATTTTTGTGACTGAGGAATTCATAATTGATCAGACCCTTTTTATCCAGGTTTTCCCCAGCATGTTCTCCTTTCCTTCCCACCAAGTACTGGGTGCATCGTTCACAAGGAGATTGCCACTGGGGAAGCACTATTTTAATCAAAGGGTGAAGTCAACGCTGCTCAGAGTGGTCTGGCAGCTGACAGCTGGGTGTGTATCATGATCTCAGGCAGTGGGACAAGGAACGAAGGCACAGTAAAAATGAGCTGGGGTGCAGGTCAGGAACAATTTTAAGGTTTGCTCAGTTGCTGAGACTCCTCTGTCCCAGAAAAATAAATGATACTGGTGCTTGGGTCCAGCCATTGCAGAGCCAAGATCTCCACTTTGCCTAAGACATCATAGTTCTGCGGTCTTCTTGTTTGGGCCTTTATCTTTAGCTAGAAATGTTAAATTTTAGCCTCTTTAGCCTGGATCGTTTTCCAACTTCAGTCTCCATGTGTCATCTAATATCCTACATGGTTCGAAACTATCTGGGTACTGTGTCCCAGCTGTTGCTGAACAAAGATGTGTCTGATTCTGTGAAGCAGGGAACAGAAAGACTGGGAGGAGGTGGGAGGCCAGGGAATGCTGAAACCTGGTACCCGAGAATGATCCTGTCATGTCAAAGGGTTGGGTGAAGAAGAGCTCTGGGATTTAAGGGTTGGCAGCTTCTGGTGGCAGATGATGTCTGGGGATGGGGTGGAGAAGCTGCAGGGTTCAAGGCAGAAGGGGTGAAGCATGGTTGGAAGAATATTTTAGAGCTGCCATTGGCAATGCTTACTTGGTATTTAAATACAATGACCCATGGGTGTATAAGAATTGACCAAGACGGGCAATATGAGAGAGCATTCCATGGATAGACTATAATTTTCATTTGTATTAATTTTTCAGACTGATTATATTTCAGACCAATTTGAATCTATGCAACCTGCCCTGAGAGAAGGGCAATACATAGGGCGAGCAATGCTGCCAGGCAACAGTGGCTACAGTTATAGCATTAAATTAGCCAGTACCAGGTCATATATCTAGGCCCTGGTACTATTTTGGCCCAGGTGAGCTGATATTCTCTTAAGAAATTCCCAGTAGTGATTCGATAGCTAGCCCAGGCCGGGTACCATTCCCAATAAACAGCTTGGACATGGCTTCTTTTGGAGTCTAAGACTAATATTAAAGATAATATTAGGTGATCAAATTATGCCAGATGGCCTCAGGGTGAGTGAACAGGATCTCTCATGGGATAAATAATGGTTTGGTAGAGATTTCACATAAGCATCTTCAGTAATCCTGCAGTTCAGGTGTAAAACCCAAGATAGCACCTGCAGGAGCACGTCAATGATATTCTGGAGAAAAAGTATAATTGGTTTAAGAAGCCTGTACTCTTTTTTCTCTGTTTGCTTCCAAGCCACTGTGTAAAGCAAGTGCCATGAGCACTTCATGCCTCCATTTCCCTTTCAAAAAAATTAAACAGCATTTCTTCATGCTTTCACCCACTTTTCTGCCTCTTAACTATAATCCTCCAATGACTTAAGAAGATGTTTCCTTTTTCACTTCAAGGTCACGATGAACAATAGCTACCCAGGTGGGAAGATAAGCATGTTCATATATTATAGCAGATCTGGGGACCATAATAAAGAGCAAGCTATTTTACAAGTTGCACTTCCATGAGGACAAATGAACTCTGCAACATCCATGGCTAAATGTGGTTCTGAAGAGAAGGATTTCAGCGTTTTTGTTTAAGTTTGTGGGCTCCTGAAATTTCTATGGTGGACATGCAATCCTTGTGCAGTGAAAGTAAGCCTACTAGGAGGAGGTGAAATCTTCTATGTTACCTTAACAAATCTTCCAGAATTAGTCCTTCATTCCCAAAGGCTCATAGATCCCCTGCTAGATACCACTAACAGAAGAGAAGCAAGTCCACCCATAATATCACATTTAAATTATAGAACAGTGGGGAAAAAAATAAAACATGGGGAAAAAACAGGAAGACTGAAGGCTGGAAAAATAACTGCTAGCAGGTGAGGGAAAAGCCACTCTGGATTTTGTAATTTAAACATTTATTCATTCGAATGTATAAAAATATGGGGGAAAAGAAGGTATCTTATTACTGGTTAGCCATGCCTGAGGCGGCTGGAAGATATGACCTTACCTGTTGGTGAGAAGCTTAGTATCATGAACAGTCCCATTAGCTGCAATAGATTGAATCAAATTATCATCACCTATACCTGTTAACTGCTAGTTGATCTGAACTTGATCTGAGAAATGAAACGAATATGTACATGTATGGATACATACGTATGGTGTTTTAAATTAGACAGCAACTTTTAAATATTTTTCATTACCTACCCAAAGTGTTTAAGTACAGTTTTTCTTTTCTAGTCATGAAGAGACACTGTTCTTCCCCTACAAATTTGGCTGCAAACCGCCAAATCTGGAAATGATCAATTCATATTTCTTCCCCTAGTAACCTCTTACCAGTGATTGCCTGCAGCAATGAGCCTTACTCAGTGCATGTCCAGTCAGTCTGGACTGTTTTCTCTATTTTTAATGCACATTCCCTAATCTGTGTGTCTTTATCTAGCTACCAGCTATACAGAGCAGTGCTGGAGATGTGCTCTCTAAAGTCTTTATCAGTGTCTAGGAAAAAAAAGTTTATAAAATATGATTGGCTTTAAACTCCAAAGGGCTCTTGTAACTAAACTCAGTCAGCTCTTACAGTGAGTGGCTCATTTCAGACTCCTGCCGAGACTTAAACCACACGGTGAATATAATAAAGCATTTCTATTTTTGCCTTCTAAATGTGCTATTATAGTAGAACTTTAATAATTTTAATTTCCCCAGTCTGCATAGTTTGTGGTGGACTCACACCCTCCCTCCACTTACTCTCCTACCCTCATGCTCACTCCCAGCTCTCCCCACTTCTCCATGGATGCTCAAAGATCAGCTCTGCTATTATTTTTCATGAGTTCTTCTAGGCTTAGTGACTCCTCAGAATATGATAGCCTGGTTTGGCTCACTTGCAGTTTGACAAGTAGTTTAAACTACAAAACACAAATTAGCTTTTCAGAACCTGATCCTTCAGAAATGGAGAATGAACCCTGAGTTGTAGAAGTAAAACTAATCTCAGTTACAAACGCATATATTGCTCAACCATTTCAGGTTCATCTTCTCCAATGACCAGAAAGATGTTTCCAAAGGCAATCCCAAAGTGGACGATTGTAAGGTGATTTAATTCCAGTAAGTATGGGATATTTGTTTATTTGTGTGTTTCTGTCTCTTGGTTACATGTTACATTTTGGTTGGTTTCTACATTGAAAAGAAGAGGTTTAAAACACAATCTCACCTCACTCTAATGAGCTCTCCTGGGACCTCCATAAATGTGTGTTATATCAGTGTATTCTTTTTAATGGGGAACAGAAATTTGCTGTATCAGAATAATGAAACATAGACTTGTAAGGCTGGAAGGGACCTCAAAAGGTCACCTCTTCCATGCCCCAGCCCTAGGGCAGGATCAGTTCTACCTATGTTGTTTCTCAGAGATGATCCTCTAACCTGTTTGTAAGGGCCTTTAATGAAGGAGATGCCACAGAAGGTCTAGCTTGAACACCATCACACAGTACTTTGAAGAGATTATCTCATATTGAACAACATATAAATGACATTTTAAAAATAAAATGTGCAAGTCAAAACAAAAGAAAATATGTGTACAATTTTAATATGGCAGGCACTTGGAAAAAAAGAAAAAAGAAAAAGAAAAACAGGACTGTGATATCCAGGTAAATATTAAGAACTCATTCTAATAATCTAATTACTCGTGAATAAAACTGATTACATCTGTTGGGATTGTTATAAATACAAACTTGACATAAGCAGTGTTCATATGAGTGAAGTTAGACTGCATCTCAACAGTTTTTTAGCTTCTGTATAACACAGAATAGCCTCAGCTTGTCCCTACATATATTAAGATGTTGCTAGGTATTTTGCTGCAGTAATAGAATGCAACATCAAATGTCATGGATTAATTACATATAAAATGCCTTCTTTTGTTAATTAAACAGTTTTGCCTTTAAAATCCATTGGAAAGCCTCAGTTCAACTTTTTTTCTTCAAAAGTATAAGCATCTGATTTACCTCCCTTATTTAAACACCAAATTGTATCCTTTTTTTTATTTGTAGTCATATTTGTTTGCTCTGTTTATACACTTTCTGTTCTACTCCATTTTCCGTGAGACAGAGATCAAACTGAACATTCAGCTGAAGATGAAGGAATGCTGTGGACTCTTGTAGTCATGTCAAATTTGCAGGGTTATGCTCTTTCCCTATCTTTATGTAGGTAGCAGTCATGTTTTAGCAACTTCATTAGCAAAGGTTTTCATTGATTGAGTTATTTATTTTGTCCTTGATAAGTTTAAATAATTCTGATTGTCTTTAGTCCCATTGACCATAGGTACTGTATTGATACAAGCAATTTCCCATCTGCTTGTTTGCCCTCCCTGCTAAGTTTTCCCAAATCTCCATTTATTCTACCTTGTGTCTTGTCTTTAAATATTAAAGAAAACCATTCTTTTCTTTCATTTAAACCAGGGCTCATTTATTATTTTCACCCAAACAAGCTTTATTTTGTGACTTTGAGAATGCCCAATTTTGTGGCATGTTTAAAAAACAACATTAAGGGATGCCAGATCGCTCCTTTCTGGGAGAGGTTACATTTCTCTCTCCCACTAAGTTTTACTCCTAGTTGGTTTCAGCTTAGGGAAATTAGCCTTCCTCCAAGCAGCCAGTATATGTATTAGTAGCTAGGAGTACATCCTGCTTGCAAATCACAAGCAGAACTAGGTCATGAGGCCATGTGCACCTAGGCAACCATCAGCTTGAGTTCAGCAATCAATTTAGCATCATCCACCCATACTAGGTTTGTTAAAGCTTCGTGGTAGTGCTGAAGGATAGAAATGGCAAACTGCTTATTTATTTTTAAGGAGTCTGCTGAAGCATAAAGACACCAAGGCTACTTCTGCACCAGGAAATAAAGCAGGACAGAGCAGAGGTTCAAGCACTGAGTGGTGGTTCTCTAGACTGTTTAGCTGCTAGCACAGTTCTTGGTATCTTTTTGGTCTATGCTGTTTAGTACTATGTCAGTAAGTGCCCTGGCACTCTTCAGGATTTGTCACAGACTATCTGGACTATCTCGTGCCTGCATTAAATTTCTATACGTCCCTAGAGTCTTTACACGTATATACCCAGATCTGCTGTAGTTGTGGCCACTTGACATCTTTCTCCTCCTCTGTCCTCCTCCTTCAGTGCCCCCTGAAGGACTTGTTCATCTAGACCTTTCCAAGCACTTCTAGTGCACATGGACAACATCAGGATACCCTCAAAACTCTCTGTGATTGTTTTCCAACAGTGTGTCTAATGATGATGGCTGTCTACAGTCACTCACATAAATATTGACTTGGGTTAAAATTGGAGCTTTAAACACTGAACATGGCAGCATTCCCTGTCTACCTCGCTAAATGGCAGCAGTTTCTGCTTGGAAAGGGTTAGGCTCCACCTCATCTTGAGGAAATGTCGAGCCAATGCTCTCCAAGAGTATCCTGAACTCCCTGCTTATCAGCCAGGTGGTGGAGTGATTCTTCACTCATTCTCCTGAAGCAGGCTTCCGTACAAAGATGTATGAACCGTTCCCTGGGAAAGTGAGAGCAAGAGCAAGAAGAAACGTGACTCATGATTTTAGCAGTTAGCGCTTACATGAGGTGGGAGTGGGCCCCAGTCCCTGTTCAAAGGACTCTTTATTTTGCATTGAACAGTTATTTCACGTAACAGAGAAACAATGCTGGAAGCAAGGGCTGGAGCTAAGATCTTCATGCTGAAAAAGTTATAATCCCAGGGTCAAACCTTTTCTTCCTTCTGTACTCCTGAGTTAGCAAGATAAAAGTGAGAACAGACCTTTTCCTTGCTGTTTGATGGAGGAAGCACTGACTGTAGCACAACTTTAAAAAAAAAAATTACAGCTGAGGTATTGGCTACTGATTTAACTGGCAACTGCAAGTGGTTTGTTAGCAGTGTACTTCTCTTCGAAGCACAAGGTGTGATTCGCCTTTACAGACTTTCTTGATACAGGTCATTGTGGGATTGCATGGGCCAGGGGCTCTATAGCCAAGATTTAGAATGCCCTCCTGTGGGTTTGGGTTTTTTTGGGGGGGCGGGGTGAAGGAGAGTGCAGGGGAAAGGGGTAAGAGCAGTTTATCTGCATGAATGCAATCCAGCCATGTCGTGTAAAATCAGATCCTCACTTATCTACTAGCATAGACATAGAGGTTGAGTCTCCATCCCTGGAGGTATTTAAAGAACGGATAGATACGGTGCTTGAAGACATGGTATAGATGGACTTGGCAGTGATAGGTTGACGGTTGGACTCGATGATCTTAAGGGTCTTTTCCAACCTTGACGATTCTATGATTCTATGATTCTATAGTCCTGATGTATATCTCTCTCTTCAGAACATCCTTTCTGTGCAAAAACATGAGGCTAAAATGTTTTATTTTAACCTCTTATTCTAGTAAGTTTAGGGGTAATTACATTTCACAGGCATGTAAGGTGACTCTACCTCTCTCATATTTTAGACACAATTTTTCTGAAATATCTGCAATTGAGGACTGGAGATTCCAGGGTCATCCCAGAATGAAGGGGCAAACCTGACCAATTTGTGTTAAAGAAATGCAGTTTTTTTCTTTCAGGTTCTCCAAAGCCATCATATTACAAAAGCAAAGTACAACATATTCAGTCACACCATTGCTCCTTCACCTTCAAGGCCCTCCTGTTGCAGAAAGCCCGTTCAGAAGAGTAGTCTGAGTGCTGATCAGTGCTGGATTAAGCTGTGCTCTAGGTGGATCTGTTTGCAGATTTGGCAAATGGGGTAAAAATAATTTGAAAAAAATTATGAAATTTGCTTGGTGCAAGGCTGTACTTGACTTCAGGCAGACAAGAAAGCAGACTTCTAATGCTGACACCCAAAACCAGCTCTCTTCCCTGCTAAGTCAGAAGTCTGAAGCTGCTTAAGGATATTTACACCTATCTGAACAGAAGCAATATCATATCACCATATGATGATTTATAGTAAATAATAGTAACTATATGTGATAAGGAGAAGGGTGCTTTCCCAACTGCCTCAAATCTTACATGTATACCTGTGTAGCTGTGTTTGTCTTTATGTGTATATAGATATACACACATCTATATACGTCTATATACCTATACCTATCTACCTATAAATATATACACACTGCAGCAGACACACATATGCAATTTAAATATTAATGACAGATTCTACTCTGTAAAACATCTGTGTAAACACTGTGTTACTTACTGACCTCATTGGAAATGCAAAGAACAAACTGGCCAAATATATTCAACAGACACAGAAAGAAAACGAAATGACAGGTCTAAATTCAGTACTATTAAAATACAGAACCAGGGGGGTTAAAAGAAGTCAGATGGTCTGCACCAGATCTGTATTATGTATTATGCATGTGTTTTATACAGTTCTGTATGTTGTCGGATTGCTATCGAAAGAAATAAGTTAAAGTTGTGACCTGTCTGCTTTTGATTTTCTAAGGTCAAGGAGAGCGGATACCTCTTCTTCACGGATAGTTATATATGCAAATCACTGCACAGATAAGCCAAGTGTGGGCAATACCTCCTTGTTACTTGAGAAAAAATGCCTGCTTGGGTCCCTATTGCTGCACCTCTGATACAAAGATGGATTTGCTAGACTCTTTTTTTCTGGTGGAGCTTTGCTAAAGGTTTATTCATTGAAAGCCTGGATGGCCTGTGAATGTTTTATCCTTCTGAGGAGGGGCATTGCTAAAAGGGACAGAAAACAAGCTCCATGCGAGTGTCGGTCAAATGCTCAGAACAGCTCTGCAGTAGTGAATGAGAGTCCTGGGAAGTGTTTGTAGCCTAACAAAAAAAAAGGGGGGTTGGTATCTGGGCCAGAGGGTGAGAGCTGTTACATGTGTCCCTGTCTCCTGCTGCTTGGGGCCACTGGAGTTCATGGAATAACAATAAAGAATTAGAGAGCAAGAGGCACGTGTGCTGCAGCTGATTCTGACTGCTCAAAAACGAGCCATTCGTCGTGCCCCGTGCAAATGAGTTATCGGGACCGAGCAGATGGGACTCCGTGTGTGCATGTGCGTGCGAGACAGGGAGAGTTTGGTGTCACTTAACTTCTGCTTTATTGTCAGATCATCTCTTTTTACAGGATATTCTCACTCATGATTTTTTTAATACATAAGCCTGTCTCTGGAGAAGTAGATGTGAAAGCTGTGCGCTGCTTGTCAAAGAAGAAAACAAACAAACAAAAAAGCCCAAGCCCCAAAGATTTACCAGACCATGGTAATTACATTTACTGTGACACTTTTGGCATTTCCTCTTCTTATATGGGGAAAGCTGCATCTAAATTGACAGTGGCAAATAAAGAAGGGGTTTAAGTATTGATCTTTTGTTTTAATGGTGACTCTGGTAGAAAGATGCAAGGCAAAGCCTGTGGGTGTCACTGGAAGAGCTCCATTGGCATCTCCAAGCTTGAGTTCAGACTCAAACCAGAATAAAGAAGTAACGTAGGATTAATTCTTTCAGCGTTAGCTAGCCAGAAGTTGAATATTCAATCTAAGCTAGTTGTCCTCTATAGTCATAGGAGAGACAGGTCTATAAGGGAGCAGGTTGAATGGCCCTCAGGAGGTAGCTCTCATTCTCACAGTGGATTATTAAGGTAAGTGAAGCAGTGACCTCAGGCTATTCACCTGGCATTTACATCACAAACTTTAGGGGAGAAGAAGTCACATTTGGTGTTGGCTCCCATTGAAGTTATCAGCAAAATTTTTCTGTTATGTCAGCAAGAGTAGTGCTGGGAACCAAGGCCAGAAGCAGTGGGCACTGTAGCACATGCCTGTGTATGGTCTTATTGGGGTTAATGGTGCCACTTGCAGCTTAAAAGGCTGCAGGAACTGGAACATGTGCACATTCCCATGGGCTTTGTATCTATACTGAGAAAAGCTGAGCACTGACCCTGTGTTGTGCTTACAAGGGAGTAAGACATTAACATAGCAGGGCAATGAAAAAACAGAAGGGTTTTGAAATTTTTCAACAAAATATTTGGAATGGATTGGCTGGAAGACACCGGTTTGTTGAACCCATAGGTTCTCTCAGGAAACAATTTTTTTTAGCTAGTTTCATATGAAAGAAAAAGGAAAAGAAAGTGGAGATGTCAGGATGTACAAAAATAGCCCACTTGGACATTATTATTCAAAAAAAAAAAGGTTTTTTTGGTCAGCAGAGATTTTCAGTTTTGACTTTTGAGGTAATTTATGGTAAAAGGAAAGACTGAAAAGAAGAAATAATTTGAAGCTGAAAAAGAAAGAAATAATTTGAAATGAAAAAATTCAACTAACTGATCCATATCCATTCTTGGAACCATTAGAATTTTTACTTTTCCCAGTTAGTTTTAGAGGGGTCAAGGACTCATGATTTTATTTAGCCTTCTGAATACGTAGGCAAAGATTTGGCCTACAACTTGGTCAATAACCAGACAAGTCAGGAACTGGACTATGTCTATGGATTAAAACAATTGAGCAGACGAAATTATTATAACTTTTGTGTTAGTCAATATTTTTGAGATCTTAATAGATACATGTACATACTTGTATATGTATATAGGCCCAACTTTGGGCAAAAAGAAAATAACTGTATTTTTGCATAACATAAAATAAGGATACTTTTCATCATTCAACCCACTTCCCTGAAAAAGGTAAACACTTTTTGGGAAAATGTTCACCTACTCAAAAAAGCTAACCTTCACTCCGAAGCACTTTCAAAATAAATTCTTCAACCAACCATAATTATTCATACTAACTACCCTCTTTTCATACCAACTTCTGTATGAAAAGGATATGATTGTTTCTTTGCATTTAAACTTGCAACCATATCCTATTGTAAAACTACTGGTTCTACCCTCTCTGCTTTGGAAAATTAGTTTGGTTGGCAAATTGTTGCATTTATTCTCAGGATCAAGGGAATCATCTAAATTTGAAGAAAGCAGAGACTTTTTTTTTTTACTTTCAGTTTTATTAAAAATTACCTTGAATATTGTATTTACTTCTCTTATCTCCATTTCTATAGCCCTAAGGAGGAATATCATCAGTTTGATTCTAATAATGCCTGGTGGGTTCACTGTAAAAACTCTTTGTAAAAATGATCTCTCTACCCAAAAGACAGCAGCTTAAAAAGGAAAAGCAGATAAAGTATGATTAGAGCTCGTTCTCTTTTTTCCTGAAATATAAACAAACCTTGATATCAAAAGCTACCTTCTTCTTAAAATGCTGACTTGTAGTAGCAATCTTATTGAAATCCTCATGGAAGGTATTATCAGAATATTTTATGAAATTTGTTGCGTATTGAGAAGCAACTTTAAGGGATTCTTTTTTTTCTGTACTTTTTGGGAAAAGAAAAAGCTACAATGAACAATTAAAAGCTTGTGTTTGGATAACAGGAAACTGAGCACAGAGAAACATGAAGTGACTTGTATGAAATCCCTGTTGTGGAGCCTTGAGATCCCACACTGGAAGGAAAACCAGGAAGGCATTTGGAGGCAGTCTTAAGAAGGCAGTTAAGTGGCAGAAACCCGATTTAGAAGCCAAAAAAAAAAAAAAATGCAGCAGGGTTAAGAGAAGTGGGATAAAATCTTAGAAAAGGTGGTTTGTTTGTTTGGTTCGTTTTTATTCTAGCAGGTCTTACAGCTCTCCTGGGTGCTCCCTATGATTCTGGCCTCACCAAACCCTAGTCAAATGAGATACTGCCTGATGGTGAACACTTTGGGAGCTTGAAAAGCCAGTAATAGAGCTGTGTTTGAAACCAAAGCTCTAAGCTGTGAATTGCCTGAGCGAACTGCAAAGCCATCCTTTTCTCCTACTATATTTCTAAACCTTTCACTGAATTCTTATGCTTTGCTAAAACTTGAGGGATATCTGGTATCAATCAAGGAAAGCTGTGAATAATCTGGTGTCCATTCCTTCCACCACTGGTAAAAGAATATAAATCTATACATTTTTATAAGTATATTCTCTTCTGTTAACTTGGAAAAATTGGTTACTACTCTGGCTTCCTAAGGAAACAAGGCTAAAGTAGTTGTACTGTCTCTTCATCTGTCTGTCTGTAAGTCCTTCCTCTTCTACTCTAAGCCTTTTGACCCCCTGACAAGGACATGGCATCGACCAGCATTTCCCCTTTGTGTGGAGCTGGGATACCCATCACTAGTCACAGAATTACTGGGCACAGCTTAGAGGGTTAGGGAGTGCTAAGGACCATTGCCAATGAGAAGTTTGCATGTGGCGATCCATTTTTTGTGAGGGTAAGATAATATAGCTGTATCAGCATGAGCTATGTAGTGCCAGTGCAACAGAGAACGATTCCCCGGTGATTTTATTCAAGAGCAAAGGCATAGTTGAAGGTAGCTAGATTTCTACGAGATTTTCAGAATCAGCAGCAGCGTAGAGAAGAGATGTTAGTGCCTTTGTTAAGAGAAAAACAAGCCAAATGAGCCTCTAAAGAAGTTAATCTTTGTGAGTTCCATTGCATAATTTGGTTTTGTTCGCTTGTTTGGGGTTTTTTTTGTCTAATGATATGGGTATCTCCGAGTTCTGCTTTTATCTTTGTTGAGAGCAAACCACAGAATTTCAGTTGTGCAGGGTAGATCTGGCTGTGTGTTTGAGAATTGGTATTTCAAGAAGACTGTAAGAGAAGACACTGACAATTAAATTGTAAGGCTGATGAAAGAAAAAAAAAAAGCAGAAACTCATAAAATTATGACTGAAAGTATTTTTGTTTGTTTTAAAACAGAATATTTGCCCTTTTTTCACTAAGCGAAAGTATTTATTCAGGTGCTATGTTTTCGCAGTTGGAACGATTGATGAATACATTTTGTCGTTAGCAATATGTTGTTTTCTGGAATTTGCTGTGGACTGGACTGTAATGTGGATCAATCTCCAAACTGCTGAATCTACTTTTGGATTCAGATGTTCCTCAATATTATACCTGTCCAGAAAAACCTCTTTTTTTTTTTTTTAATTTCACAGAGGAGTCAGAAATTTTGCAGAACAGAGTAGTATAGCATCAGACCAGCTTAGTGTGCGTTTCTTCCTGTAACTTCTTTTAAATTCTTATTTCTCAGCTACATGTCTCTGCACTTTTCAGACCAAATCCTTTAGGTAAGCGAAGTATTAAAGATGATGAAGTTACACCTTCTTAAAAACCTGCCTTTTGGTCTGAATTTCTGGTTTGAAGGAATCCAAAAACTCTATGTGGCACACACTTGAAAAAAAACTGACTTGCTTCAAGATCAAGGAATGTGCAGCATTTTGCATAGCTGAAATAAGGCCACTGAAGCAGGAACCTTGGTTCATGAACAGGCATCCAAATTTTCTTGGAAGCTCTGAAAATTGTGTCTCACCCTCAGTGAGATAATAAAAGTAACAATAGAAGAATATAAGGAAAATTCTCTTTGTATCCTTTCCCATATCCTTGGGCAAGGATGAAAGAAATGCTAACTTAATATGGGTAGTCAACATGTAGGACATCTTTATGGCTTTCCTTGCCTTTTACCTAAAGATCAGAAACAGAATGTTGCCAGCGGTACTTGAGGGGTCGTCAGTTCAATCTGGGATGAAAAATCCTTACTTTTATGTGTTCTGCATTAAATGGTCACATTAAAAATGACCTGATGGCTCTGATACTCTGAGCTTCCCATGCACCTTAGCTTTCATTAACTCACAGCTTGCAGATGGGGACAGTGTTGTGGTGTGCCTAGCTGTTCAGTAATTATTAGCACGAATAAATTCAAGGAAACTGTAGTACCATTTAACTGCAGAGAAATGCTTAGCTCTGACAGCTCATTAAAGAAAGTACCATCTTTAAAGGAACTGATGCAAAAGAGAACATATGAAGCTTAACCCTGAGGTGGATTTGGCAAGGCAGAGCAATGCCAAATGTCCTTTATGGATTGTACTAAGAATCTGTGGGTTGGAGTAAATGCCAGGTCAGGTGTATGGAGTCTGTGGCTTGTGATGTGTTTGCAGTGGATGGCAACCAGATTATGTGTAAACATTAAATAAACTGGAATTTCCCTGAATAAGAGCAAAGCTGCTGTACAGGAACATTAGGACACAGTAGGTCAGACAAATGATAGATTAAAGAAAATATAAAGCTACAGGTACACTTTGGGCAAGACACCTTGATAGATAAACCAACATGACTTTACATGAGACTTCTGCTCCTGAGTCATGTAGGTGCTTCTGAAAATCCCACCTTCAAATCTTTGTTCTTAATTTCCTCTTTCATTTAAATTAAGAATGGTCATATTTGGTTTCCTTTCAGGGGTATTTTTTTAATGCGTGATGGAGTCCTAAAAGCAATTCAGAGAAAGGATTTGGGGGAGGTGGGGCTTTTGTCTCCTTATAGGACAACCTATCTCTATCTTTTCATAAAACTCAACAGAAAAATTAGGCCAGCAGTCAATCAAATCAAATCAAAACAACCAGATATTCATAAATGCAAACAATTTCATATTTAAAGTAATGTCTGTCCATTTTAAAATGAAAAGTTGTTTAGAATGATGAAATACACATTTTTGATCCAGTAATGTTAAAATAGCATATTTTGACACTTTCAACAACTTATTTTCTCTTCTTTTAATTTCTTCTTTTCTTTTTATGAAACGTGAATTTGTGACATTATAATTCTATTAAAAATACATAATCAAAATTTGTGTTATGAATAAAATTATTCTTTAGTAAAAAACAGCCAAGCAAACATCTGACCAGACCCAGAGGATTAGAGCTACACTGGTAAATTAAACAATAATATTGTCAGGCACTAGAACTCAGTTTTCTCTACTGTTAAATCTTTAGAGTGGCTCCTGACCAACTAGAACTGTTCCCCAAAATTTCTGGGCCTAGCTCAGGAGGTGGAACTGGTCATGGACCCTTTCTGGTTGTGGTCACCCTGTTTCAGAGGTCCAGAGGATTAAATATTTTGGGTGCAGGGTTTTCCATGTCAGTTGGCCTCGGTGCCAGACAATTGTCTGGAGCGTGTCAAAGTATAGGCAGTACCAAAGATTATTTAGGAAGCTTTATGTGCTGTCATAATTGGCAATATCCATCTTGCATGTATTACAGTGTTAGACTGCTTTTCATCTTGCAATTCTCTCAACTCTCTGCATATGCTCATTAAAACACAAAGAAATGCAGCTATGCCTTGGCCTGGCAAATGGTGCTTGCCTAGTGATATTTAGAATCAGTCTCAGTAGCCAAAAGCGGAAAGGGTTAAAGTTTGATTTAAACTTAACTTTACTGCATTACCATAGTGTTTCTTCGCTCTAACTTAATTTCTTTCTATCCACACAGGGAGAGAAAATCAGTTTTGACCTGCAAGCTGTTTCAAGCTCCAGCACAGGCTTCCTCTCTGATTTTGGACAAATTAGCTAATCCTGTACAACAGTTCCTCCTTATCTGCAAAAACCAAGTGGCGAGCAGCGACAGTCAAGTCTGATTTTATGGATTTCTGTCTTACGAGGGTAATTAGGAAATGCACAGACAGACAGGTAGGTACCTAGATAAAGTCTGAATATTAATACACATCAGTAGAGGTTTTGGAGGAGCTTTGTTTCCTAAGGAAACCAATCTGAAGAAACTAATATAAAGGAACAGAGGTGGTAATATCTTACCTTATGATGGTGTAATAACAAAGGTTACATTGGGGATGCATATTCCAGTACATCAAATATACTCTTACAATTGCAGGAGCTTGTCACTCTAGAGGAGTATAGAGTTTCCATTCATCCTGTATTTACCAGTCCCATAAGAATGTCTTGGATACCCCAGGGAATTTCAAATGACAGTATCTATAAACTTTTAGGCAATTAAATTGAGTCCTCCATGATGAACTGGCCATGACAGTCATGTGTCCCTCCTATATCCTCATTTTTACAGTGATAGTGTTTAAGCCCTGACTGATGTAATTTTCTACCCTTGCAAAAGTCTGTTCACAATCAGTATTTTATCTTTCAATACTCCACGTTGTATCCAGTAACTACCTGTACCTTTCTAAATTAGTTAAGTTTTTAGCTTCAAGAGTTCATTTGGAGTTAAATTCCATGATCTAATTATACACCTTTTCACTGGTTTTGAACTTGCCCACCTGATTTTTAATCTCCTTTTTGCATTGAATGACTAACGTTGAAGTCCTTTATACACTTTTTTAAGGCAACTGGCTGTTTTACAGTTGTACTTATTGTCCTTCTCTGTGTGTACGTACCTAGACACGAAGAGCTGCTTAACATTACACACATACACATACACACATGTGTATATTTCCTAAGGTGGAAATAATGTATTTTTATATGCAGGTATATGTATGCCATGTATGGATGGCAAGGTACAGAAAGATATTGATGTGACCATAACATATATTTTATATATCAGTGTAGTATATATAATTGCAAAGTGTTAGACTCAAAATCTAGTTCAACACATTAATTTACGCTGGCTCGACTAATAACACTATTGCATGGACTGAAAACGTAATGAAAATCCACAGCAAGAAGTTAATGAAAACTAGAGCTTCTTTGAACAATGTGGAGGACTGTAGAGCTGTCCCAGTGAGATCTGCTTGCTTATACCACATAGCAAAATAAAAGCTGGAAGTTCTGTGGAAGAAGGCTATTGTAAATAGTATGCTATAATTGCATTTGCAAAATATATTCAATTCATATCCCTTTGAAATGAGGACACTTCATTAAAAACTGAGGGGCACAATAAAAACCTGTCTTAGGGAGACCATACTAGGTATGCAAAGTCACCTTAGGGGAAAGAGAAATAATATAGAGGGACACACAGAGAAAGCACTGGCAAGAAATGTGAAATAAAATTCAACATGAAAAACCCAAGGTAAAGTACTCACAAAAAAATCAATTCATGCATAAAGATTGTGTGAAAAGTGAGACTCAGGAGGCCAAATTACTTGAGATAAAAGTGGTCTGCAAAATAGTTGTGAGGTGCTTATGTCAGGACATAGAAAATAAAATGTTTTTGCAAAGATAACATTACAGCTACAGAGCTAACTCCTTTCTCTGTCATTCACCAAAAGGAACCACACATATTGTAAGTCCTGATCCAACATCTAGTGAAGTCAGTGGCAGTTTTTACAAACTTGGCAAGTTTGGGATTTTGCCTACACTCTGTTTGGTCTGGGTGGGTTAACACAGGAAGAGAACTGAAGCTCTTCCAGTGTAGTAGTGAAGAGCAAGGCTAAGACATAATTAAGAGGCAGGGGAGGACTGACTTATAAGGACAGAACTGAAAAACTAATATTCATGTAGCTTGGCTAAGAAATGACTAAAAAGAAACAGGGAAATTGCCTACAGTCATTTGAAGGGTTTAAATGCCAAGGAGGGTGAAGAATTATTTAGGGTGTGGACATTGCCATGAGCAATGGAATTAAATTAACTAAAGAAACATATAGGCTGACTATCAGAAGGGAAAAAAGAGTCCTAAAGTAACATTTAAACAGCCTGTCACTGGTGGAAGCTCCATTAATAAGGTCATTTAAAACAGAAAAAAGAAAAAGGAAAAAATCCTGTTGGGGATAATTCTTCAATAGCCAAGGTATGGGACAATGTGATCTAAAGACTTTAAGGATAGAGGAGATCATAATAATCAACTTATTATGCAGGAGATCAGACAAGAGAATTATAATGGTTGCTTCTGGCATCATACGCTATGAATCTGTGAAAGTAGAGATGGGCAAGGACTTCATGAGTGGTCTCAAAACTGTTACTAAGGTAAAATTCTCACTGAGCCCGAGACAGACTGCTATTTTTATATGGAACAGGAGGCAAGCATCCCAGAAACATTTATCCTTTCCTCCTACACTCTGTGTACCCAGCCACATTTTGCTCTTTCAGCCAAATGACTAGATTCTGCCACTGAATTGGTTATAGTTAGCAAAATATTTGTGTATTAAGAACTGGAAGCTCCTTACCAGTAAGTGAATCCAAGGGATTTCAGCCTGAGTGACCTGGCTTGTATAAACTGAAGTTGAACATGTTCTTTATTTTCCTAAGTTCATGATTGCATTGACTTAACTTTAGCCTACAGAACTGCCCTCCTACCCTATACAGTCAATCACAACAAACAGAACAGGAGCCCTGAAGCTGGGAATATTGGACGCAGGGAAGAAAATACTATAAACTGTAAATCAAAGATGATGTCTAGTTTATGAGAATTTTGCCTGAAGATACATTTTTTATTCCCAAAAGCCTCTTTGCTAAAGCATTTATTACTGATCCTAATTCCTCTTGCAAATTTAGTTAATACTCATAGATATCTTTTGCATACAGAATAGCACACATGCAGTTACACTAATGTGTCTCAGTTGATGATGTAGGCCTGAATAGAGCAGACTACAAAGTGGCTGGGCAGATAGCTGAAAGGAATATTCATCTTAAAATAAAAATATTGTTACTTGTGGAAATAATGTTGCATTTAGTTAAATTTCTATTGTTCTAATTAGAAATGTCATGAATGCAGCATAGCCATATAGGAACCCTCAAATGTCACAGACCTAGCTGTGAAGTGGAAAGGTGTCCTGTTAATGTCCAAGGGATACTGTAGAGAAGAAGAATAAGGCATTGACATGACTTTCATTTCCTAGTTTTAGCTAACGTCTTAACATGAAGGGCATTTCTGCTAACACCACCGGATTAAATGTATCGTTTCCTCCATAAGCAGCCTTGCACTTCTTTTTTCTTGCCTTTTTTTTTTTGTTTAGCAAAGAAACTTCACATTTACAGAATTCACAGAGCTGCTGTCTACATGGAGAATAGCCCAACAAGTAAGAAAACCAGCTGAGTGATGAAGGGCTCAGCATTCATACATGTAGTCCGAGCTCTGAGCAACCTTGTATTACTTCAACTGCCCTGTGCAGAAGCTCTCTGTTTTGCAAACCAGAGTAGTACTGGGCTGGAAGGCTGAGAAACATAAAGAAATCTGATACAATCCTAAAGTTTGCATTCAGGAGCATGTTATATCACAGTTCAGGAAGGTAGTACCTCTAGATCAGTTCTGGTAACTTCACCTGGGATAAGATTTATTCTTGGCATCATCAAAATAAAAAGGTGCTGACAATATGCAAGAATTACTCTGGGAAGAAGAACAAAAAGATCAAAGCTGGGAAAGGCTGAATTATTAGGAATGAGTACAAGGGCAGAATAAATATAGCTTTGCTCATAGATGGTTAACAGAAGCATAATAACAGTATGCAAATATTTGAAGAGTACAAATGTCAAGGCTTGAACAGTGAGTATTTAGGAACTGAGAAGAAGCTTTCTTGAGATGTACTAGGATAACAAGTGAAGCTGAAGAGCTGAAATAGAATTTAATTGGAGAACTATACAGCTGTGCAATATTTCCTGGTCAGAAGCTGTGAATGCTCCAGTTAATGGGAATTTTAAAGCTGAGGAATTTTAAAGTTCAGGTTAATCAAGTTACCCATGTTATATGAGTACATGGGACTACTATCTTGTTTGGAGAAAAAAAGCTGATTATCATAAAAATAGTTGAGAACCACCGTGAAAGAATACCTTGCCTGTAGTCTCTTCATGGTTACGTACTGCAGTTGTACTCATTTCATTGGCAAAGGAAAAGTTTCAATGAACTTATGTTCCTCTTGCTGATTTATGTGATTTCCAGAATTTTGGCTCAGTTATGACACTATTATATCAGTTCAGTTAACCCATGTGAAGCGTATTATTCTTCAGAGTCTGTGGGCTGAGAACGGAAATATTACCACCCAGACATCGTGTTTTAACAAGGTTAAAGATAAAAGAAATCTTTTTGAGATGCTATCTGAGTCTGGAAAAATATCAAATTTGTGTGCGCAAACTGAAAGTGGATTATTTAGCCAGTGGGTAACGTTGTGAGACTCCCCACCCTACTCATTAAATCTCTAGGCTTGAAATCCGAAGGAGTTGATGTGCACTTGGGCTTGTGCTTAGTGTGATGTTTCTCAAACACTTGGGTGTGTCCTGTAATGGCAGGACACAAAATGTACTCAGGAGGAAGTGGGAACAAAGCTTAAGATGGCTTCCAGGACTAAAATAATTTAATGTATCAGTCTGAGAATGGTCTTCGGTGATGAAGCAAGGGACATGCATATCACAGCTGGCTTAAGTGGAGAGCATGGGACAAAATACCTTTATAAATTGGTATGCATTGAGAACACTGCTTAAAAGGCATTTTTTGAACTCTTGATCATGTAGCATCCAGTGAAAAGCATTGACAGCACATAATGGCTAGAACTTCGTGTGGGCATCAAGAAGCTGAAAAAGTTCAGTTTGATGTTAAATGAAGCAATTTATGAATACACATGTGAGTCAGTAAATGCTTTTAGTGGGAGTATGATTTATTTTTATGTTTTCAAACAACAAAAAAATGTAGCTTTGCAGAGGCAATCTGATTTCTAGATTTAAAATATATATACATATATATACACACACATATTTAGTACACAAACATAAACTAACCAGAAAAAGAAGAATTAAATGCTCCTGTCTGGGCCAAAATGAGCGTTAACAGCAGTCAATATGTTTCTTGTTTCTTCTAAAAAAATGAAAAATTTGATTTGGGACATAATATTGAGTCTTGAAAAAAAATCACCTGAAAAGCAGCCAGACTGGAATCTATGCTGGCATTTTGTGGATGAAGGTGATTTAGTTCATATACGGTAGACCTTGATCAGAGAGAACAAGAAGTGAAATAACAGATTTTTAGGAAATCTCAAAGTCAGAAGAGACAAGATATCATGTCAAATTCTTCACTGTCCTGTCCATTATACAGGCTGCAGAATTTCTTTCCATGATTTCTGCTGTCGTAAAGCACGTATGATCTGTATCAGGATGGTCCTTTTGTCTGGGTCATGCTCTCTGTAGAGGCATGGGATGAAACTAGCATCTTGTGAAGCAGTCAAGGGGTACTATAGGGCTAGAAACAGGAGCTGAGCTCCACAGCCTGACTTCCTCCTCAGACATGGACCCAAGCAGTAGGTCCCTTCTCTCCAGCTTCTTTCTGCCAGTTGTACTTCTCTGGAGCATCAGAGAGAGAAATGAGCACCCGTTTGTTTGGATTGACCTTTCTCATATCTGCTTCAGAGAGGGGCTTGTCCAGAAACAGGCTGCTAAAGAAATGTAAAGGTAAGAAACTTCAGACAAAACTCAGTCTAACAAGTGCTCCACCCTTTGGCTTCATTTTGCCAAGAACCACCTTGTGTAGTCTTTGTAGGTAGCAATCTCCCTTAGGTATAGTTTTATTTTGCTCTTCTCTCTGGTTGCAGATGAAACATGGCACATTTTGCTTTGTATGAGCTCACAGATCCTTATCAGATAATTTCTTTGTGATAAACAAAGGAGATCAAGTTTCTCCTTCTTCATAAGTTCAGGAACTCAGATTATGGACATAGACCTGAGAAGTTTCCTGGCCATCATGTTCAGACTGCTGCAGTGGAGAGTAGCCACGTCAAATGACCCCTCCTGAATACTTTTCAAAACCTGTCTTAAAACTTAGATTTTTTTTGTTCTCCATACTATCAGTAGTAATCACTTCCCGTACCTAACTTTTTTCACGGTTACACACTTTTTATTGTATTGTGGCCTCAGGCCCTAACAGCAGTGAAGCAAATGCTTCACTGTAGGTTGCACATATGATGTATCCCTTTGCCAATAAGGCCAATTTTTAGTGGTAACTTTAGTGAGGTGATCGCTCTTAAGAAAATCACAGCCTGGGGTATGCTGGATATGATAGTTACCCAGCCTTGGAATTCTGTCCACTTGTTTTCATTTTCTGAATCTCACTACTTTCAGAGAGTTAAAGTCTTTTTTTTAATATGAATCCTAACTGAATTACGATATTTAGGCCTGTACATAGGTGCTTCAGCACTTTGGTGCCAGGCTGTTCCACCTGGCTTCCAGACTTAGGTCTCTAGTACATACTACATCACAGCTTCTGTTCTTGTGTGGATGTTGCAGCTACTCTGCTGGACCGCTATAGAACCAGTGGCCTAGACTTAGGCACCTGTGTTAGCCCCCCCAATCTCAAATCACACAACACAAAACTCAATGCAAATACAAAGCAGACCTTCCAAAGACGTCTAATTTCCATCAGTGATCTGTTAGAGTTTATAAAAGATCCCTCTAAAGGTATATGGCTGGACGGCCGAGCCCAGAGAGTGGTGGTGAATGGAGTCAAATCCAGTTGGCGGCCAGTCACAAGTGGTGTTCCCCAGGGCTCAGTGTTGGGGCCGGTCCTGTTCAATATCTTCATTGATGATCTGGATGAGGGGATTGAGTGCACCCTCAGTAAGTTTGCAGATGACACCAAGTTGGGTGGAAGTGTCGATCTGCTGGAGGATAGGAAGGCACTACAGAGGGATCTGGACAGGCTGGATTGTTGGGCTGGGGCCAACTGTATGAGATTCAACAAGGCTCAGTGCTGGGTCCTGCACTTGGGGCACAGCAACCCCATGCAATGCTACAGGCCTGGGGAGGAGTGGCTGGAGAGCTGCCTGGCAGAAAAGGACCTGGGGGTGTTGGTTGACAGCCACCTGAACATGAGCCAGCAGTGTGCTCAGGTGGCCAAGAAGGCCAATGGCATCCTGGCCTGTATCAGGAATAGTGTGGCCAGCAGGACCAGGGAGGTGATAGTGCCCCTGTACTCGGCACTGGTGAGGCCGCACCTCGAGTACTGTGTTCAGTTTTGGGCCCCTCACTACAAGAAGGACATCGAGGTGCTGGAGCGTGTCCAAAGAAGGGCAACAAAGCTGGTGAAGGGTCTAGAGCACAAGTCTTGTGAGGAGCGGCTGAGGGAGCTGGGGTTGTTCAGCCTGGAGAAAAGGAGGCTGAGGGGAGACCTCATTTCTCTCTCCAACTACCTGAAAGGAGGTTGTAGTGAGGTGGGGGTTGGTCTCTTCTCCCAAGTAACAAGTGATAGGACTAGAGGAAACAGCCTCAAGTTGCACCAGGGGAAGTTTAGATTGGACATTAGGAAAAACTTGTCCACCGCAAGGGTAGTCAGACATTGGAACAGGCTGCCCAGGGAAGTGGTTGAATCTCCATCCCTGGAGGTATTTAAAAGATGCGTAGACGTGATGCTTGAGGACATGGTTTAGTGGTGGACTTGGCAGTGATAGGTTAACAGTTGGACTTGATGATCTTAAGGGTCTTTTCCAACCTTAACGATTCTATGATTCTATGATTCTATATATGTAACTATATGTTTTCTTCCATGAAATCTACCATAAGTCATACTGCAGATTAATTTTCGTAATACAGATTTTTATTTTTTTTTTAGGTAAAGTTGGGTTAATTTCATTTAACTTTGAGACGTAACATAACATATAGCTGATCAGAGCTAATCACTCTGAAGTCTTTCTATATTTAATGGACAGGAATAGTCACCTTCAAAAAGTAATTCACCTTGTAATTTTAGTTGTCTACTTCAGGATGAGAAAATTCACAGTCCTGGAGTATTTTTTCCCCTTTTGACTGTGGAGGGGGCTTTCTGTGACTAATCTTGGTACAGAAATTTAAATTACAAAGATCTATCTTCAGTCAAATGAATCTCACTCCTAATGTCTGATAAAATAAGATTGCCAGAATGAATGAAAAATTATGGAGGAAATCCAGAAGCTCTGGAGGTACCAGAGCTAGTTTTAAATGTGGCTGGATCTTGGAAGCACAGAGGTGCTGGGGTGACAGAGGAGCATAGATTAGTATAGACGTGTCTCAGTGGAAACATTCTTCATATGCTGGTAATGAACTAGGAGCTTATGATTTCTGAAGGGTAGTTTTTAGGCAGACTGTCACCTCTGCAATCTTTTGGTTTAGAAAAAGTCCAGTACCCCGTTTTAGAAGGATAGAAGAATCATTGCCAGATGTCAGTATACAGAACTAGCTTTAAATTGGCACTGTCCTTTTGCCAAGTGCCATATTCTCTTTCTTCCCTAAAACTGTGTGGTGTGGCCATGGCCTTTTAGCAGGTGGCTTATTTCTACCACTAGAGGTGGTTGTATCTCACCAAGAACAGAAGTGATATGTTTAGATTGTACTGCCAAAACAAAATCAGCTTGATCAACTTCTACTAGGAATGAACAGGACTTGTGGTGGTCTATTACACAGAGGAAAGTTTTGTCCTCAGGTTAAATTCACTTTCTAAATGACCTGAGAGACCAACATGTTAAAGGAAACCAAATATGATGGCAGATGACCAATAGGGAGGTTGTTGAAACATTTGTGCTTAAAAACATGCGATGAAAATTCTAAAATGTAGATTAGCTTCCAATATTTAGATGAAAAAATCCCGATAGACAATCTATTGTAGTTCACTAGAAATTATGAAGTAAAAATTGAAAATTGAAAGTGAAAAGCTTTAATGTTGATCACTTTAAAGTTGTCTTGAGTATTTTTTATTTTGAAAACCAGAATTTTTCAAATAAATAGATTCATTCTTATCAAACATTTAGATTTCAGTAGGTTTCCTCACCTTTTTTTTTTTAATTAACAATTATGAAACAGCCTTGTGATTGCAAATCTGCAAAGTTGCATGTAAAGCATACAGATGTAAAAACATGGAAAGTATTCCATTTTGTGCCTTTTTTTGCTTGGGGGTGAGGACTGTGTCCATAGGTCCTGAGCACCCAGTTCTGAGAGGTTCCACTTAATGCGTCTAATAATGTTGAAAATATAATTAAGGGGGTGGGGGAGAAGGCATGGGTTTTGCCAGTCTCCACTCCATGCTCTTCTCACATTTCTCTAATAGTGTAAAATAACAGCATTGATCAAAGAACCAGAGTGACTCGACAACAAACAGTAGACCAGTTATGGGATCTTACAACGTTTATCTGTTACAATATCTTCTGGGAAAGTTTAGTCCTGGAGTGAAATTTTTACTGCTTGTTACATGTAGTTAAGGGCAAAAAACACTGCTGCAGCATCGAAAACAACTTAGCCATATCGCAAGGGCGATCTAAGCACAGAATTGCTATGTTTCTCAAGAGAAAAGGCGGGATCTAACATAGCCTCCAGGATACTTTTAATTCAGAGGCACAAACAGTTTGATGGCCATTAAACGTAACAGCTGGCAACACAAGGAGCCAAGAAGGAATGTGGAGCCAAGTAGTAGTATTTCTGCCTTCCTAGGATGAAGTGTGAGAGAGTTCATTGATACTCTACACTGGATGTCCAACAGATAGCAACAGCAACTGAGACACTAACACATGAGTCACCCTCTGTGTCTTCAGCATAACAGTAATGAAAAGTGAACTTTTTGCGTTATTGGCTGGCAGAGGTAATGCTGACTGCAGAGCAGTGATGCTGAGAGCATCAGCAAGGTTGGCAAAAGAAGCAATAATTGGGTTTTACATCCTTAACCAGCTCCTGTTTAGGGAGAGGGAAAGGGGATGCTGCTGTACCTTGTGGTGATTTGGCCATTTTAAACAAAGCTATGGTTCTTGGGGATTAGGAGGTTATTTCGTCAGAACTTCACTCCAGCATCTGGTTTTGGTGACTGTCACCACTATTTGGATGCTAAGTCTGGTATAATCCTTCACACGTTTTCTTTCTTGTTTAAATGGAGTAAATAACTTGGAGGTTATAAAAGGACAGAGAAGCTGGTGTTTTAGAAACGGCCTGTGTCGGTGTCCAAGCATGTTCTTCACATATTGACTTATGAATCAGTGTCTGCCTTGAGACTATATACAGGATTTCAGGTTTCAGTGCTGGTGGTAAGAAAAATAATGGAAGATTATTGTTATTTTGTAGTCTCACCCATAACTTTATGAGATTCATTTCGGAGAAGGAGGATTTGGAAGCAAAGTTCAAGGCCTCTTCTGGGTCCGTCCCTCAGTCTGAGTCTGCTCTACAGCACTCAGGCAGTGTAAAGGGGCATTTTAAATGGGATAAATTATGCTTTTGCGTACTCTAATGGCATTTTGCACTACCAGAGAGGTGTCAAGAGGCTTTAGTATAAATGAGAATCAGTTTTATCTGCTTCTTTTTTTTCCTGGTCTGTGTACTCAAAATGCTGTTGAGTACTGGGAAGGGAAATATGAAAAGAAGCCCACACCTGCATCGAAAGGACACCCATTTTATATTTGATTTTTTTTTTTTCCTTTTTTTTTTCTTTAGATGCAACAATTAGGCCTGGAAAGGGAGAGGTGAAGATATCTGCCGGCGAGGAGCTCTGCAGCATTTGAAAACACTCTCTGCAGTAGAGTCTCAGAGTTTATCACTTACAGTTAACCTCTGATGCAGGAGGAGTCCTGCTGCTCCTGAGGGAGAAAAAAATAGCTCAGGAAGGAAGTTACCTACAAGTAGGAGCGTGGGCACATAAACGTGTGCGCATCTGAGTGCGTGCACGTGTGGTGGATGTGTCTTATGCTGAAACCTTCACATATAAAAAATGTAAAATGTGACATCTCATAATATTTTCATATTGGGTAACTACAGAGAATATTTTGGCAAGGGTGCTTAATCTAAAATGTTCAATTTTAATCAGCTTGAACTATGGTCTGTCTTTCTGTGAACTGAAAACCACCAATCAATTTTCCTTTATCTTTTTTTCTGTTTTTCTTACCCAAGGCAATGCCTTTTGTAAAAAGGTATTTATTTTTAATGGATTTTTTAATGAATTTTTCAGTCAAGCTATTAATAATGCCATTAATTATAGGCAGCTTGTATTAAAGTGCATGCTGGCCTCTTAATCCTGACCCCCAGCTATTGGCTTGCAGCTAATCCAGCCTGGTGCTTGGCAGCGGTGCCGGCCGCAGCCCGTGGCTGCTTGGGAACAGGGGGAAGACGGGACTAAAGGATAAGGAGGGCTGGGGAGGAGGGGGGAGAGCGGCATTTTGAGTATATACTTTGCCAGAGGGAGTGAAGTTTAAAGCCAGATGATCTGTTAGTGCAGTGGGGATAATCCTGGAGATGCGGTGCCAGCACTTGGGAGGACCTTCCCCGGCGGAAGGCTTTGCTCTGCCTGAAAGCCCTGGCCAGTTTGATAACCCCCAGGAGCCCCGCGCCGGCTTACCTGGGGCGGTTGTGCGCGACGGCCTCCCCACTTCAATCTGCTTAAAAGATCGGGCAGACAGAAGGCCGCGGCCACATAATAGATTCCTTTCCCTTCCCCAGGCTGCTCATCTGACATGATTGTTATGAAAGTTGCTAATTATCGGTTGGTTGAAAGATAATGAAGGGGCCCCATCCTGTGCGGTCAGAGGAGAGAAACTCCTGTCATTAGTAGCGGGACCAGATCCAAAGAGTTTCCAGCCTTTGTGCATGGGTGCACATCTCTGTGTTTCATTTTCTGGGGTGATTGGAAGTGTTAGAGAGATCTTAGAATTCATCATTTTGTGCCCATGAAGTTTTAACCATTTTTTAAAAATATATAAATGGTCTTTTTATTACTATACTGAGTTTTGTTTGCTTTGCTTTGTTTGTTTTGTAATTTCTGTCTACATAGCTTAGGAAAAAGAAAAAAAAATAGATACATTATTCCCATTTTTAATGTTTGTGGAACAAAGGACGGTGCATTTGCCCCATTGCAGAGCTGTCTCTGGGCCATTCTTCACAGCTGCGGGATGCAAGTTTCATATTCACAAGCTCAAGGAGGATATATCCTTCCTGCTGAAGATCAGGCACCCATAGAGATGTTAATCTGATATTTTATGGTAATTAATTTGAGCATTTAAATAAGTGGTTTGGTCACTGGATTTGTTAATGGTTTTTAAAAGCCAACAATGCAGGGCATGAGGCAGCAGAAAAAGGCAACTCCTGTCCAAAGAAACAGAAAATTTGGACCTAAAGGAAGCTGGGACGCTCCAGAGAGAAAATAAATGGAGGGTTTATGTTCTTTAGGTTTTTAGGTTTCCCTCTTTTTTTCTTTGTTTTCTTTATTGAATTTATTACAGAAGTGTGTCTTAGGAAGGTGCTTGAACATTGGTGTGTGTTTGGATGTTCACTACTCAACGCAGACTTTGGAAATTTATAGGGCAAGGCAGTTTGCGCACTCTGAGCCCAGCTTTTCCCATGCCTAGCACCAATACCCCTCCAAATCTTTCACTCTTTCCAATCACTGAGCAAGTTTTTCAACTGCAGCCCCAGACCTGGAGCTTTCTCAGGAAAAAGCAGCGTCAGGCTTGGGAAATGTCTGTCCTTTTGACACTGCATCCATTACCCTCTGTTATTTCTCTGTCCCTATTTGCCTTCCAGTGGAAGAGCTTTGTGTCTCAGTCCTTGTCTCTGAATCCGGGTATCAGTATTTAATAGTGTGGATACAGGTGTGATTTCAGTGACAGCATAAGGAGTTATGCCTGGTAATGATTTGCTCTTAACAATATTTCTCTATTTTCTTTGCCTTTTTTTTTTTTTGTGTTAACAGATTACCTTGACTGTAATAGAACAACATGAAAAATCAAGTCAAGATAAACTTTTTCCCAGAAAAACACTAGCATTGGATTTTGTAACTGATATTCTACAGTTTCCTCAATGGTTTACAGCTTCAGCATGTCTTCTCTTACTCACCAGTGCTGCTGTCACCATATCCTTTCAGAGAGCAAACGACAGGTAAGAAACGGAGGGGAGAGAAGGGTGGAGGACAACCATGAATGGGTGCTGACCCTCCTAAATCATGCTTCGTAACACTAATGTAGGGAAATGAGGCAACTCTCCTAGTTGTTGTGCTGTGTCTCAGTTTCTCTCCAGCTTTACTCCAGCTGCAGCATTGACCATATTGCAATAGTCTGTTGTAAAACACTGGCAGATCAAGAAGGTGTCAATGTGCCCCGGAGCCAAAGCATGCATTGGATGATGCACCCACATTGCCAAGGAGGAAAGGGTAATCCCATACAATTAAACCAAAAATACCAAGAAGTGGTTGGGCTTTTTTTCTTAATTAGAGTTTTAGTTTCAAGGTTTTGGTTTTGTTTTTTTTTTCCAGTCTGTGTGAAGATATTCAAGCTTTGCCTAGTGGAAGAAGAACTGAGACAAATGTATGGTCTTTTTAAAGTTGGTCCAAAGAAAACCAAATAAATTATAGAAATTGCTTCAACCGCACTGCCTTTTTGCCAATATTCTTAAATAAAATACAATGTAAGGTAGATAAAATTAATTTATTTATTTTTGTTATTTTCATGTGCTTTATGTTTTCATCCTTGTTTTTTGTCAAAATCAGAACAGGAGATACACAAGTACAACAAACCAGTGAGGACCACGGGCTCTCTTATGACCCGTTTTCAAATCCAAGACAACAGCTTGGATAGTTGGGATAATTTCAGCCATGTCCCTCTTCCCACAGTAAGTCCCTACATTGACAGATATATTGGCACTGTTGAACTCACCAGTAGGTTTGTACCTAATTTTTGTATGTATCATGTATTTTTGAACATTTACCCAAAAGAAGTTCCGGAACTTTTGAGATTCACCTGTTGGTAGTATTCTCTCTGCTTGACAGTTTTCAGAAAGATCAGAGTTTTTACAGTTCTGAATGAAGGGGATATTAACCTGTTATTTCAAAGGTCAGATTGAAACTGAGTTTGATCAGACAAGAATGAATGAATAACCATATGTTCTGGCAAGATAACTGTAAACATATCTAAGAGAAATGAGTATGATGGTCTCAGCAAGCTTTCCTGAGCAATGTGATTTTTGCCATCAGAAGGTTATAAATTACTCGGAAATTTGTTATGAGTTAAAAATGGCCTGGTTTGGCTCCAACATTTGTTATCTTTCAGTAAATGCACATATACACATACATCTTTCTTAACGAAAATGAGGACTGTGCTGATTGTCAGTAGCTTTAAACTTCAGTTTGATTTTTTTGCCACTACTGAAGGAACAATTTTACCAATTTTTATAGGAGAATAAAAGGGATGGGAGAGAATAAAAATGATTCAAATTAATTTTGGGTACATTTCTGTATAATGTAACTGGAAAGTTTCTCCCACAGGATTTCTCTCAGTTTGGGCTATTTTTTTTCATTTTTTTGTGAGCTATATAAGTGACTGCCTAGCTTTAAGGGTAAAAGGAGTTACATGTGTGCATAAGCTCTTGCTAAATTGGATCTTGATTAATTTTTGTAAATTTATCTTATTTCTGGCATGGCTCAGAAAAGCTGTCAGTCCCTGCCTGGAATGGGAACCTGAAAGGCTTTCAGCACATTAGAGAGTTGTCTTTACAGGTCAAGG
Organism: Nipponia nippon; assembly: GCF_047370975.1. Taxonomy (NCBI): domain Eukaryota; kingdom Metazoa; phylum Chordata; class Aves; order Pelecaniformes; family Threskiornithidae; genus Nipponia; species Nipponia nippon. Next base: position 122,356,758 of record NW_028262358.1, on the reverse strand, counting down.
CTGAGATACAGCGAAAGGGAGGGAGGATTGCATTGTGCTTGCTTGACCTATGCAATATTTTATTTTTGGATAAACAGAGCACTGCCACTTCCAGTTTTTTTCTGATCCGTCAGTCTTCACAAAGGCTGCATTCAGCAAATAGGGCACACTGTTTCAATATGTGCTCTGTTTCTCTTTCTATCCATCTCACTCATTTCTTTTTGTAAACCTCCTTGTGAACTATATAAATTTAATTCCAGATCTCATTTGATTCTTTTTTTTCCCCTTTCCTGGTACATGAAATGAAAAAAAAAAAAAAAAGAAAAATGATCGTTATTGATTTTTCTCTACTTGACTCAGTGTGGGTCAAGGATTTATACCCTTATATCAAAAATCGCCTTCTGACAGGAGCTGTTTAGCTGAAATCAAGCAGCTGGATCATGTAAATCTGTGTAACTCTATTAATTTAAACAGAGCTGCTCAGATTTATACCAGCTGAGGACCTGGATTAGAGGAAAAACTTCTAAGAAAAAGTGTCCTCTAGCTGGGATAAGCAGTTTGGCCCCTAACAGCAAATTCATTTCCTTTTTAAAGTAAGAGGTAATATAGTACAGTATCCTGAGTTGCGGGATACTTTTCCCCTGGCATTTCAGTGGGAGCCAACTTCCAGAAGACTGGATTACACAAGGGAAATAGGACAAAGCAACAAACACGACGGGTTTATTGCTGCTCAAGCATCATTCACACACTGATCCTAGTTTCTCAAAAAAAGATAAAAAAAAAACATTCAATATTTGCCAAGCAGAAGGAATAAATGCTTTTCTTCCTGCGAATCATTCGTAGCCTGTTTGTCTGACATGACTGCTCATGTCATTCATAAGGAGTTTTTCTCCACCCTAGCTGACCGATCTTTTCAAGACCAGATCTAAAAGCCATCAGAAAAATAATCACTGTGACTATAAATGATGGGACTTTAAAGTAAGGAATAATTTTCACCTGTACGTGCCATAATATCATATAATTTGCAAGTAACCCTTAATGGGGCCCCATGAAGGGCAACGAGGTGCTGCCTATTTTCCTGCCTGAAATGCACTGTTCTGTGCTGAAATGTCATAGCAATGCCTCAGAGACAGGGCAGACATGGAGGGGAATGGACCATAATAGCAGCATCTCGAGGCTTCTTTTTCTTATACTGGTAAATGTTGATTCTGGCATTTCTGAGTTTCCATTTTAGCCACAGATCAGAATATTGGTGAGGCTGTTTCATTCATCAGGAGATACAAATTTTAGTCTTCGTATCCTGCTATGCTGCATTTCTGCACATGCTCAAGAAGATACAGTCATACAAGGCTGCAAGAGAGTGGACAAAAAAAAAAATCTATTTCAGATATTTACTTTCACATGAGGTATAGTTGCAGTCTGTTTTTGTCCTTTAAATACAGTGGGAATCTGTGGTGTTTCACTCATACATAGAAGATACAGATCTACATTGAAGATACCTAAAAATAGATGAGATGAGTCTGACCTTTACTTTCCAGTCTTGGCATGTTGTTGGCCTGTGCTGTGGCACAGAATTCACATTTTTCAGCATGTCATTGTTCTCCTTTATAAGATATGGATGTTTGTATGCTCTATAGATTTTTGTAACATGCTATACACTATGAATCTCTATCTATAAACTATATAATTTTGTTGCTATTTGTGAGCCCATATTCAACGATTCCATTCTGTAGTTTAAAAAAAAAAGAAAAAAGTCTGTTGTAAAGTACCCTAAGAATGGGGGGAGATGTCAAATATTGGCACATTAACAGCACATCGCAGTCTCTGTGCCTCTACCAAGTCTGAAATAATTTGCAGGTTGAAAATCATTTCACTTTTATAACAGATGGGAAAAATTCCTGATTCTTCTCTACTGAATGAGCTGTTGAAAGACCAAAAAGCTGTTGAAGAGATAAAAAAGATCAGAATAATTTGCTAAGCATTTTGACACTGTGCATGTCCAACCAAAGTCATCTCCTTCTGGTGCAGAAGATAAATGGCAGTGAATCAAGATCTGATAGTGGCTCAGTATTTGCTGTGCCTGTGACTGGAAATGACTCTTTCTGAGACTAAATTATCATGAAAGGGGGCTCAGCATAACAGAACATTTTCTTTCTTCATTGTTTGCCCTTTTTTTTTTTGTCTTCCATTTCTCCTTTTCTGACAAGGGCTTAAAAAAAAAATAAATGAGACCCAAATGACCAATAGAAATCACAAAGCATCTTTTTCTAGCATTTATGTGCAGAATGCACCACACTGTTAAACTCTTTTTCCGCAAACCTGCACAATGTTTACTTCTTGTGAGTGTGGATGGTGCGTCTGAAACCCAATCTTTCTGTGGAAGGTAACCAACTTAGAACAACACGAGGGCCTGTCTAAGGCTTCTGGTACCACTAGAAATTAGGAATTTTGTTTATTTTCAGCCTTTGCAAGGTCTCAGGAAACATGGTGATAGGTGCCGCTTAGATATATATTAAGAGACATTCCCTTTCCCAGAGAAATTACAGCCTGCTGCAGGACACAAGAAGCTCTCTAATGGAGATTCTCTAATGACAGAGTTTCCTGTGGCTCCTTGTTTTCCAATGTCTTTCCTCTACCAATAACATGAAATCCCTCTTATATAAGCAATGCTCTGACTCTGGAAGTAATCACATATTTTTATAGCCAAAGAAAAAACATTTGATTGTTGAATCTAATTTTCTGTGTAAAACAGGTGATAAAGTTTTACCTATTAACATCTGTTTTGAGCTAATTATCCATTTCTGGCTAAACCATATCCCTTGGTAAGCCATTCTTTCTTTATATGAAAATGTCCAAAATGGAGGCATTCATGCCACCTTTTTGGTGTTTGCTGTCATGCCTTGGCTGTGCTAAGCATTGGTCTTATCTTTTTGTTTTTCACTTGTCTAACTTCAGCTTCTTACTACCAGACCCCTCTAGTATTTTCCTCTGTTAAATAAAAGGATTACTTAATACCTGATATTTTATTTAAGAAACACAGAAACTCAATGAAAGTCCTTGCAATCTTCTTTGCAGACAATTAGCCAAAATGAACCTCTTAATTATCTCAATGTAAGACTTTTCTCTGAGCCATGTCCAATTTGTAACATCCCTCTAAGAGGCAGGCAGTGTAAGTGGACCTGGTGGACTGATATTAGTCTTATCAATGCAGTACACAAAGGCAAGACTAGTTCCTTGGTTGTCCACTCTATTCTTGTGATTCCTTGTCCAAAGCTTACTCAACCTACTTGACACAGCACAATATTAGTCATTATCATCAAGCTGCTTTTTCTTTTGTGATCCCTAACTGTTTTTTAGCCTTTCTGGTTTGAGCAGTATTGTTCAAACAAGTCGGGGAATCCTTGACATATAATATCTGTCCCTCCTCATGCCACATTTACTCAGTTTGTCCTTACCAAAACAAGCTGAAATGAGGGTTTACTAGTAATGTGTAAGTGTAGGGACTTGGAAGGTCCATGTACGCTGGTACACACACTTTCAGAGTGGTATTACTTCACCCAGTTTTAGTTGTCTAAGTGTTAACTGATCAGCAAAAATCAGTCATTTAGGCTTTCTTTATGGTCTATGAAGAAGCAAATGCCTCAAAAAGTGTCATGTATCTTCATTTTCATTGACACCTGTCTTAGGGTGGGATGAATATGGGACTTTAACCACTCAAATATCTGCTGGAAGCACAACACACCAGGGCACAAGCAGTGCAGGAGGTTTCTGGAGTGCATTGAGGACAATTTCCTGACTGAGGTGATTGAAGACTTGATGAGGAGAGGCACTCTCCTCATACTGGACCTCATATTTACAAGCAAGTAAAGGGATGGGAAGGATGGGGGCAGCCTTGGCTGCAGCAGCCATGCAAAGGTGGAGTTCAGGATCCTGAAAAGAGAGCACCAGGCAAAACGCACAATCATGGCACTAGACTCCAGGAGAGCAGACTTTGGCCTTTTCATGGACCTGCTGGAAAGAACCCTACGGGAGATGATTCTGGAGAAAAAAAATGGGTACAGGAGAAATGATTGATTTTCATGGATCACCTCCTCCAACCTCAGGAATGGTCAATCCAACATAAGGAAGACAATCACCCGCTTAGTGGATGAAGGGAAGGCGGTGGATGTAGTTTTTCTGGATTTTAGTAAGGCTTTTGATACTGTCCCTCACAACATCCTTCTGGACAAGTTGTCTAACTGTGCGATGAGTGTGTTCATGGTGCCCTGGATGAAGAACTGGCTGAAGGGCAGAGCTCAAAGTGTTGTAGTGAATGGGGCTACATCTGGCTGGCAACGAGTCACCAGCGGTGTTCCTCAGAGTTCAGTTCTAGGGCCAGTTCTGTTCAATATACTAATCAATAATCTGGATGCGGGAGTTGAATGCACCATTAACAATTTTGCTGATGATACCAAGCTGGGAGGTGCTGTTGACTCTCTTGAGGGACAGAAGGCCTTGCAGAAGGATCTAGATGGATTGGACCACTGGGCAATGATTAATGGGATGAAATTTAACAAGTCCAAATGCCAAATTCTTCACCTAGCATGGAGTAACTCTCGGCACAAGTATAAATTGGAAGAGGAATAGCTGGAGAGCAGTCCTGCAGAAAGGGATCTGGGGGTGCTGGTTGACAGCAGGCTCAATATGAGTCAGTAGTGTGCCCTGGCAGCCAAGAGGGCAAACTGTATCCTGGGGTGCATCAAACACAGTATAACCAGCCGGTCAAAAGAGGTGATTATCACACTGTATTCAGCATTGGTACAGCCTCACCTTGAATACTCTGTGCACTTCTGGGCCCCACAATTGAAGAAGTATGTGAAGGTCCTTGAATGCATCCAGAGGAGGGCAACAAAGCTGGTGAAAGGGCTGGAAGGATGTCCTACAAGAAGTGGCTAAGGACTTTGGGCTTGTTTAGTTTGGGGAAGAGGAGGCTGAGGCGCGACCTCATTGCTCCCTACAACTTCCTGAGGAGGGGAAGTGGAGAAGGAGGTGCTAAACTCTTCTCCCTGGTATCCAGCGATAAGACCCATGGGAGTGGTTCAAAGCTGCGCCAGGGGAGGTTTAGAGTGGACATTAGGAAGCTTTTCTTTACCAAGAGGGGTGGTCAAACACTGGAACAGATTTTTCTAGAGAGGTGGTCAATGTCCCAAGCCTGTCAATGTTTAAGAGGCATTTGGAAAATGCCCTTAACAACATGCTCTAACTTTTGGTCAGCCCTGATTTGGTCAGACAGTTGGACTAGATGATCATTGTAGGACCCTTCCAAGTGAAACAGTCTAGTTTATTCCAAAGGTGCCAGGAGGCCTGCATGGATGAACAAGGAGCTCCTAACAAAACTCGAGCAAAAAATGGAAGCATGCAAGAGATGGAAGCAGGGTCAGGTGGCGCAGGACGTGTATAGAGACACTGCCTAAGTGCAGGGACACGGCTAGTAAAGCAAAAACCCACCCGGAGCTGAATTTCACAGGTGATGTGAAGTGCAACAAGAAAAACTTCCACAAACACATAAGCAGCAAAAGGAAGACCAGGAAGAATGTCAGTTTGCTGCTGAATGGGGCAGGGGACCTGGTGACAAAGAACACAGAAAAAGATGAGGTACTCAATGCCTTCTTCATCTGTCTTTACTAGCAAGACTGGACTTCATGAATCCCAGGTCCCAAGACCAGCAGGAAATTCCAGAGCAAGGAAGACTCACCTTCAGTGGAGGAGGATCAAGTTAGGGAACATTTAAACAAACCAAACCTACACACATCCATAGGATCTCATGGGATGCACCCATGAGTGCTGAGGTAGCTGGACAAGGTCATTACAAGGACAATTTCATTTATCTTTGAAAGGTGACAATGACTGGGGAAGGTTCCTGAGGACTGTTAGAAAGTAAATGGCAATCCTATCTTCAAAAAAAGGCAAGAAGGAGGATCCTGTGAACCTCCAAGGAAAAAAACTAGTCAATTTCTTGAAAACTCCACCTTAGATAGTTGAAAGCAACAATTAGATTGTTGTTTAGCTTTCACTTCTCCAAGCTAAACACAGTTCCATCAGCACCTCTTCATAGCTTTTTGTGTGTTCCAGCTCTGTAACAGTGTTAGCAGCCTTTCTTGGACTTTCTCCAGTTTTCAGTCTCTCTCTTCTACAAAGAAGCCCAAAATTGGGCAGACTATTCAGATGCAGCTCATGAGAGCCAAGTAGTGGGAAATAATCCCTTCTTTTGACCTACGGGCTGCAGTCTTTTTGTGGCAGCCTCTGCTTTTTAGGTGGCTTCACGTAGATGAGCTATACCTGCAAAGAACTGGGGATGGGTCAAATTGTATTTACTGTCATAGATAGAATAAACTTGGAAAGGGTCCATTTGTCTGCAGGGTGAGATACAGGGGATGCCACATCAACTTATTGGTGTCAACTGTCTATGGGCATGTTCTTCATCTATGGCAATTGTGCAAGTAATTTGTGCCAGCTTAAACTTATTTCACTGGAAGGTAACGTGATTCTCATTAGCTCACATATGTCATGGGCTAAGAATGTGCACAGAAACTCCTACTGTGTCTCAGCTGACTAACAGCAACACTCTGTTCTGTGTCTGAGTCCTCAGTCCCAGTTTTGTATTTCTTAAGCACTGGCAAAACAAAAGAGATGAAAGAGGATCTCTCTGATATGTCGTGAACATTTCAGACACAAACCCTGAAAGAATTCGAGACACAGATTTGGTTCTGAGCATCCTCGGTGGCCAGCTGCTTTGACAAACTAATCCAAAATCCTGACCTCAGTCACATAAGAAATGTGGATCCAGTTCTGAACTGGACTCTGCCTGTAATGTGTAAATGCACATCTGTCTCAGATATTAATATTTCAGGGTCTGAATGAAGCTTGGCCAGATTTTCTCTGATCTCTACTTCACTGATATCTACTGAAAAAGAGCTTCTTGCCTCCAAAAGCAGCTTCTCTGTTTAAGACAGTCTCTTTGCATGTGTTACTTTATGCAGCCATAAGAAAGCTTTCTATGGTAATTCATACACTTTTCAACATGAAAATTTGGTCAACTTTTTTTAGTAAAGGAAGTGCAAAAAAAAGATTTAATGATTTTCCTCCTGACTGTCCTAAAAAGCAAATGTAATATGCAGAGGGAAAACCTGCTCGCATAGAGCAGACATATTTCTGGGCATCTATGTAGTTAGCAGAGGGAGGATGTTCAATTAGTCTCTTTACCACAAGCTCCCCAGTTAGTCTCCCTCTGGAAAATAGGTGAGAAATTCTTATATTCCTCTCAATATGTTAATCAGACAACTGGTATCACAGTTCTCTAACTGTGTAATACCAGTCCCCCTTGGCAGATATATTTTATTTGGATAATGATGTGAAATTTAAGATCTACGTTTCAATTGTAGAGAGCCATAGGCAGTTGTCAATTTTAGTGACAGACATGAACCTGGAGCTAAATTCCTGTGCACAAGCAAAAATTCCAACAGGCGTAGCGCAATCCTGGTCCCTTAATAGAAATACATTTTCTCCCATTGAGGGGCAGTATTTTTAAATTGTGCATTGCTTCTCCTGGTGCTGGCAAATCACAAATGCTCTCAAACATTTCCTTTCACTTGGACAGTTTGGTGACCTCAGCTATCAAGCAGTTTGCTGCAAAATCTGCTGGTTATCTGCTTTTTCTGCCTAAAGTGTCCACTGTTTTTGTACCAAAGCACTATCGTATGAATCCCCTCCTTTTCTTTCCCATTGCTGAATACAATTCTTCCTCATCATGCTCTTTTGAATCGTGGTCTTCCTGGGCAGATGTTACGATTTTTAATGCACACTACACTCTGTCTCTCCTATTCACTTCAAAATGTCTTAACTCTAAGTTAGCTTCTGTGTCCAGTGCAGAGAAGGGTTTTCTTTAGGTCTAGCTAAAATCTTGAAGAATTGTTCAGGGTCGTTATTTAGACCTCTTTTTCCTTTTTTTTTACTAGCAATAGCCTAACAGAAAACATCCTTTTCCTGTAAATACCAAATTGCAGGTATTTTAGGTTTCTTCCTCTTGTTCTTCTTATTAGTATTATTACTATTATTGTTGTTATTATCATTATTATTATTTTGCATAATGTTTAGAGGGGAGATTTTCAGCTAGTGAGAGTGAAATTTTCTTTAAAACTTGCGGATGCATCAAAAGCCCGAGGAAAAGATGAGCTGCATTCTATTAGTTTTATTTTTTTTCCCCCCAAAGTATATCTAACACCACTGAAAGCTGTCCCCAGAGCTGTCAATCAAAAGAGGAGCAATATGAATAGCAGGAGCAGCAGCACAAAATTCCTCCATACTATATCACAATAGACAAGGCACAAGGTTAGGACTCAGATGTAGGGCTCTTTTAAATCTGATTTTTCAGCTTTGCCATCTATCCAAGAGAAAAAAAAGAAAAAGACTTGTATTGTCAATCTAAAGATAAATTTTCTTTTTTCTTTTTTTTCCAAATGTCTAATTTAAAAAAATTGTTTACATTTCTTTTTAAACATTTTTCAATAAAACTTAAGAGCTTCTATTAAAAAATTAGAGGTGATCTGGATGTTGTTCTGTTTCCTACAACATACATTTAGGATGCTGTGGTCCTAGGTCCAGATCTCTTCTCTCATAAAGTCAGAACAGAGAAGTAAACAAAATCTCTCAGCTTTAACAAGGTGCCCTAGTGAACACACCATGGAGATGCTTGGACTACAGTTTTCATCAAATCTACTTTGTTTCGTAAAAAGTACTTAAGTACTCCTGAGTGCTGGGACTGGAGCCGTCTTTCAAGTACCTCCCTCAAACACTGAGCTATAGAGTTATTTGAACACTCTACTTGGCCAAAACAATATCTCCTGACAGCAGAGGGAAAGCTGCCTCAGACAGCCCTTCAGTACAATAGCTCAAGCACAGCGTTAGGAGGTCAGATCCCTTTTGTCACTCCAGAAGAAAATCACAGAATCAGAGTCTGAGGTGGGAGGGGACCTCTGGAGATCATCTAGGACAACTCCTCTGCTCAGAGTAGGATCAGCTAGAACCAGGTTTCCCAGGGCCATGTCCAGTTGGCTTTTGAATATCTCCAAGGATGGAGGCTCTACAACATCTCTGGGAAATCTGTTCCAGTGCTCAGTCACCCTGACAGTAAAAAGGGGTTTTCCAATGTTAAAGCAGAATTTTCTGTATTTCAGTTTGTGTCCATTGCCTCATGTCCTTTCACTGGATATCTCTGAGAAGAGTCTGGTTCTGTCTGATTTATTCCCCCGTATTGTGTAGCTACTCACAGAGATAAGATCCCCCAGAGCCTCCTCTTCTCAAGGCTGAAATGAATTACTCTAAGTCTCCCTTCAGTCCTTACTGAGAGAAAACTTCCTCAAACAAGCATTTCTGCAAAAGGGTGAGTGCTAAACTCTGGGCAAATTGCTTAGCTCCCACATAGACTCAAAGATCTACTAGCTAGGAACAGATTTAAGCATCTGCTCTCTGCCCAAAGACCACTCCTAGCAGGTAGTTTGGAAGAAGCCACACTCCTTTAGAGATTCAGAAAATTTAATTGTGTGATTAGAGCTAGGTGGTAACCATTGGCTCAGGATCTAGCAGCATTTAGTTTACTAGTATAGCTGTAACCACTGACCACATGGGTCCTGGGTGGGTGTTACGTGTCACCAGAGGAGGCATTTGCATCTGACCTAACCATCTGAATTGCCTTCAGAAACAGAGGAGGAAAAAAAGATCCTTCTAGGATGCAGTTCGTCTCATCCTGAGGCATGTTTCTAAAGCAGGTCAGATGGGTCAAGCCCTGGAAATGTCTGCTTCTCTCTGTGACTGTAAAGTGATTAAAGCAGACATAGCTGTCTATGCTGTAGGCATCTGAAGTCATAGGGGAACAAGCACAGCCCAGGTGAGTGCAGTTACCTCCGTTTTCACTGTTTAAAGTCCCCAGGCACCAGCTATTGAGACATGCCCAGAACAAATGCAGCCTTCGTCACGGTGGGCGAGATACTCAATGCCCATGCCACAGGCAAATGCCAGCCCTGAGCACATCTCCCTGGCTGGGTGCCACACTCAAAGCTGACTTCTGCACTGGGTCAGGGATGAGCACATGGAGCGCTTGCGTTCACAGTCCCTTTTGCTCCTGCAAAACCTCAAATCCTCCCTACCTTTCTGTATGGTGACTGCCTCCGTGGTGCCTGCAGAGCCAAGCACCTCATCTGGTGCAGGAGCACTTCAACACCTTTTCAGATCTGCATATTTGCCAAAATATTTAAATACTGAAGATACAGGGTTGATATTCTTTGGGGCAATATAGGGCTTTATAAGTCTGGCTGCCATAATCTGCATTTCACAATGAAGGTTCCTCATTATGGGCACAATCCTGCCATGTTAACATCTGCAGATGTTTTGACATAGCCATGAAAGCTGCCCTGGGACACGTCATGATAACTCATATTTCTGGCACAGAAGCAGTTGTCCTCTGAGCTGCTTCCCCACAAAGAGCCCAGCACTTCAGAAGAATACAACGTGTGCTAGAAAGGTTTCCATTTTCCCAAAGAATTAAGGAAACCGTGGGCTTTAATCATATTTATGATTCTTTTAAACTAGATTAGTTGTTCCTGTTGTTAACAAGACCATGGTGCTTTTTGTCACGTTGGAAGTGTGATGTGCTTTAGCACACCCGGATTTGAAAACAGAAGCTGACAGGTTTTTGTTCGCAATTGTTTTGATAGTAGATTTTTCCTTTTTTTTGTTGTTTTTTTTTCATTCTTTCTTCTTCAGATTCCATCTCTATTGATCTTTAATGGCTTCCAGATGGGATCACGTTTGGCCATTTTATAGGCTGAGCTCTGAAAGACTAAGAAAATACGGTGCACAAAAGCAGCCCATTAGCTAATAAAAAATAAAAAGGCACTGCAAATATCCTAATAAAGTTTGTAATGTCGTAATATATTAAGGAGATGACAACTGTGCAGGAAATAGGCCTGGCCTGGCTGCATGGAATAACGAGAGTTTTAACAGCTTATGGAAGAGGTAACAGCTGTCGAGTAAGAGCAAAACATTGCTTACATTTTACATTGTAGCTGAGACAATGCATTAACCGGCCTTCCTGCTAAGACCTCGACTGTCAGTTAATCCAGTAAATTCCTCTGTGGGAGAAAGCATCTTCTCACCCTTCTGGTTTACACAAGGTTAGGGATGCCAGCAGCAGAAATGAGTTGTTGAACACTGTGATGTTGTGCAGATCGTGTGATACAGTTTATCCCAGACACAGACTGTTGGAGAGGAGACATTTTAAAATAGCATCTAATGCCTAACACACTGACGAGAGTATCTTGGTCCTGCTTCCTGTATGCCACACACCTTGCGTAGCTATCAACACCAGTATGAATGGAGTGTAAAACATTACTAAACACGACCATCAGTTTGCAGAGAGCAGAGATTTTACACGCACACACTAGCATGCATGCACATATGCACACATATTTTGCCCTTGTGCATAATATATGTCATTAGGTGGTGCTTTTTACTGATTAAATCCATTTGTACTATTATCATATATGCAGCGAGCACAAGGCTTCTTCAGCTCTTATTTTTGATTCTATCAGTGTTGTTATAGAAGCTGCTGGTAACCGTTTATGCAAGGTGCTGCATGTATGCCTGTTACATAGGCGGTCACCATTTTGAAAAATTTGCCATCTATATGCACAAGATTACCAAGGACATATCCCTGTCTTACAAAAGGGGCAAACAGAAGGCATGTTTCAATGTAAAGTCATCTGAGAACAGCCATTCCTGCATAAAACCTGCCTGTGAAGAATACAGTATCTTAGAAAAAGTGTCTTTCCATTTGAGAAGTGCATAGGTGCATTAGTATGTGTGTGTGTATGTGTTTGAATGTGCACGGGATGGGAGAATGTTTATTCCAGAGCTTTTGGTGTCCATTTTGATGTGGTGGCATGCAACGTATGTCATGGAACATTTTGGGGTGAGACTCTGCAGGTCCAAGTATATGGTAGGATTAGGGTGCATTATAGATTGTGCTGGAAGGTGATAAAGCTAAAGAGAAAGAAACCTCTCATGGTCCAGGATAGGTAGGTACTCAGCAAGAGCTGCCTGGGTGTTTCAGGCAGATCCTCCCTCAGGCTAAATGATAGAATCAGAGAATCATAGAATGTCCTGAGTTGGAAGGGACCCACAAGCATCATCGAGTCCAACTCCTGTCCCTGCATAGGACAACCCCAAAATTCACACCATATGTCTGAGGGCATTGCCCAAATGCTTCTTAAATATTGCCAGGCTTGGCGCCGTGACTGCCTCCCAGGGGAGCCTGTTCCAGTGCTCCACCACCCTCTGGCTGAAGAACCTTTTCCTAATGTCCAACCTAAAGCTCCCCTGGCATATCCTCCTGCTGTTCCCTTTGGTCCTATCATTGGTCACCAGGGAGAAGAGATCAGCGCCTGCCCCTCCTCTTTCCTTTGTGAAGAAGCTGTAGACCACAATGAGGCCTCCCCTCGGTCTCCTCCAGGCTGAACAGACCAAGTGCCTTCAGCCGCTCCTCGTACAGCTTCCCCTCTAAACCCTTCACCATCTTTGTGACTCTCCTCTGGACACTGTCTAGTAGCTTCGTATCCTTTTTGTACGGTGGCACCCAAAACTGCACACAGTACTCAAGATGAGACTGCACCAGTGCAGAGCAGAGCAGGACAATCACCTCCCTTGACCAGCTGGCAATACAGTGCGTGATGCACCCTGCAACACAGTTGACCCCCTTGGCTGCCAGGTCACACTGTAGGCTCATGTTCAACTTGCCGTTGACCAGAGGTTGGGATTGTCTACAGTGTCACAGACTGGCAGAACTGGGAGAAAACTCACATTTTAATCTTCCAATTCTTTACTCATAAATCTCAAATTTCTTTCCTTTGGAACAAGCTGTATTAAATTCTTGAGATATAGATTTAGACTACCTGCCACTGAGGTCTTCTGTGTCTTTACAGTGTCTACCCTGGAGACCGCTATTAGGAAATATTAAAGGTTTCTTCGCTGTATTCTGTTTTATTCCTTGAAAATAATAAGCATTTGGTTTCCCAGTCACTTCTGGGCTCATAATTGCAGTCCTAATATGAATGCATGCAACAGCACTGGGTTTCTACGTCTGTACAGAAAATGACAATAAGATTAAGAACATGGGCTTGATTATAAAGGTGCCATTAAACTTTGGCGTCATCCCCTTAGTGCACTCCACGCCTTCCTTTCAGAAACAAATGGTGTTGCCTTTTGTTTGCGGCTGCAGAAATCTTCATTAAAGTTGAGGAATTAAATATAGCACTTTAGATAATTAATTATGGTTTGATCATTTTGACACCTCCAAATGACTCAGCCACATACCTGGAAGCTTTGTCAACTCAATTGCATCTTTATTTTTGTTGCCTTTAACCAACAATGAAGACTAATGCCACTCTTTCTAGTTTTCAATCACCTCTACAGAAGTGCTCCCCTGGCAATGTGCAGGGACAGACCTAATTAATCCCTCATCTGCCCTGCGCTGTGTCTATACATCACACTGGCAGTTGGAACTGCTGCTTGTTTTAAGGCTATTGCTGGAATGAAATGCTCATCTGTTTTTCAATAATTTTACCACAGGTGGTGATTTGTAATTAGAAAGGGCAGAATCCAAATTTTGATTTTTTTTATTATTATTATTATTATTATTGTTATTGTTATTGTTATTGTTATTGTTGTTGTTGTTGTTGTTATTATTATTATTATTATTATTATTATTATTATTATTATTATTATTATTATTTAGGATAAGCAATTGAGGGTGAGAAAAGATGTGAGGAGGATTAGTAATAATAATAAAAAAAAATAATAGCTGCTGCACAGCAGGGAGAGAGCATTAACTTCTAGCACTATGAATGATAGTAGATTTTGGGCTCATTGAGACAAAAGAACAAAGATTTACACTGATGTGGCTGCACACAGGTTAAAGATCAAAGACTTGAAGAAGTTAACAGATTTTTGCTGAATACAGAGCTTTGACTGCTCAGAACCTCCACAGAGCACTGAGAAGATCCCAGTACCAATATCCCTTTTCTATCTCTTTTCCAGAACCTGCCTCATCTATTACTGCTCTCTGCATCAAAGCATCTCCGGGCTGATTAGGTGTGGGTGCACAGGTTCTTAGTGTCTCACACAAAGCTTTGGAAGTATGATCTAACAGCAGGACATGTGCCAAAATTGCTGGACAGATCTAGCATAATTTATAATATCATGGGAAGATATCATGACTACAAAAATGTCAGAGGTTTCACAGTAGGCTGGGTATTTTTGGTTGATATCCATATGGTTTTGGTTGATATTCATTACCACTGAAGACTTAAGGCCTGATCAAATTAATCTTGACAGATTATCACCTTAATGTATTTCGGATCAGGTTCTCTGATGCTTTGACAGGTACACAAAGTAGTACCAGCATTGTCACTTGGTTGTGGCAAATAATCATCAGTGCTAAATGGTGGGGTACCATGGCCTTATGTAGCCTTCCATACTAATTTTTGTAATGTTTTCAAATCACTACACAAAAGGTATGCTATGCTAAATGCTATAGGTATGCTATGAGTTGATTTTAAAACCAAACTTGCTAGGACATTAGCCTACACTCATAATACTCCATTGTAATTTCACTGAGATTTCAAATATGGCTTTATGCAAGTTACTTAGAGTGAGATTTTTAGAGGTATTGACATGTTTGTAGATATGTGTTAGTATCTAGTAGTCTTTTCAAGAAAACATAAGTTCTAATTCTGTTTGATTTAAGCTCATAGGAACTTGAAATCTTACTGAGCAAATATTTCTGTCTTTAGTACCCTCATGAGCTCAGTACACTGCCTCATGTTCCTCTAACTTTCTTGTTGACTCCTAGTTTCCTTTGAAAACCACATGGTGATATAGATAAAGGATGAAAGTTTAGATCGTACCACTTTCTGAATCGGCCCATGGTGTCTTGTAATGAAGACTTCCCTCCTATTTCAGGGTGAGGCGGTTCAGCTTTTCATAAGGCAATGAAATATGAATTAATCTAAGGAATATAAGTCCATAGCTCTTACATTAGCACAGTCCTGTGAGAGATATGGCTTGCAGGCCTTCCTTTGTTAACTGTTTTCTATGAACTGGAACAGCTTCAAAAGCAGAGGCCCATCTCGCACTATCCCATTGTTTCAGGAACAGTGAAGTCTTCAAGGAAGTAGAAAATCTGGGTGCAGTTCCAAGCTCCAAAACAGGCAGAGGTGAGACCTCTGTCTGCTGGTTATGAAGGGTGTACCACCCCTCTGAGAGGTTTTACCCCCTCAGGGGGATAAAGGGCTGACTAAAACCCAGTTTAAAGTTTCCTGTTCTTGATGTGTTACTGGCAAGGGAAGCAGAGGAGTAGGCTCATTTGCTGCTTCTGCTGCCAGCGAGGATGGGATGTGCAAGAGAAATTCATTACTTTTCACCTAAGCAGACCCTTCCTCCATCTCAGCAGCAATCAACCTGATTTTCAAGGTTTGTGCCTTTAGCAAAGTATTCCTCTGGTTGTTTTCCATGCCAGTAGCCTCGGCACCTTCTTGTTTTTCTCATGCCTGGACCTGGCCTTGGCTGGCCTGTTGAGGCTACTTGGTGCTAGGAAGGGCATCCCAGCAGGTCTTCCAGGTTCAGATGTGTTCCTTACCTGCATTCACAGTCCCTTTGTTAATGTCCACAGTTGAACCCCATCTGTTCTCCTTGATCTTCTGACTGGTGACCTCTTATAGTTCTCTGCCTAAAACCCACCAGGGCTCATGTCCCTAGGACCTGAAGGACACAACTGTGCTGTGCTCCATCACATAACTCAGTGACTCCTGAATGTTAGATCAGCCTAAAATCCTTGTGTTTGGGTGGTTTGTTTGTTTGTTTTAATTTTGGCCTATTTAAAGAGAAATGGCTTGAATTGGAAAAAAAAGTCCAGGAGACAGAGCATCGTACCTACCCCTCTTCCCAGTCCCCAAACCTAATGCATGAACTGAGCACCCAGACAACTCGCAGGCTGTGGGAATTACCAGACAGACCCCATGAGTTTTTCTGGCTCAGCTATTCCAGAATATTGCTTTTCTCTTTCACTTTTCCTCTCTCTCAGGGCACCTTGCCCATTTCCTGATGCCCTGAAATCTCTTTCTATGTGGCCAGGCATTTTGCTTTAATTTTTTTTAATGAATTCAGCTCAGCGCCCACACATCCCCTTAACCATGGATTTGTACGCTCAAAAGAAGACACGGAGAGATGTTGATGTTTTTGGCTAGTATTCATGCCCTCAGTACCCATTTTTTAAATTTTTTTTTGTATGAATATACATGTTTTCTTGGCTGTTTGTGCTGGAGCCCATCTGTCAGAATGGCACAGTTCCTGCTCACAAGTGGAATCAGACCCTCGCTGGAGGGCATAGGTTTCAGGCAACGATGGGTTTTTAAGCGGAGCAGCAGGAGCCCTACAGGAAGATGCTCCCCTGTGTCAGCACTGGCACCACCTGCCTCCTTCCACATCAGCACACCAGTTGACACCATTGCACCAAAGGCCAGTGGGGCCAAGCAGGTTAGGGGAGGAAGGCACAGGGTTCGGGGGCTGCCAGGAAAACTGCTGGTGTTGCAACGGTGCCCTCGAAAGAGCATGGGATGTTTTAAAAAAACACGTATCTAATAACTGAAAAGGAAAATGACACTCATGTGAGACAGAGCAAGAGACACCAATTCCTAGATAGTTTAAGGCATTAGCTTAGATATGAGGAATTAATTTCTCCGCTTTTGAGTAGACATCTGAGACAAATTGCTTAGGGTTGCATTGAAGTAAGTGCTGTATCCAGACGGCTCACAGTAAGTAGCACATGAGTCATCCTTAGTCACTTTAGACATAGACACCAACAACTCTGCTGAGCTAGGGTGATGCATAATGATGACTTCAGAGTATTCGATTTTCATTTTTTAAAAAACTGGGTTTTTTCCATTTCTTACATGAGTATAAGTTCAGATGAACTTCAAAAAAGGTGTGTGGGTCTGAAAACATCAATAAACAGCAATTTAAAATTTAGTCCACCTACTTAGACTGCTTTATGTGGACAGAGCACAGGAGAGGACCCAGGACAGTTGGCTGCTGGTGGAAATTCTTAACATTGATTGTGATATGATCTTTAGGTTTCCTTAGAGAAGTTTGATGTCTTTCTTTATCTGTTAGCTAAAAAGTTTCATTTTTGTCTGATCTTTCTCTTTTTTTTTTTGCCCATACTTCTCTTCCAGTTATCACTCAAACTGCAAATGGGGAAAACACAGAAAGTGTTAGGAAAAGAAAATGGATAAACCAGAAAAAAGCACAGGATGACCTTTTCGTCACAATCCTGGAAAACAAGTATACAGTAAGAAAAAAAAAAAAAAAACAAAAAACAGACAAAAAAAAAGTGGAAACCTCCTGAGTCAAAAAGAATCATATTTCTATTTGATCAAAACAACATAAAAACTCAAAGATGGGAGAGAATGAAGTTGTCATTTTTTAAAGAAGGTAAGCGGACAAAAACGCCTTTGGAAACTCTTGCCTGATTCCTCTACCTGGATAACACGTATGCCTTGTGCTCTCAGTACAGGTAGGATTTCCTTTGACACCTGCATGGACTTTTGCCAGGGAAAGGTGCAGAACTGGGCCACAGTCAAATGTAGATTATTTCCTATGAGGCATCACGGCTCATATCTTGGCTGGGGCAACAGCACAAATGTTTTCCCACTGATGCTAAAGATAATGGCTTTACTTTCTGTCCCCACTATTCATTGAGTTTGAATTTTCAGACTCTTCAGTCATAAATACAAAACTTTACACTTTGTGAGAAGCAGTCTGGAGCTACTTACAGACCCATCCAGGCTTCCCTTGTTGGGGATATGACTAAAAGTGTTTCAGGAGAGCCATTAAGGATCTGCCTAGGTGGCTGGAGTGCTGAACTGGCTGTAAATACCTTCTGAGCAGCTGGAGTGAGATTATAAGGGCCAGGGAAAATCCACAGAAGAGTGAAGACCTGAACCCAGGAGGTTCCCAATTTAAGGGTTTTTTTCAGGCTTTTAGAGTCTTCTGGCTGTATTAATGAGAGAAGGAAGACCTCAAAAAGTAGTGAGCACAGAGCAATAATTCTGCTGTTACACCAAAGACACTTATCTGTGGTCTTTATTCAGTTAACTTGGGCCTTTTTCCTTATTTTTAATTTTTATTTAAATTTAAGTAAAAAAATGAAAACAAAAATGACCTTGTAAGGGTGGTGACCATGTTAAAAATAAAACCTACTGTTAATCAGCTGTCTTGGTGGCCAGCAGACAAAAGATTGAAGAGATCTGGAGACTAAATCACTCCCTGGTCTCCAGACAGTGGATGGTGGGATCAACTCCCTTGGCTCTAGGGAGCTTGTTTTTCAGCTGCTCAAGCTGTATTTATTCAGGTCCATTAGTGAATTTAATGTCTGTCATCCTGAGTCTTTTTGCTCATGAACCATGAATATGAACATGGTCTTAAGGGGAAAGGAATAAGAAATCCTAAATTTCTAGGTGATTCTTCTGCTCTGTCCCAACATCACTTAGAATCATAGATACATCACTTCTTTTTAGGAAACAGGATCCTGGTTTGTCCTTCGACTATAAGCTAAGCAACTTCTCAGATGATTAAGTAGCAGCCTTCTTTCCTGTTTAGCCTGAATATAAGGAATAACTACACCTATTCCAAAAAACACCAAAGCCTCTTCTTACTGTAGCTTTTTACTTCTCTAACCTTAAGGTTGATAAATATTAAACAAATATATTTTGAGATCAATGTATGCCTAATTGTTCTCATCCTAAGAGCAGGAGACGTCTGCTTAAGAATTTTGCTCAGCCGGGTCCTTGGGAAGCAGAGAAGCCTATTTTCTTCCCTTGGTGGAGCGCGAGTGTGGTTCCTACATTAATTCAGGACATTGGTGGGACAATGAAGGAATTGCATGTTGGCAACTGACATTTCCTCTAGCCTCTGGATAAAGGATTTGAGTTTTGTGCATGCTGCCAATCCTTTAACGATCTTACACACCCTATAATCACCCTAAAAATTTGGAATAAAAGGGGGAAAAAAGGACTGAAAAGGAAAAGAAAAATCCTGCAGGCTGCCTTAGCCAAATACCTTGGACTTGAGAGCTATTTGATCATTAGTCTAAGTATGGATAATCGGTGTAATGCTAAATAAAGAAATTATACACTGAAATGGAAAATTCACTTGGTAAAAGCCCAAAGAATTATTTCTTTTCCGGAAGCTAACATTCCCAGTGAAAGGCAAATGCTATTTCCCCCTCATTGTGCATTGCTTCTTGAGATGTTTAGCTGGTATGTGTGTCTGTATTTTTATAATACTTCAACGCTAAGATTCCCTTATCAAGTGTGGCTTCACAGTCTGCCAGGCAATGTTGAGATGTACAGAAAAGTTGTGCCTTCATTGTGCAGAAGTAAGAGACATTAAACTCAACTCAGGTTTTTAACATTACCTTATCTTCCACATGTAATTGGTTTTCCCTGACTTTTTTGTCCATTTTAAGCAAAGACATTAGAATAAAATTTAAGAGATGATACTTTCATTCAGGTTGATATTGCTAATCTCTGCTCTGAGGATGTTGTGGTAGGCTGAAGAGTGTTTGTAAAAGAGACCAATTCCCTGGAAGCCACTGGAAAAAGACATGTTAACTGCAGAATTACAAACACACGCATACATAGAAAACAGAGATTTGATCCAGAAGTCTTTTCAACTGGGATAAGAGGATGCAATGACAAGTTTTGGCTGTTTATAGGCAGGCAGGGCACAGGGGTGTTCAGACTTCAGGCCACCTCTCCCAGTAATCTCTGCAGTGAAGTTATAAGGAAAAGGAAAAGCTTTGTCCCAAATAATTCACAATCCATAAATGAACAGGAAGAAGGAACAAAATGAATATGCAGAGGAGGTGCAGAGGAGATGTGAAGGAGACAGATGAAGAAGTGTGTTTGGAGAAATGTGGGGAGTAATGGAGGAGACATGAGGAAGACATTACTGGGGACGTAACTGGAGAGGCACTCTTGGAGGAAGGTGCTTCATGCAGGGGAAGGTGCAACTCCAAGGGGACTGTGGCCCATGGGTGACCCATGCCAGGGCAGGAACACATATCTGCCCGTGATAGATATTAAAAAAAATAATTCCAAGACATAAAACATTTAAATCCTTTTATATTTAAATATGCTTGACTGGATCAAGGTCCTATGGTACAGGTATGTATGGAATGAGGACAGACTCACACTTGCTTTGAATAATAGCACGGTGATTGTCATGCAGATTAACCTTGACTCTAGAAATACAACAGCCACTCACCAGTGTGTGTCTCCCATAGCTAACTATTCTGGGTGCAGCTCTGTGATACCAAGACCATACTGTTACTAACTCCAGAAACAGACTCCTCTGGTGTCTTCTCATATTCATCTGAATGTTCTGCCACATGTGATGTGACCATATTGCTAGTGATTTTCTTGACCTTAATGAAAGAGCTTGTTACAGCACTGGCAATGAAAGTTCACCTCAAATTATCAAAGTATCAATTATCTGACAATTATCAGCACAAAACTAGTTTTCTCTGCCTCATAGAGCCTGTTGTGCCTTGGTAGTCTTTTTTATCAGGCCATCAAATATTTCCCACATCTAATAGACTACTGGACCTTAAAGCATAACCCTTTACTATAAAAGCACTGTTGTCTTTAAACTTCTAGAGACAACCCATATCTTTCTCACTGATTAACTACAACTCTAAATCTTCAACCTGCCTCCATCTCCCTTTTAGTCTCAACAGCTGTTTTACCCAAATTTAGATCACCTGAATTTGTCCAGCCAGAGAACACAAGAAGAAATTCTGCCTTATTCCAGGAAAACCCATCTCAGAGCTTCAAATTATTTTCTGAAATTTAAACACTGTTCCTTCATTTAAGTTGGGTAGATGTTAAATATTAATGCTAGGCATATAGAGAAAACAGTCCTAGATATGTTTCTTTTTTTGTGTCCCTTATCTCACCTGAGAGCACAGATAGCAAATACTGTAATTCTGTGCAAATTCATGGTGTGTGTGCTTTTGTGCCATGTATTCACCTTGGATGTCTGTGGTACAGAAGGAGTGATATGCCCCTTCAATTTTAATGATGCACTTTGCAGTTACAGTCCAAGTATCTGTAAGATTCTAAAGACAGAAGGGGAAGAATGAGGTTGAATTCTTCTGAAATCTTGCATACCCACATATTACATGGTTGCCTTCACACTACATATGAAATTGTGATACCACAGTCATATGGTCCTCATGATCTCATGTGAATCTGTTATAGCAATCCACTTCTAGTGTGATGAGAACAAAGCTGTAGACTTTCCATCTTTATTTCTAGGGATTCAGTTTTCTGAAGATGCCTGCCGGTACATTGAGCACAAAGGACGGGGACTCTCTCCACCCCCTAAGCTAAGATCATAACCTGCATAAAAAATGCCCGACAACCAAGGTTTATTGGGTCCTCTATGATCACACTGAAGTTAGCCATTTGACAGTGAAAAGCTGAAATGCATGTTTATTTGTGGTAAAATAAACAAGCCTTAACTCCATACAGGGGCAGTAATTAATAACTATGTGCTAGTCACAGTGCACGACATACCAAGAGACAAATTCTTTGCTTTAATAAAGTGTCTCTATGTAAACAAAGGTGAAAAAGCCAAGTGGGTTATGGAAGGTCACACAGCAGAACATAAGACCCCACAAGTCCTGGATCTCTGGCCTCTTTCATCTCCTGTAATTTGTGTAGCTTTTGCTGGTCCAAGAACTTACCAAGACCTATTGCTGGATAAAATAAAAAATGGAGGTTGAATAATGACAGAGACTTTCCAAGGGTGATATCTGTGGGAGTAATTGAAAACCCAGTGGCATCCTACATGCAGTTAAATGTGAGTGGACAGAGGACCAGAGGACATACCCATTCAGTGCCTAGAGAGAGCAACCCTGAGTTGTCAGGAGTGGATGGAGCAGATGACCTCAGAGGCTTTTGCCAAATCTAATTTTAATGATTCCTTGAGCTGCATGGCTTAGAAATACAGGAACATGTATTTAAATGATTCATGAGCTTTGCACACCCAAGGAACACTTTAGCTGTCATGACATCCTGTAATAGGCTTGGCGCAGACCAAGGCAGGAAAAACAAGCCATCATCTTGGCCTGACTTTGCCAGAAAAGTCTCTGGTTTCTCCCCACTGATGAAAGTTGTCATTTCTCTTGTAGTTCCCAGTGTGTGTCGCTGGCAGAGATGAGGCAGAGGGGAAAGGGAAAAAAAAAAAGAAAAAAAAAAGAAAAAAAAAAGAAAACCTCAAATCCTAAAAGTCATCATAACAAACTTGCTGCTGAGTGAAGTTGCTGTTTGGCTGAGCGTGGTGACTGCTGTGCTGTGACAGATCCTGTCAGAGAGGCACTGCCCCAGCTTGCAGGTGTAAGCATGACCTATCAAACTGAATGGGAGCTGACAGAAGGGATTTCTGCAACGTGAAATGGAGAGCTGACATGAAAACAGTGACGTGTGAGGGACTGAATCACCGCAAGCGCAACTGTCACAGATGATGTCCAGAGAAATGACAGGAGAATACTAACTTTACTTGATGTCAGTTTAGTTGTCCTTTGTGTTTGGAAGAGTAACTGCTAGGAAGGGGAAAATTTTAAAAGCACACAGGAAAAAAAAAACAATGAAAAACCCACATGCACATCCATTTCAGCTCAACATCCAAAGCAGTTTTCATGTCTTCTTGCAACGATATTAGTATAGGCAATATTATTTGTTGGGGTTTTTGGCATGCTTTCTTCTGGCTAGAATACTAGTTTTGTATAAACTATTTTAAGACTGAGATTTTATTTAGTCTGCTGACAGCAGCAAAGATGACCTTCTACAACTGCTGCTATCAGCTAATTACTCCTACTTCTACAAGGATGAACAGTCAGTTACCTTTTCACAGCAAGGAGTGAGTATTTTCCAGGCATAATTGTCTGAGGATAAAAAGTAAAACTGTGTATTAAGACATCTGAGATTTGTGTCGCATTGTGTTACAGACTTTCTGCATTGGACAATCACTTCATGTCTGTTCCTCCTCCTGACATGCTTTTGCATAGCTCACCAACTCTCTGGGTCAGTAGCAATCTCTTCCTTGCACTTTTCCAAATGCAATCAAATCTCATCTAAAACAGGCACCTTTGGTCTGTGTTTTATGAAAAAAAAGCCGAAGTCTAGAGTAGAAATGGTTTTACCATGTTGAGATCACAATAAATATATAAAACTCTTAACTTTTTGTCATAAGTTATTCAGCAGTGAGCATCAGCAGGAGCGGTGATGTTGGACAGATGGTAAAGACAACATAGTTCAAGAGAGAGCAGACTAATCACAATCTTACTACTGACTCTGCCTGTGCCAGGTTGGACGACATGGCTGACATGAAGGTAGTGAGATGCGAGGGGCATGACGGGCAGTCCTTGAGGCAGGAAACAGGGCTCCCACTTCTCCCATATTTCTGGCTTTAACTGCAGCACCAAATATGTTTCTCCAAGCTCTAAAGTAAAGTGGATTCTGAAATCTTTCCTTTCTCTGTGACAGGAGTGCCCTGAAGTAGATCCAATCCCATATTCCTCTTTCAGTTAAAGAATAGCTATTTATTCTTTATTTCTGAACAAGCAGGCAACATGTAGGAGAAATTATGGTTGATGAGTAAAAACATAGACTGGAGAGAGCCCTAAATGGCAAGTAGCTTATTCTGTTGGCTTAATTTACAGTATCTGATTTGATATAGTTAAAAAAAAAAAAACAAACAAAAAAACACCACACAAAACAAACAAACAAAAAAGCCCAAACAACTTGAATTATGTCTGGTTCGTATAATAAAAGAGCAGAGACTATTAGAATGAATACTTTCTAACGAGGACAGAGTTGGAATAGTAACCAGAAGTTGTTCTGTCTGACATTGGGTAAGTCCCTTTTTCTTCCTCCACCATCTGCCTGCTCTCTCTGTATATCAGCTGCTTGAGGCAGAGATCAGCTCTCCTTGTGAGTCAGATTTAAAGTCTACAGAAGTCTGAAGGCCCCTCACTACAAGAAGGACATCAAGGTGCTGGAGCGTGTCCAAAGAAGAGCAACGAAGTTGGTGAAGAGTCTAGAGCATAAGTCTTACGAGGAGCGTCTGAGGGAACTGGGGTTGTTTAGTCTGGAGAAGAGGAGGCTGAGGGGAGACCTTATTGCTCTCTACAACTGCCTGAAAGGAGGTTGTAGCGAGGTGGGGGTCGGTCTCTTCTCCCTAGTAACAAGAGATAGGACGAGAGGAAACGGCCTCAAGCTGCGCCAGGGGAGGTTTAGGTTGGATATCAGGAAAAACTTCTCCACCGCAAGGGTAGTCAGGCACTGGCACAGGCTGCCCAGGGAAGTGATTGAGTCTCCATCCCTGGAGGTATTTAAAAGACGGGTAGACGTGGTGCTTAGGGACACGGTTTAGTGGTGGACTTGGCAGTGTTGGGTTAACGGTTGGACTCCATGATCTTAAGGGTCTTTTCCAACCTTAATGATTCTATGATTCTATGATTTCCATCGATTTCTCAGGGCACTGGATCAGCCCATCAGCAATTGTGCAGTGCCTGGTTCAGCTGTGGCACAATTTCATATGAAGCCTCCAAATGCTCCCACTTTGTAAATAACAGTAAACATCTCATCAAATTAATCCAGCTTGCTATCAAATCAGATCATGATTAGACCTGATCAAAACCTGGAATATTTGTTTCTAAACACTTTATTTTATTTTGTTTCAATTGAGAGAAAAAAAGCCAAAATTTCATAAATGTCTTAGAAGACGGAATGAATGAAGCATACCTTTTCAGAAAAATTAAAACAACCTTATTAAACTTCAGATACACACAGCCTGAAAAGCTGTCTTTCAGGTGAATGACATGTTGAAGCAATAAAACCAAAATTATGAACTTTGAAATTGTTGAAACAGAATGTTTCAAATTAATCTTGGTGTGCTGAATTTTGTTGACTCATTGTGTATCAACAGCATGTTAGAATTTAGGGAAACTACTATTTTCTCATAGAAGACTATCCAAAACCAATTCAGTCTTTTTTAACACAAATGAACTTTGATCATAGGACAAATCACAGAATAAATGGTACACGTGATCAAAGGTCTAACAAATTGCTCAGAAATGTTGAGATTATATGATAGATCTTCTTTCTTTGAGAATCATATGCATATACAGCACCAGCCACGGTATGATAAAGGACTTGGAAGAAACTAACTACATGTAAACATTTCTCATTCATTATCTTGGGTTTCTGCTACTGTGTGACAAATCATTAGTTGTAGTGTAAGGCAAGCTTTAAAAATGTAATTACTTAATCATGCAGTTAGTTCCCCATCAATCGTACCAGCACTTGTTCTTAACTAGCTTTAAAGAACAAAATTAGGAGTAATTTGTAAGCAAAAGTAATTGAGGAAAGGCTGATATTGCCAAGGTGTTGACAGCACTGCACATGGTGTTGTTTCTTTTAATTTCCCAGCAAAGCAGTGGTCTGCAAACTTTGCTGAACAGCACTGCTGGCTGCTACTGGTGAGGCCTTAAAACAATCCTTGGTGTCCTAGCACTGAGATCAGGAATGAGAATTTTCCTCATGTTGTGTCATCCAATTTCAAGGCTGGCAGGAAGGAGCTGTGGGGTCATTCAATGGGATGGAGAGAGGATGGGTCCATGAGACCTGGATATTAGGCTTACAATTAATTCTGTTTCATTTTCAGAGATCTTAGTATCAGGAACAGCACTGACCCAGAAAAAGGAAAGGATATGTTGAGAGCAAGAAGAATCAGAGTTTGTAGTCAGTGATTTTTATACTTTCATAAAACTCCAAGGAATCTAAATTAGGGTAAGGCAGAAATGGGTGGTGAATGAGAATTTTTTAAGGTGATCTGTTTCATTGGAGAGTGTAGATTCACCAGAGCTTAAAGTGTCACAAGGAAAAGACTGTTTTTAACACTTTTCTCACCTGCAAAAATTCTGAAAAAACTTTTTAAATTATTCAAGAATCTGGTTTTGTCATTTGCCAGGATGAAAAAGTCTAGCATCCTGATTTAAATCAACTTGTGAACCACAGTGTGTTCATGTACTAGCTATCTGTCTATCTATCTATCTATCTATCTATCTATCCATCCATCCATCCAACACAATCCTGAAATAGTCAAAATGAAACTGAATAATTTTGAAAATGTTAAAATAAAATACTTAAAAACTAGAAATGAGATTAATTTTAACATACTTGTTCTTGAAATAACAGCGGAGCTGGCTGAAAATTACTTTATCTGTTCTGAAAGCAAGTCAATTAGAAAAAACTAAATCTTTATGAAGACAGAAAGGAAAAAAAATGAGATAAATTTTTGGGAAAAAAAAAAAAACAAAAAACAGATGGACTTGTTCCCAGGATTTCTTCTTCTTGGGCTTATTACATTTCCATGCAGGATGCTGCACATGGAGTTAGACTGTTTAGGGAGATTCCTCTACACCTGCCATGTATGTTATGGAGGAGAAAAAGACCAAGGATAGCCAAGTCAACTGGCAAGCAACCAAGGAATTTTCCAGTGGAAACTTGCCTGCTTTTTATCAAATACTTAATGAAAACTAATGTCAAGATACATCTCTTTTAAAAACTGGCTATTTCTTTTAGGGAAAATTGGTCTTAATTTGGGAGGGGGAGGTGTTGTGTCAGTTTTCATTCTTTTGCAGGAGCCAGCAAGGCATTATGAACTCTCATGAAGGAAGGAAACTAAGAGGTTTTCTGATGCTGGAGCTATGTCTTCGCAAGTGCTTGCAGAGATACAACGGAAGAGTGGCTTTTTAGAAAAGAGAGTCCTTCTGCTTGGGGGTGAGAGGTGGAGAGGGATATTCAAAGGGAATGTGATCTGAAAAAGAAAGTGGAAGTAGCTTGTGAAGGTTACAGTTCGTTGCAGAAGATGTTTCTATACCGGCTTAACTAAAACTAATTAAGTGTGATTGCAACACATGTCTTTTCAATAATTGTGCCTGTGGGTTTATTTAGGACATAATGTTGAATGATCTCTAAAGGCACAGTCCTCATGACATCTGATACGATCACAGTGTGCTTGTGTTAGCCATCTCTTGTCCTAACCAAGGGATAAGAGATTTAATAAGAACCATGCACTCATCCCATCTTAATCACTTCTAAATCACTTGAAACTCTTGCTATTGCAAATCCTGCCTTTATATCATGCACTTGTCTTGGCTATGAGTTGCAAATAGGGAGGAACCAGAAGGAAAGTTACTTTGATTGTATAAAAGTGAGGCACACTCACAGCTGCAACATGGTGTTTTGCATCATGGCAACTCAAAGTGACAGAGAAAATCACACCAAGCAATGCATCCAGGTAATTTAGCTTCTCCTTTTCCTTAGAGACATTGCGTGGGTAGATCGTGATTTTCATTTGTTATTTTAGCCAACAGGTATTTTAGCAACAGAAAAAACAGCATTTGCCTCTAGGGTTTTTGCACAAAAGATCAGGATGTGAATAGTGTTTTTCTTATGATTAGCTGAATGAGGGAAGGCTTATATTGCTTTTTTGAAGACAAAAGCAAAATCTCTCAGTGCAGTCGTTGAGTTGGTGTGATGTTTCTCAACATTGATCTAGGAGCTTTATAACCCTATTACTGAAGCCCTGGATGAAAACTGAAAAAAAAAACCAACCCACATGCCAGAAGTGTATTAAATGATGGCTCTGAATACTGCTACAAAAGCAGTTGCTGGTGCCCTTTAGCCCTCTAGGCTTCTGCAGGAATAGCATGTGAAGAAACTGAATATTGGACAGTTTTCCACCCTATGTAAAGACCTCTTTGGGGGAGCTAGACGTGCGACAGATAAGAACAGCTGTGGTAGAACACAGCTTGGTCCAGCTGACTCAGATTAGGATTGAAAATGATGGAATTCATCTCCTTTTCATGTTAGCTAAATATTGGATGCCGACATCTAGTGTTTTCAGGTTTGACATTTTTTGTACCAGTAGATAGAAACTAGTACCTCCTGAGAGCTCTTTACCCATCTCACTGTAGAGACCTATGTTAGGAAGAGACAAGTCACTGTCTCAAAGGATCTCTTTTTATTGATTGTGAAAACACCTTTGAGTGCTTAGCTGAGACTCAGGCAAATAACATTTAGACACCTAAATGGGATGAGAGGAAAGACATTTGAATGCTTTAACCCTGTCTCATGATAGAAAGTGAGACCCTAGGCTCCAGTGGAACAGGTGGTTAGTGGAACTCCTCTGATTTTGCAGTGACATATATTTGTATAATTGAAACATTTTTGCAAATATTGTTTCTAGTGGTTCATTGTGCAACACTGTGGTATTTGTGCAACATTAATATTTTGCATTCAGCAACATACAAGGCATTTGAGGGAAGATGAGCCAACTTCACACATCCAAAACCTAGGAAAAAGGTAAAGTGAACAGGCTGGATTAGCCCGGCAGAAACCATTTGCTCCTCATGAGCTCTCACACCGGACTCCAGACCTTCTAACCTCTGTCTCTAAGGATGGGTCTTGTTTAAAAACTGCATAATGGGATGGCATCCAGTATTTAATAAAAGTACTGAAAGTGCTACACGGTGCCACAGATTCACTTGCTGAATGTGTCATGAGGCAAAATTTTATAGGCATTGTGAAATCTTTTTACCACACATAGCTGCATTACCCAACATTAGTCAAATCTGCAGGGCATCTGAAATGCACACTACAGCAATAATAGGCTTTGCTGCTTAAAAAGTGATTATGACTAATGCACAAAAACAATTATCACCAAGCTTAATTGCAAAGAATTAATTTCTTCACCAAAATCTCTTCACCAAAAGGGCTGTCAAGCACTGGCACAGGCTGCCCAGGGAAGTGGTTGAGTCCCCATCCCTGGAGGGATTTAAAAGTCATGTAAATGTGGTGCTTAGGGACATGGTTTAGTGGTGGACTTGGCAGTGCTATGTTGACGGTTGGACTTGATGATCTTAAGGGTCTTTTCCAACCTAAATGATTCTATGATTCTATACATGTAAGTATGCACACAGACATCTATATATGTGCATATACATGGCATTCCATATCTAGTTTCTTTCTAGAAAACAGAATCTAATAAAAGTAAAGATGAGGGGAATATGGGTATTTCTGGGGGGAAAAAGGCAAGAAAGAAAACAAAAAAAGCCCCCAAGTACAGAAAGAGCTTGTTCAACTGAAGATATGGAAGCCAGCCAGAAAGCAGAGACAGCGCTCTTAGTGTTAAAGGTAAGGAGTGCTTTACTAAGAAAGATCGTCACTGAATTAGAGCTTAGTGTCCATTGACAGCACACCCATTTGGGGAGTGACCTGCAATGGGTCCTCAGGTGAAGATTACGAAACAGGAAAAAGCTTACATTCTATTTATTTCTCGAGTATATCTTCCCATCTTTCAGTAATGTAAGTCTTGAAGACTTTACAAGCCAGAAGTTCAACCTGTGTATTTATTTTTCATAAGTCTGAATTAACTTCTCTTTCGTCAGTTTTTCTAGCTGCTTTTTGAAAGCTTTTATGGTTTTGGCCTCAATGGCATCTGTTGTCAGGAAATTCCATACTTGAATTTTCTGCCTTGGGTACTAATACTCATTCATGCTATCAAGATTGACCGGCTGAATGATCTGGAGAAAGCCAGTACTTTTACTATGCTGACGAAATACAGGACAGCGTGCAGCATTTCATGCCTGCCTACTACCCAGCCCTGCCAAACTGAGTTAATGCAGTGTCAGTATAAAGTCTTCTTATAAACCAACAGAGCAGGTACCAACTACTTTATTACAATCATTGTTTGGGGAGGAGATTATTTCTTGTACAGATCCCAGCTGTGGTGGTTCTTAAAGGAGGGTAGAGTTGTAATTAAAGCAGAAATAATTATGAAAAATGAGCTAAACCCTCAACTGTTGCTGGCTTCATTGACTTCAAGAAAAGTAGGTCAACTGATGTCAATTGGGGGCCCCACCAGTTGAGTTTTCCGCTTCTTCTGCTTCAGGCTTTTGCTGTGACCTTCAGTAATTACACCATACAGCAGGCACACAAGTGGAGTGACTAAGTTGTTTAAAATGAGGTGGATAAGACACCAGAAAAATACAATGATTATTATTAGTATGAATTGCAGTAAGGCCCATAGGCTGGAAAAGGCAATATTTGTAGTGTGCAATCAAACATGGGTAGGATGACGCCTGGGAACACTCCGTTGCGCTAGCGAGGCTCTGTCAAGCAATCCTTTCACCTCTGGCTGTGGATCACTGTGTTAATAACTGTGTCAAGGCTTCCTTGATTCTGCTGCTACAGATGAGTTGTTTGATGCTGCTTTAGACTCTGCAGCTGTCTTTGAACTAGTAAACCTGGAACAGCAGGTCAGTGGCACAAGGTAGTTCCTACCATTAAATTGTTAGCATAGCCACTGGATTGTGCCTAGCTACATTTTCACAGAAAACTCACATGAGTGATTTGGGCAACAGCATTGGAGCACTCCCCAACTGGTAGTTCGGATTTGAGGGTGATAGGGAATGGCTGTATGGATATAAGCACAGCTGTGCCAGGTAGTGCGAGTCCCAGATTTGTCCCTGGCTCAGTTTAAATACGTAGTCTGTGAGGCTGAAGAAAGTCCAGTGTACCTCTCTGGTATCTATTTACTCTTTACTCAGATATCTCTTGTTGAAAATTAAGGTTCTCAAATTTATAACGGACACAAGAAGTATGTACTGACATGAAGATCAGAAAATGACGGGCTTTCAGCTTGGCTGCTGTACAGGAGTGGATTTTCTTAAAAATATTCAGGACGTTAAAGATTTGGGGCCCATAGTGATGCTGCAATATTGATACATTTAGGATTAATTTCACTTAATCTAAAATTTAGGCATGTAGTATTAACTCAACAGCTGCTACAGTGAAAGGAGAGAGGCAGTTATCTTCAGAGGAAAACTTACCCCACATCTCTTAAATGTCTGTCTTCAGATGGGACAAATTGCCTTCTGGATGTGTGCATCCTCCTCTATCATCTACTAAGGGTGCCCAGATGACTTGCCTAGAATGTATGCCTGGCATTTCAATGATCAAATTAAGATATGACTCGCATCCACAGACTTGGGGTTTGCAAAAGGAGGTTAGAACACCCAAAGTCCCATGAAAATCAATTGGAATTAGGTGTTTAAAGCCAAACTTTGGGTAGATCAGTGATCCTTACCAAATTGCTTAGGTGCACTAAGCTCTGCCTTGTAGGGGAATCCACAGCTTTGGTTTCCCTGTCTGGTGCTGGGTAATAGTTAAGCAGCAAACTTTGATGCATGTCAGTCAGGACCTTGTATAAAAATCTACTTAAATTTACCAGTAAACCAGAACAAGCACCATTTGCCTTGTTTTATACTCAGTGGCCCAATTTTAGGAAGCATCAGAGGACTGCATTGTTTGAATAAAAGTCATTGTTCAAAATAAAGCCACTGGAAAGAATTAACTAGAATGCAAAAATTATTTTTTTTCTCTTCATTCTTTAATTTCTACCATATCACCTCTATACTAGCTCACACAGATTACAGTGTTACTTCTGAGAACTCCATTAACATATTTACAGTAGGAGAGCCTGAAGTTTTCAGACATAAACCAGGACTCCACATAACTAAGTGCTGTACACACATTGAAGAGAGAAACAGGCCCTACCCTTACATTAAATTCTTGTTAGATAAAACTATACCTTGAACTTTTGAAGTAAATTTTAAATACCCAAATTCAGCTGTTTGAAAAGCAGAGAAAATTATGAAAAACTTTTAAAATTTAAAGCTGGTGCCTTCATTATATTCATAGAAGTTGGAACACATTTATATGAGCTTTTTCATCTTCATTCATTCATTCATGTTATATTTGAAAAAAAATTTCTGTAGTTTTTACTGGTGATAAACTGGAGCTTTCTTGTTGCAAATCTACTGTCTTTTAAAAATTCAAAGTTTAAGAAAATGTCAGCAGACAAATCTGATATTTTACTCAAAGGCTGCTGTGTTTTGCATTTCTGATGGGAAAAAAAAAATCAGAAAAAAAATTATTAGCTCTCTAGGAGAACATCTGTTTGTGATTGACTTAAATCATTAGTCTGGTGTTTTGGGGTTTTTTTTGGTTTTCTGTTTGGTTTTTTTCCTCTTGAGAACCAATCTTTAAGCTTGTTTCTATCCTTTCTAACAAAAATCTAAGATTTACCTATATTAGTTTTAAAGAGACCAAAATGCTCAATTTTCGCAAGGGGGAGAAAATAATAGTGATTAAGTTGAGCTCTACACCTCCCAATAGAAAATAGATTTTTTTTTATGGAAAGCGGCCACAGCTGCACATAACAACATGCATTAGTGCATCTTGCAGGGAAATGAAATCGAACAGCAAGACACGATCATAAGCCTATCTTGGAGTGTAGTCAATTTGTCCAGTAAATATTGTGGCATTAACAGTTTTATTTGTTGATCATTTCTGATGTTAATGGTAATGGGCCCCTTTGGTATTGGGATATTTATGTCTGACAGTGTGGTGCAATTTACATTAATAAGACTCATTAATTTCAGATGGTTTCTACTATGGAGGAAGGAAATATTAGAAGTGTTTTGTGCTTTTTTCAGCATTAGTCTCTCTCTCCACACAGCACAGAGCCGCTAAGCTACATTGCTGTACAACAATGAATGCTCCCTTGTTGTTATTAATGATTTGCTTGCCTGCCAATGTTGAGGGTGGATAGCTGCCTCTTGGAGGAATTATCTTGGTTCCACATTTTACTTAGACTTTTTTTTTTTCTTTTTTTTTTTGGTCTGTGTGGAACTCATAATTCCAAACAAAACTGGAAGCATTTTTGTTTCCTTCTCCCATTTCCTACATCCTCTTCGTTTCCATGATGATGACAATCCGGGCCATCAGTTAGAATTTGGATGCTAAAATTAAGCCCAACTTTGTGGGTGGATCCATGACAGAAATGACAATTACTTCCTTGAAAATGATACAAATGACTCAGTTCTTTAGCGTGTTCAATTTTTATAACAGGAAATAGAAAGCTAATTACTGGTTATTAAGGGCTTTCTAAATCTCTCTCTCTTTTATTAGTTGGACAATGAACAGTTACTTTGTATGAGATGGGAAAAGTCAAAGCAAATAATTTATTGGGACTGATTTCCATAATGGGTTTTCAGGCACAGACTCATGGCACTGGCAGCCCAGATGACTGCCACCGTCCTGCCTTAGCTTCAAAATGTTTTTCATTCTTTGCAAAAAATGGAAGATTCAGCATTTTAGCTCTTTAAAACTCAGACAGTTACACTGGAAAAAAACATACAGCCTTGCAATGTCTAACTCCACAATATAAAGATTCTGGTTTGGTTCTGGGGTTTTTTTACAGTATCGTCTTGTTTTGTTTTGCAGCCTCTGAACAAATAAATTTGAAAATGTGTTCTTTTTCAAGGAACCCAGAAAACATGAGACCTTCTAAAGGAAAAGATTCTGAGAAATGATTAAAGGTATAGGTAAACCTGAGGAGTAGGGCTTTGGGATTAAAATGTGAGGTTTTAGCCCTGGGGAAAAAAGGAAACACTCAGGGTTTCACTCAGATTCCATTGAAAATACTTTCATTCTTATTTACTTTAGTCCCTGAGAAGTCTTTATATCAAAACTGGATGTTGTTTAGAAAGGTGCATACTTGTCCAGTAGTTCTCAGCTTTCCCTTCAGTGACTCAGCATGACAAGAAAAAAACCTCTCAGATTTCTCTTAAAATCTAGATATGAAATGAGAAGGAATGTGTTCATAACTCATTAAAAATGTGTTAACAAGGTCCAGGGAAAAAAATCACAGATGGAAAGCTCATCATCTAACTCGGATAATTATTGAGGTTTAAAAAATCTAGTGTAGAGAGCAATCTTGTGTACATTTATGCAGGTGCATAGCTTTTGGGTCTTCCATTACTTCTGCTAAAACCAGGGTAAGCAAATGGGCATGCAGTAAAACATGTGCTGAGTTGTTAAAATAAGTATTTAATAAATGGAAAATGGAAAATAACTACAGACTGTCAATTAGAAAAAGGCAGTAAATGACTTAGGGAATTGACTGAAGTTAAGTACAATGAAAACCCAAGTTTAATATATCAGGAATGAAAAGTAGGGCCCAATAACCAAACTGAAAGCTGGATTACCTTGTAACCAAAAGTATGAAAAAAATAAAAAATAAGAGGTCAGCAAAAAAATTCATAGAGGTTCACAAACAATTTTAGACACAATTGGCAAATGACTGAAGAAATAGCTTGCTATGTTAATATATAAAAATGGAAGATCAGAAGAACTATGCTAGGGTCTCAATAAAATTATGGAAAGGATTATTTAAGTTACAATTATTAACAGAAAGTAGGTGAAAACATAGTAAGGTAATTGCCAAATACAAGATAGAGGAAAACAGGCACCACAAGTCAAACTTTTTCGATGTAGTCACAGGTTTGATTTCTAAATGCAGTATATATTGGTATTCACTCATATACCTTCACATACTCTCAAAGTATACTCTTTCTATCAGTTCTTCCTTTATGGATTGAATAAAGAGACGAGGTTTGATGAGAACAAATAGCCCTGCTCAGCATTCCTCCATTTTCATTACTTGTTGTCAGCTTGATTATTTCTGTTGAAATGAACCGGAAGCGTAAATTCATGCTCTTCCCTTTTGCCTGACCACAGGCAGATGCTTAACAGCAGTGGGAAAAATAACTGTCTCGCCATCTCCCTGAAGCAAACCAAAATTGCTAACCCTGGAGCTAAGTGAGATTTAAGGGCAAGCTGAGAAATGTACATTTCTCATGATGATGCACTGATTAAACCTTCCACTCTGTGTGTGCAAGTTCTTTATTTGCATCAAAGACAAGAGTGGCTCTTTCTGTAATGCAAACTCCTCTTTGAAGGACGCTTTCTAAAGCTGCGAACAAAAAATGCAATAAAACAATAAAGGGAGATACAAAATAAAAATAACAATGCAATGGAACAAGTTTACTATTCAGAATTAATGTCCTTATGGCAATATCATATTAACTCCCTTTTTTCATATTTACACTGTGACTGCAGAGAAATACAGATAAATTTTATTTACACCCCATGTCCCACCTGCTTTGCAGCCATACAGTTGTCTTGCAGACAAGCGGGTTTTTGTGGGTAACACCTGCCAGTTCTCCAAGACTACAACTTTACTAATACAGTAAACAATATCAGATTAAGCCCTATGCTATGGAATTCAATTGTCTATAGGACGAAGCCATGTCTGGTTTGGATCTGTCATGGAACACCTAGCACTTTTCCAAAGATTTCCATGTGCAGTTTGGTTTAACAAGGACCAAGAACCACTCCCAATAGGAAATTCTGATTCATCATCTCTGCTTTGATGAATAACAATAGTATGGACTGTTTATTTGTATAGACTAGCCAAACTGCATTAAGTGGCATCTTAACTGTTGATGCCTCTGTGACTGATCTTTAATGCAGGAACCTGGTGAGTCGATTCTGAAGGTCATTTCAGGAGCACGCTTTTTGAACAAAGAAGTTTTGAGATTTGGGATTTTAGAAACCTTATATCCAAACTTGCCAAAACTTATGATAGTATTTCACACACAATATAAGTGAAATATTTGTCCTTTTCAGTCCTGAGTTTGATTATATATACTTCACAGCCAATTCTTGTGAATTGTTTTTCCTTAGAAGTCCCCTTGATTATTTCTTTAAGTCATTTCAGCCCTTAACATAAATCTTAAGCAATATAGGTTTTGTCTCCTTGACCTGAGTCTCAATTCCTTCTGTAATATTTAGATCCCACTCATCCTACCTTTTCCCCTCAGTCACTGCACACTATTACTATCCACCATCAGACCAGATCTAGTTGTGGTAACAGGATGCTTTTACCCGCTGCAGCACATTTCAGCCTGTAGTTTGTGGTGTGCAAATATGCCTTACTGTGATTTAAGTTCAATCCACAAATTTGCTGCTATCCCAGGCTTCTGGCAAACTTCTGTGTCTACATTATAGGTGAATTTCACTTGGCCACTGAAGTGAGGAGACCTGCCAACAATAGTGGCCATGAATATGGTTTAGAATTTGGAGGTTTTGGAAGAGTCTCACTGAATTAAGAACATAATATTGTATTTAGACTGTCTACCATGGCACCTGACAATTATTCAGGCATTATTACTGTGTCTGTATTCAAGAGAGGGTTAAGGATTTGGCCCGTGGACCATCAGGGACTGCCAGAAATCAATTTTGTATAAAGTCAATGAACAGAGGCAGTTGTGATGTATACTGTGGGTACCTAATAGGCACTGTCACTGTGACTCTTTCTACTTTAGTATCAAGCTAGTAGTCTTGACTGTTCACCTCTGTCATGGTGTAACGCCAGCCAGCAACTAAGCACCACACAGCTGCTCGCTCACTCCCCCCTCCCCAGTGGGATGGGGGAGAGAACTGGAAGAGTAGAAATGAGAAAACTTGTGGGTCATGATGAGAACAGTTCAATAATTGAAATAAAATAAACTGGAAAAAAAAAATACAAAGCAAGTGATTTGTGATGCAATTGCTCACCACCCATCAACTGATGCCCAGCCAGTCCTGAAGCAGTGGTCACTGCCTCCTCAGCCAACTCCCCCCAGTTTATATACTGAGCATGATGTCATATGGTATGGAACAGCCCTTTGGCCAGTCTGGGTCAGCTGTCCTGGCTGTGCTCCCTCCCAGCTTCTTGTGCACCTGGAAGAGTGTGGGAAGCTGAAAAGTCCTTGACTTAGTGTAAACACTGCCTAGGAACAACTAAACATCAGTGTGTTATCAACGTTATTCTCATACTAAATCCAAAACACAGCACTATACCAGCTACTAGGAAGAAAATTAACTTTATCCCAGCCAAAACCAGGATAGGTCCTCTTTTGAACCTAGATACTATAATACTGATTAATGTCAATGAAAATACCATGTTTTAACACATCCGTTAAGAGCTACTATCAAACATTGCAAAAGCAATACGGCTTGGAGGATCAGCTGCAGCCTATTTAACAGAGATAGTAGTTATCATATCTGTATTATAGACACTTTCTGGGCTTTCTGTTTTGTGAATTATTCTTCACATTGCCATTTTCTGTGTAGAATGAATTCTCACAGTTATAACATATCTGAATTTTTCCTTTATACATGGGTTTAAACTGTGCTGTTGTCAAGTTATAGGGACATCATACAATTTGATGCTACCCATAAAAGCAAGAACAAAACAATACACCAAGGTCCATAACAACTTAACTGAACAAAGGACTTACCTTGAGATAACCTATTTGTTTAGGGGCAGATTCCCCACCTGTGTAGAGTAATACCTAATTCTGACTGTCCCATCCACTCAAATCATACCAATACTTGAAAGTGAGGTACTGCTTAATGTGGGTGAATAAGAATCAGAGAATTAGTTTTTACTTTTCAGGATAGGCATGGCTGGGAGTTATATCAGATTGCCTCCTAGTATAAATATCTACTATTATTTATAATTTTGCCAAAGCTGAGCCATTTAGCTAGAAAAATTATTTGTCCAGAGTTTACATCCAGCCATGTGGTTTTTTGTTTGTTTGGGGGGGGGGGGTTGGTGGGATGGTGGTTTTTTTTAATTTTTTTTTTTTTTTGGTCTTTTGAAATGTTTCTACTAAAAGATCTTACTATTTCAAAGAACAAACTGAAAGAATTTTCAAAACACCATTAGTCCTGCTTGAGGAATCACCTAAAACAAGGCCAGGGACGCTGTTCATGTGAAAAACCTTCCCAGACTTGGCCAATCTATGAGCTTTTGGAAACTGCTCAGTAATAAGACAGGGCAATTATCCAGTGGTTTAGTCTGAACTCAGCATGATTCAGCCCCTCATGTCTCCTAGAAGACTGTAGATCCTTGTCTACCTTTCATAGCTTCTTGGTCTCAGAGCTGGGCAGCCTAGGCCTGGCAGTCTGTAAAGTGCATGGAGACGGGGGAAAACCTCATGAGCAGCTTCGCAGGGTGCTTTTGATGTGGTAGTAAAGAACAACAGCCAACTCTTGCTATTAGCTCCTTCTGTCAATGTGAGCTGAGGTCTGAATCCTGTTGATAGATTTGTGCTGGCAGAGTGCAGATAGGAGAAAGGAAGAAGAAACTGCAAAGTCCATTAACAAATGATGTAGTGGAGCAATATGACTTGGATTTTGTTGTTGTTTCTAGATTTTAAACCTTAGGCGGTTACATGGCCTGAGAAGCAATTCAGGTTGTGTCCTATGGAAATCAAACTACAGCATGCTGTCACATCATTAAAAATTCTATCTTAATCAGTAAACATATGCAAACAACCTTCATCCTGGCACTGTTAAAATTCTGAATTTTCATATCTAGCATTCTTTGAAGATTCTTTGTTTTGTTTATTTTTTTATCTGAATTTAGTATGTGCCACCCTCAGACACCAGGTTAGCCCAGCAATTATTGCTTGTGGTTCTCAGTCTGTCCATGTCCAGTTTCAAAGAGGCAATTGACTACTGGGCTTCTCATAGTGCCCTAAAAGCTGCAAGCTGTCTTCTCTAAGAAAACTGAGGAAAAGGAAACAGGTTAGCTGCAACTACTCCCAATGCCAATCACCAGACCATGTCATGTATAAATACTGCTTTACCCATCCAAGCAGTAACACAGACAGGTGCTTAGATGCAGTAACAAAGAAGTCACCTTCTGAAAGGTGCTTGTGTCCTTGAAGAAAGAACCAGGATATTTTTGTTATGCGCAACAGCTGTATTGGCGGTTGTTCTCTTATATCTGAATATATTCTGTAATTGGAATTGCTGTTGGTTCTCTGCTGAAAACAAGGTTCCCTTTTTCAATAGGGACACAGCTTGAAATAAATCTATATTATTAAAAAAAAAATAAAAATCACCCTTAAGAGTAAATTAAAGCAGATACATTGTCTTTGATCAAGTTACAAGCAGGCAGAAGTGTTAATATACTGGAGCATTTTCACAGCGGAAATGAGTTACACCATAGGCCATGCAACTGTAAAGTTGAGCGGAAATTGTAACAAAAAAATAAACGACTGAGTCTAAACTGTGAAGGATGTTGGCAAATGTCCAGGAAAAGGTATGGTTGGTGCCAAACTTGCATAAAAGAATGGTTTAACAGTCAGTCCAATTGCTGTAACTGCCTCTTTTTTTTTTTTTTTCTTTTAGCTGTTTTTCCTATTGTAACTAATCTCATTAAATAAGACCCATTGTCTCTCCCCCTCAGACAACAGGCTCATTCAGGGGAGCTGTGCCATGCATTGAGATCCTTCAGCAGGATTTGAAAGGGACAACAGCGCATCATAAAAATAGGACGGATTGAGTGTGTTCCACCCTGAAAGGCAGGAAAAAGCTTCACAGCATGCCTGAAATCCAGCATCATTTGAAGACATCTCTTGGAAAAGCTTGTGTGAAATCCTATCAATGTTTAAGATTATTGGAAGGTGGGAGAGAGAAGTATTTTGGGCATGTCTGATGATTCCATAAACCTATGGCAGCATGACAAAAGGAGGGATCAGCCAGAAGGATTAGTGAGGGGGCGATGGAAGGAAGGCAAAATTAAATGCAGAGAAAGGTCAGGTTTAAGAATGTGATCCAACTCCCTCAGTGAGAACTGGAAGTTTCCCATTAAATTATTAAAGAATTATAACAACTCTATAAAATACCTCTTCACTTATCCTCACCTTCCCTTT
Source organism: Nipponia nippon (assembly GCF_047370975.1). NCBI lineage: Eukaryota > Metazoa > Chordata > Aves > Pelecaniformes > Threskiornithidae > Nipponia > Nipponia nippon. The sequence continues at coordinate 122,316,878 of NW_028262358.1, read as the reverse complement.
CTTGCAAGAAATCTTGGTTAAATGAATGGTGGTCATAAAAAAGCTTCTCAGGAGATAAAAATATCATCCAAAACTTAATGATAAGAGTAGCACAGAGATGGGTAAATGAAAATCATAATAATTATTTCTATGAGTAACCAGTATTTGCAACTAAAATTCCAAGACAAAACTAAGTATTTGGACTCAATGATCTTAAGGGTCTTTTCCAGTCTAAATGATTCTATGTTTATATGATTTCACTAGCTCTAGCGAGCTAGTGCACTACCACTAGTGAGAAACATTTGCTGTCAAGGCCTTTAAGTCTTCTAAGCAGAAGAGAACTGCAGAGTGACTGAAGTCAAAGAAAGGAATAGAGAAAAGTGCCACACTCGGAGTAATTCTGATCTGACTCCCATGGGAGCCTGTGCATACAGCACAAAGCCTTCAGATCTGCTGGAGCATATTCAGGTACTACCAAGAGCATCACACTGTTAGCATTATACTCTGTCTAGAAAAATATTTCCTGCTTTTCAGCTGAATTAAATAGCTTGGGCAAAATGCAGCTCATCCAGTTGCAGGACCCAAGGATGCTCTCTAAGAACAGGGAAAGTGTCTCTGGGTCACTTCGCTTTGTGCCTAGGGATATGCTCCATATCTGGGGCTTAAACAAAGCTTCTCATGGTTGACTAATGGGAGTAGTAATAATGATTTACACCTGTAGCCTTAAAAATCACTTTATTTAAAAAAACAATTATTACCTTCAGTTACCAGATGAGGAAACTGAGCCACAATTTGCATGGGGTCCTCCAGGTAGCTAGCAGCAAAGGCAACCACAGTCTAGGCTTTTCAGACAAATGTTTTGTTCATTTACAGGCACCACCAAAGCAAATTCCACCTGTTTGGTTTTGTGTTTACATTATTCTATCCTTCTCACTGTGTTGTTCTTCTCTTTGACCTTGTCCTTCTACTTTTTCCATTTCTTTCACATATGCCCAGCCAAGCACTCATGCTCCTATGCTAAGTCTATCCGTGGAGTTCACTGGGCTCAGGTGAAAGGTAGCTACAGAGAGACAAATTAAACAAACCCTTGGTTGTTTCAAACTCTCTGAAGCTCCTCTGTAGGATCTTCTAGAGAAACTGATAGTTAACAGACTACAGGTTCTACTTTAATGAAAAAAAATAGCAAAGAATTTGACTTAAAATTCCTTTTTTGACTGAGCATCACCAATGCCTTTCAACCTTACTACAGAAAGTCAAGACCTTTTGGAGTTTTGACCATCACTGTGCAGCATGCTAGAGTTGCCCTGGGGAAAATTTCTCTGGCTAGGAAAAAGCCAGCATATGGATGAAAAGACAAATATATGGACAGATAATCCTCATGTATAAATAGTATCCTCAATGCAATGATAGTCACAATGTCAACTTTCAGGTAAGTTTCCATTCAGTGTTGCACCTATTGAGGACAATAACTGCAACCTAGGTGAACTAATTAACTGGTATCCTAGAGAAGGAGGTTCTCACTAAGGAAATACAGTACAAAGCAAAAATTAAGCATCCTAGACCCTGGCCTGTAGCAACAGGAATAAACCACAAATATTAAGTAGATTAAAAATAACTGTCATGTTACATCACAGAAGCTTTATCCCTCAGTCCTGGCACATCTCTACACAGCGGTTATCATTAGCAGTTGCAGTTAAGAACAGCAAGAATCTGTTCTTTTCATTTCCATTAATATCTTAAGAGACAGAGGCATTGTGGGAGAATCAAACTCAACTGGAACATGAAGTAAATCCCTCAGCCGTAGCCAATTTGGATCTCATTTTACACAGAGCTAATCTAGATTTAAACGTGCTGAATTAGACGAGATTTGCAGTCAAGTCAGCAAGAGCAGACTCGGATCCTTATTGTCAGGTATAAGGCCCTGGATGCTCAGCTGGTGTGAGTCACCTATGCACAGCACTGGAGACCACTGAGCTATCCTAATTTATACCTGGTGATCTGTTTCTGCAGTGGTTTTACTGCTTTACAGACAAATTTTGTGCCTGGATTGTTACTGTGTGATAGCTGGTCTGGTGATTCAGTGACAGAGGTGCTTCCACTAACAGCAGTTTAAACTATTTGCAGAGATAGAGAAAATATTTCTGGTGACTTTTAGTCTTTGGCTCCCTCACTAAAACTTTTAATTTTAGTAAAAGCACTTTTCTTGTTCTAGATCTCTTGTCTGCGACACTGCATGCACAATGTACTAGGAAGTAAGAGTCCATCAAAAAATTATTTGATAATATCATGGATCTGTCCTGTATATTTTTATACACGGAAAAATTTTGTGTTCTTTCATAATAATTCTGTGGTTGTGGAAAGGTGTGGTCTTACCACCTACATGGAAATTCCTTGCAGAAATTCTGAGACCTTCCTAGGAGCTACCACATTTGAATTGCAAGGTAGCTAATTTCCAGGCATTGATGTTTTTTAAATATTTCTTGTGTTCTGCCTTCATTTATAGAAAGACTTTGGTGGGTTTGGGTTTTGGTTTTGTTTTTTTTTTAATGAAAGCAGGTCATCCACTGTGAAATAGGATAATGGAAGTAGAAACTTTGTAGGTTGTAAAGTCTTTGCGGAAGTTATGGTTATGTTGTTGCTTTTACAGAGGAGCCCTTCATGATTAGTCGCCACAACACTAGGAATTATATGCGTAATAAACAGTAGTAGTTCACCCCAGGGCACATTATTAGCACCAGCTCTTATTTAGGCTCACACAATCAGAAGAGACCGTGCCGATCATCGTGCTTCATCCACTGCTACTGTTGGGCAGCACTGCCATGAGCATGGTCTACTGGTTTTCTGTGTAAGGTCAGGCTGTTCCAGAACTTCACCCCACCAAATTTTAGAAACTTTCCTTATGCATCATCAGGGTAAACAGTATTGTTTTAGTGGCAATATGACTATTTCACTTAAGAAGTTCTTATCGGTCCCTGTTACTTATTTACAGGCAAATTTTCTATTCTTTATACATGGCCCAAATATATTTATCCATCATTTTACTGGTATAAGTATGCCATGAATTTCTGACGTTGTCTATTCCACCCACTTGAGAATAGGATATGATGGTATTCAGGACAGTAAGAGTGGGATGAAGTTTAGCTAACTCCATCAGCCACAGAAATACTTTTATATCTCGTCTATTTACCATGGCCTCCTTTTAACTTATTTCAAGCAGCAATTCTGCACTGAGGCTGTTGGTTTCTAACACCATAATTTTAATCACCTGCAGGTGTTTCCATGCGTGCTTGGTGCTCCAATCCTGTCAGCAGAGATTGAGGCAACAGATTTGGCAGGTTTTGGATCAGCTGTTCGAATGTATATTCTTCCTTCAGGATTCATCGTGTCACTTTTCACACCCTATTGACTGAATTAATTTACTCTTAGACTGAAACTGGCCTCTAAAATACCCACATGTGGGCACCAACACCATAGATGTCTGGAGTTAGGAGAGTTGAGTCCCAGCTCAGTGATTAGTTTCTATATATTTGTCTTTATTTGTTGTCACTATCCTGCCCAGATTAGGGACATGTAATTTTTATTTATTTATGATTTTTTTAAAAAATTGCATCTCTCAGCTCCTGGCGCAACAGCTCCCAGCTCTGACTGCAGTTCAAATAAATGGATCCGAACCACAGCACATTTGTAGTTCTGAGCCTGACTTGCAGAATAAAGCTTCAAACCCCAAAGAAAATCTGATCTCTCCTAACTGTGTGAAGGAAAACACACCCTCTTTATTGAACTTCATACTCTATTCTAGCACGCTCTTATTATAAACTGTTGTTGATTATCTAATTCTTCTGGGCATATGAGCAATGCCAGAATGTCAGTTTTACATTAAAAGGATGCAGTTTAAAAAACAAAACAAAACCCTAAATACAGAAATAAAATATGTGTTTAATTAGGGCTTTAATCTTTCCTGAGCTCATTAAAAAAAAAAAAAAAAGTGGGGAATAGATGCCCATAGGGTCTGATAATATTTTCCTAGAGTGAAAACTACTCCTACAATATTATTAGTAAACATCCATTTGTGTTAGTAATTAACTTCAGTGTTTGGATATCCGTTTATTTCTCCTGATTGCATGTTCCAGTCCAGATCATTGTTAAATGAGCAGCACTGTAATAGCATTGATAGAACTGTTTGGACAATTGTTTTTCAGTTAAAACTGAGACATAGCTGCTCTGGAAGTCAGCATCTTTCCTCTGGAGCAAGCTGATCTCTATCTATCTGCCCCACAGCTGAGCTTGCAGATCACTTGGAACCTTTGGTTTTGGGGCAGATGAACTGGACAGAGAAAAATTCTGTTAAAAATTTTGAGATTTTGAGGCTAGTGAACCCAAATTTCAGAATACAAAACAGGAAATAAATTTTTTTTTGGTATTACAAAAAAAAAAAAAAAGGCAGTTCAGGGAAAAAATGCTCACAATGCAGAGACAAAGGCTCCTAATATTCTTGGTTTAAATACTTTTACAAACCTCTACCCGCAAACTGAGCGGCACAGCACAAGAGGCACGAAGAAGCGAGTGAAATACCTTTCTTCATTAAAGAAGCTTGATCAAAAATATGTGATGAAAACAGAAATAAATGCTCCTAGGGCACAAATCTGGAGGAAAGAGAGAAATATATTGAGGGAGTAAGGATCACTGTGAAATTTCCATATATTAGCCTGAAAACCTCAGAGATCTTTTTCATCCACAGAGGTTGAAAAGGTTAGGAAATGTCCGAAGTTTGTAAGAGTTTCACTGACAGGAGGTAAAAGTATCTCAAAGACAGGTGAAGAATTGAATGAAGGACAAGAATATTACTCAGTGGTTCAGAAACAAATGAAATGTTTCACTGGTCCCGTGACTCAAGACAAAAATTATAATGTTGATATTGTTCCTTGAAGTATCAAAATATGAGCATACATACACATATGCATATGCCTATATCCCTTATCTGTCTATAGATTTCTGGTTGTGTGTATTTACTCAAAAGTGCAGAAGTGTGTGTATTTCTTCAATGCAATTAAACCCCGTTTCTTCTCAGGCTTGGTGTAAAAGAAATATTTCCTATAAATAATTTATTTTGTGAAAATATTTGCAACATTGTTAAACTTTTTAAATATCTCATTAATGTAAAAAAAGTTGGAACATTCAAAACACTTCCCCCCGAAAAAAAAAAAAAAATTGAGCAGGGAATGTTTTCAAACCATCTTCTCCAGTCAGAAATCTTTGTTTCAATTAATTTGTTTCAGTTTACATAGAGATGAAAACTGACATTGGGTAAAAGTGTTGCAGGAATCTCCTATCAGCATACAGCCTCCTAGTCTTTGTGTTTAGAGGTAAGTCAATGAACTAGAGGGGTATAGGGCTGGTTCTCTGCCCTGAAGCGGCAGAACTGGCTTCCTCCCCAAGGCAGAGTCCTTCTCATCTGCTGGGAAAGGCCATGGTCTGTGCAACCTCTCAGACTGTGCTTGGTCATTTTTTTGGTGACTACTAGGCAGATCTGTTCAAAACCTTGGCAGAGAGCAAGCCAACAATTAAAATCTATAGCAGATTTTGGAAAAATGTCTCAGCCCATGCGCTGGCTCTAGTTAACTGCTATAGACAGAAAAAGGTAATGCTAATTTTCTGTGTAATATTGACTAAGCCAATTAGGTTTTCAAACCTTTGTGCCTGAAGTTAAGCATATAAATTATTTTTCAGGTATTTAAATAAAATTGGCTAGGTTTTCTAAGAAGCTGAGAATCTTCTGAGTCAATTTTCTTTAGACTTCATTAAAACTTTAGGTGATCAGTGTAGCAACATCTTCCATGTCTGGGTTAAACTAAGACTTTTTCTTTTTATATTTTAAATCCCAATTTGGATTAGGAACTCGATTCTGAATTATATCCTGAGCTTATTTCTAAACTTGCCAAGAGCAAAATTGTTATAAAGCATCCCAGACAGATATCTTGTTCAGGACAGGGGCTTAATCCATATAGGAAAACAAGAATTATCCTGCATATTTTAAAATGGAAATTTCAGCACACGTTTTCATTTGAAACCAAAAGTTTTTTACTTTTTTCTCAGGGGAAAATAAGAGGCACTTCCTTTCTCTAATGTTCATATGCTCATCTGGGAAGTAAGAACCACATGCATGCTTTTGCTCTTATTCAGGTAAACCAGGATGTCCCAGCTGACTTGGGTTATTGGTAGTACTGCTGAGATATTGGTATTGGTATTATTACTGGGATATTGATATCATAATCTGAATACATTCTGTTTAATTTGACCACAGAACTCGTTACAAGACTTGAGGAGTTGTCTCAAAATGTGTAGCATGACACATGATACATTTCTGTGGGAAATTTATCTTAGATAACGGGCTTTTTTCAAGCACAAAGTTTCATCTAGACTTTTACCTCCTGAAGTTTGCATTTTCTCACCCGCTACATTGGGATCATCCACAGTCTTTGAAAGATCTGTCTTGAACAGACAGATCTGCTTGTCAATTTGCAAAACAGACACAAGGAGATCAAGTTTATACGACAGCCACAACATTATAGTGTGATCCCATTTACATGTACATACCACACATAGCAAACTAGAGCCTCGGTTCCTTATTACAGTCTCTAAGTGCTACAATAAAATAAGTAAAAATTTTCACAAAGACAACAGAGATGTATAACTGGTATTATCAGAGCAGCCACAACTTCACCTGAGATTGAAACCTTATTACTTTAGGCATTGTATATAGATGTAGTAATATGTGGTCACTGCCCCGAAAGATACATTGACAGAAATTAATACGTGAATACATAACACCCACAGCAGCTTTTCATTAGAACAACTTGCCAAGAATTTGAATAAACTCATCATCAAGTGAGATCTGAAAGTCAAATATATCTGCATCTTTCTGAAAGTTGTGTTGTAACTGAATGAGAAGTGATGGGCTTCATGCAAGAACTTGAAGGTGCAAGATGTGAGACTCATCTTGCATCTTGTTGAAAAGTTATATGCCTAAGAGCAAGCTCCCTCCATAGCTTGTGGAGGTAATTCCTCCTGTCGTAACATCAATGCCTCAGATAGGTGGGATGGATCATCTCCCAGCAGTGTATCCTTCTCCTAACGTGGAGGTGAGCAGCAACAGAGGAAATTAATCCTCCCTCATGATTGTCTTTATGGAGTCCTAATCCCTTCAACACGATGGACAAGCTTGGTCCCTGACAGCAGTGCCATTAATTTTGGTGGGATTTGTGTAGCAGCAAAGATCACTCCGCTTGGTGGTGTGACTGGCTGGAAGACAAGCCCTCAGAAAATGAGGCGGGGACATTTAATTTTATTTTTTTTAATGCAGCTGCTATTTTTTTGAGGCTGTCCTTAACCAAAGATGGAATTTTAATGTGATCTGGAGCAAAAGCTTGGAAACATTGTTATTGCTATTTATATCACTCTTTAGTTAGCAGTACTGGAAGGTATTAATATCACCCTCTGCATTATTAGAGTGAAATAAATGTTGGGAAACATTGGTCATGACAGAATGAAAAAAGAATTAAAAAGTGAAGAATTTTCTCCCTCCTATTTTTTTTAAAAACAATAAAATCTATAAAACAGTCCAAAGAATAAGAAATACCATGTTAGAAACAAACATGGATATAAAAATAGTAATAAGAACAACCACCAAATCTGCTCTTAAGACAGAAAACAAAGTAATTAACTCTGCTCCCATCCTGATGGTCTCATTTGAATTTATGCAATTTCCTTTATTTTCTCCTTTGTTTGTTCTATTTTCCTTTACCCGTGTGCTTTTATCATTTCTGTTGTTTATTCATGGCAGAGCTGGTTGCCGCTTTCAATCAAAAAAGAAGGAAAAAAAAAAACACAGAAAAAAAACAACTGCACCATCCTCCAACTGGCCAACGTGGAGGTTGGAGACCACACGGGGATCAAAGCGATATGAGGACAACAGGGGTTTCATTAAAATGTTCTCCTCTCTGCCTGAGGAAAGAGCAGTGAGGACAGGGTGAGAGGGGGAGGGGGGGAAGGGAAATCATCTGGCCCAAACAAGTTTAACTAAAAAAAAAATCCAAGCAAACCACCTGTGGTCTCCTTGGAAACTGGCTTGCAACCCCTCCAGCCACCTTTTAATGAAACCCCAGAGCCCCTTTATTAATTTATTAAAGAATCTATTTTCTGAAGATTCATAAACTGTGCATAACTCATATTCCAACATATCTCTGCTATGCTAATAGCGCGTGCTGCCATGAATAATTAATTCTTTAATTAGTAATAATTAGAGGTTGTTGTATAGGTCAAACCATTGGGCTGACAGCATGCTACTGTCAAAATGTCATTTGAATTAACAGGACTGTGGCCCTTTCTACACAGAATGATTTGTCATTTGGGGTCAGTTTCCCCCTCCTCTCCAAATTCTGTTGTTTTAATGGTGGGTTGCTTTAGAAGGTGTGGAATATGTAAAAAATAAATATTTAATAGCATTTATGGCACAAAAGAAAAGGCTGCACACCTTTAGCACATTCTTATAGTGGCAGATCTTGATCAGGGCAGTATTTGTTTCCCCTGTGGGAAAAAAACAAAAGGATGAAAGTAGTTGCACTGACATTCTGCACTAAGCCAAATCATGATTTTTTGGTCAAAATCACCGCCTACTCTACATCCCTGAAAGGGCTACTTCCCTTGCAGGCTCTAGTTCTTCTACTGAATGGATGACCTGAGGAATTTAATGCTTGGAACTGATATACCAAGATCTAGGTTCAATCCTTTGGCTGTTTAAAGCCTGAGGAATTTTGAAACATTGTTCTCCACTTTTTCAGGAGAATACAGAAGCCACCAGTATGGACAGGCTTGAAGACTGAGTGTTAGTACTGCTCTGCACTATAGGAAACACACCATCACCACCAAAAAATGGTAATATGTTACCCTACAAGTTAAGCCACTTGGTTGGAAAGAAGGGCTTGGGAAAGAAGGCAGTTAAGAATAGAATGGAAGTCAACAAATTCATGAGAGATGAATGCTCCAAGTGTTGATTCTGTGTTTATTTATTTCACTCCTGGGTGCAGCACCTTCTCAAGAAGGACGACACATCAAACCAAGACTGCAAATTTCCTAGAAGAGCTCTTCACAGGCCCCTGGGACCTGAACTGCACCAGAATTTCTCATTTGAGGAACAAGTTATGGGGCTTATCTGAACTCACTGGAACTAGAAAGGGAGATCAGAAATGCCTACAGAGAACAAACACATTGAAGATTACTAAATATATGGAAACTACAACTGACTCTTGAAGTACCTGACTTGGAAATGCTGGACACTGGGGAAATATGAGAAGGGATTATCAGATATGCTCATTCTTATTATTCCTCTATAGGCATATATTTTTGGCTGCTCTCAGAGACAGGATGATGGGTTGGCTGGACCTTCAGTTTGACCTAACACAGCCTTTACGTTATAAACAACAATTCCGATATGAGGAATTTGATGCACTTTAACACCCATTTGTCTAACTTTTTTGTGTCTCTTCTGAGGGAGGTAGCAGACATCTTCAGATGCAGTGAGGTTATTTACCAAACTTGCACCACCAAAGTGAAGTGCTGGGTGAAGGAAAATGAGCAGGCTTGCTATGGCTACGCAGCATGATAATGAAAAGAATAGACGACACTCTGTCCCAGTGTGAAGGGGGAAAGAGGAGAGAGGTGGTTTAGTCAGGTAATTGCAATGGCAGCACAAGGTAGAGGAACAGATGTGCATTAGATGTGGTGGGGTAAATCACCTAGGCAGAGTCCCACACTATCACAATTTCACTGATCTTAGTTCAGCTCAAATACTCTGCACAGCACTGCTGTACCTGACAGACCCATACGTTAAGCACTGATGGAGCAAGGGATTTGATTCATGCATTTCATTTCACTTGAAAGACGCCAACCTGAATGGGTTGATGTTGTTGCAGTCATCACAGAAATACAAACACGCAGCCTTAATCATAACCAAAGTGAATGAAAAGAAGTCCCCTAACTCACAGTAGAATGGATTGGAGCCCAAGAGCCCACTCTTTTCAGTTCCTGCTCTGACTACAAAACACACATTCTTTCTTTATAGGAACAACTGTAGCAGCCTTTTTATTCTTCTCTTCCTTGCCTACTAACAGAAGAATTAATAAGTGGAGGCTAAGCAAATGCAAAAAGGGCTTGAGTATGTTTTCCAGTTAAAAGGAGATTAAAACCAACCCTTTCTGTAAAGAGGAAAAAAAGAAAAATATGACAAGAAAATAAACTCATAATAATATAGGCAGTGAAGTGGCAGCTATTTCGCTGCTAGTCAAAAAATTATGTTATCAGAAATCCTTTTGTATCGTTACATATTGATGTTTTAAAAAAAAATAAATGAAAAGAAAGTCACCAGAGATTGTACATAAAAGTTGTTTGCTGTTGACAACATAACAAGGTCAAGCAGGATTTTACACGAAAGCTCTTTGAAATCTACATCAAGGGATCTGGTTTGCAAAGGGAAACAAGTATGCTGGTGACAGTGAACATTGCTGTAGATCTGCTGCTCACAATACAGGGGACAATTTATGTTCTTTTTCCGAAAAAGTACAAAGGTTTATTGGTGTGCAAATTATTTAAATTAATACAGTAATCAGATTTTCAGAGTCAACAACTTGTGACTGTGTTGTCAAAATAACCCCACTGTACATTAATAGCAGTAATAGAGTATTGGCAACAGTGTTCAAAATATGACAGAAGTCAAACATTTGTCACTGGAGAAAGCATGGTCCATCCAAGTGTCATTGTACAGAGTTATTAGCTTAAAGTTAGACAGAGGTTGCTTTACTCATACTTCTCTATCTAGTTTACTGCAAAACCAGCCACATGTTAATTAATGTACCTCATTTTCCCCAGCTGGGAAAAGCAGAGCACCCAGGAACTTACTGGGGAAAAAATAACTGTATTCTCATACAGTTTATTTTTTGCCCCTTGTGTGCATTCTCCTGGCAGAAGACACAGTCTTTTGTTCTCTCTATCCACTCCTGCAATGGGTCTTACAGTTCTCCCCAGCAAAAGTCCACAGCAAGACATGCCTTCGTGGAGCTTCCATGAGCTCTGTGAAACACAATCTGTCTCTTCTGTTCCTCCTTCTGTCCGCAGAACTTTCCATTTTCTGTTCTCTCACAACCAGCTGCACACTGGCTTCATTTCTTCTTGGGATTTTCTCCAGTGTCTCTTAATCTCTTTTTGTAAGACAGAATTGTTCTCTCTTTGCTTTCTTTTCCACCTGTTTTTCTGCCCATTTCTTTCCACAGTTCTCTTGTTCAGAAAACTTGTTTTTCAACTTGTTCTTCCAACAAAGAAACTCTTCTTTTGCCTGTTTTCATAGTTTTACAGGCATCTGTCCAGCATCTTGCACTCTTCTTTAATAGTTAGCAAAACATCCTGAATTACCCACATATCTTTTGTCTCTTCCACCATGTGTTGTCTCAACTCATCTTTGTATCCAGTAGCATCTTTATGCCCAGACCTTCTCAGCTATGAGCTCTATGGACAAAATACTTCCTACCTTAAAACCTTGTGTTAATATGCGTAAAGGGAGACAACATATCCTACAGCTTCTGCTTCTAGATCTCTCTTATCACTGACACTCCGTGTGTTAGTTTGGGTCAGGGTTGTATCATCAGCTGTCACCAATTTGTCTTCCTTGTCCTAACTGTAAGGTGTAAAGCATGACCATTTTCCTCAATTTTCTTTCAGTTTTCAGTGGGACCTTTTTTTTTCCCCTCATGGTGATCCTCAGCTTATGAACTCCTCTAGTCAAAAGCTGCTTGTTCTTTGTAGTGCTAGATTAGCAGTTGGACTTGATGATCTTAAAGTTCTTTTCCAACCTAAACGATTCTATAATTCTATGAACTTTGGTCCAAGAAACCCTATTTCTCTGTTAGGACTGTCTCTTAGCCGTGCTCAAACAGCTTCTATCACATGGCAGCTCCCAGCGTGTTTGGCCCTCCCACGAGCTGTTTAGTATGCAACATCATAATTCTAATGCATTAGATTCCAGCATTTAAGATTCTTTTTTTTTGTCATTATGCCTGCAGATAAACTTCCACCATGTATAACACAGAATACAAATAATGCAGACTCTTGCAGAGGGCTTCGCTTGAAAGGATTGGTGTTGATGCGGAGATCTGCATGCTATGTTAATGCGCAGATCTGTAGGTCTTACCGATACTTACAACACCAACCCTATTCTGCCTGTATAAATGCCCTATCCTGCTACCTATGTGTTTGTGGAAGGTGTAGATGTGATGCTAATTATCTATCCATGTCATTTGACAGCCTAATGAATGTGTTCAACTGAGCAGGAGATGTAAACACATTCCTGCAATACAAGGATACACATCATAGAGAAGCAGGCCATATGGGTCATCCAGGTTGATTCACCCAACTCCATCCTTTTGTCATCTTTCTACAGACAATATACCTACTTTTCCAAGCTTTAACTTGCACAGAGCATTGTGAATGCTCTTCTCCTTGACAGCGTGGCTTCCAGATAAAATACCAGCTCCAGACTCCCAGGAGCTTCCAGGATCTTCCCACTCTTGTCCCACCATGAGCCATGCCAATGGCAGCTGCACAAGGTATACATGTTGCGTGCTATCCTGGTAGTGGACTAGCAGGCTCCTCTGCTCTGCTGGTCCCATCGCACAGATAAAATGCTCCCATTTCCCTTCTGGAAGACTGCAAGATGAAGGCTTGATAACAAGGAATTAAATCAGTCCCCCTGTTTGCTTACACAAGCAGTGTTCTTGTTCGTCTTCTTCCATTTTCACCTCTTTTCTACAGCTGTGCTGGAGGTGATCCAGGTTGCTTTGGTTGATGCTAGCTCCTAGAGCCACAGCTAGTTTCTGACCCCCCTGTTACAACACTCTCCCAGCATGTTCTCAAGCCACCACTGTCCTTTTCCCAAGAAGCTATGCCACCTGTAGCTACTACCACCTCCTCAGATGTCCCTGCTCCTCTCATGGGGGCCTCCTCAAAGATATTCCTGTGTGCTTGGTTTGGTAAACAGGTCTTTCTCCCTGCTGCATCCTCTCAGGCTTGGCCCTGTGTTTTATTGCCTTGGCATATACCATTACATGTACTACCAGGAAAGATATATGGAGGAGAAAGGGTTTGTTCCATAATAGATGGATGGACTATAGTAGTGCACTCTTACCTGTATAATACATCACTGGGATTACTTTTCATATATCATCCTCTCTTGTCAAAGTACTTTTCAATAGAAACCTGAGTTTCATCACAGCTCTTAAGGGAGCCTTGACTTGCAGTCAGGTTTGCTGCAGTGTCACAGATGTTTCAGACAAACAGGAATAGTCTCTTTTAGTGACCTTATGTCAGCAGAATGTGCCAGGTTTGTTTTTAGTTTTCTATGCAAGAGATGACAAAACTAAGAATACAAACCAAATCTTTGGTAGTAGAATTGGACAGACATCCTGTGCCAACTAATGTTATAAAATATGGGAAGAATATATCTGGCCAAAGCTTTCATGCAAATGTTGGATTTGGCTTCACATCCAAGGTGTTGGCTTGACTTCCTTCCTTTAATTTATCATAAGAATATCAGAACAAAAACCTGCTGCACATGGTCAGACCAAAAGGCCATCTAGCCCCTTTTTCTGTCTTTTCTGTGAGGGATAGTAGAACAACAGGGCGATCAGTCAGTACTACCTCCTCTACATACTTACGACCCATAACTTACTTGCCCCAATCACTTCCTAGTCTTGATTCTGCTAATGTGTATTGCACAAAAGCAGATTTCAGCTCTGCATTAAACTACTTCCCTCCCAGGCTTGGGATAGAAAGTCACAAAGCTGAGTTGGGCAAGAAGTTAGTTATTATGGAAAAAAACAAAAGACCTTAGAGTGACTTCTGGCATTCAGGTGTAAGCCAGCCAAATGTGTCCAAGTCAAATTTCAGGACTACACATCTGTGCTGGAGCCTGAAATTGCTGTCTTGTACTTGAATGCCTCATAGATTTTTTGCTAGGAGTCCTTACATGTTGTGCTTTTGAGTCTCGTCCCTAACTTCCTGTCCATGGCTAGCAGAAGGTTAAACCACTGGTCTTAACATCTTTTTTTTTCCTCTGTTCTTCTTTCTTTTTTATTTTTTCCTTATACTTTCTTCCTTTTTCTTCTTTTTTTTTTCCCCCTTTTTGTCTTTCTTCTTTCTCCTTTCTTCTTTCTTCTTCTTCGTTTTCCAACAGAAGGGATGCAATGCTTCAGGTAGTTTATAAAATGTACTGGTCCCAAACACAGATCAGGAAGGCCTAGAATCCAAATCTCTCAGTTCCTGTCTGAATCCTAAAATTATTTTTCTTTTGTGCTTATTGTATAATAAATGAACCTTCATCCTGGGCATAGGATGTGTCCTGGTTAATATGGTACCCCTTTGGCCTTGACAATTTTACTTTCCAGTTATTATCAGAGCTATTATGGATGCACAGGTTGATTAAAACATAAAAAGCAGTCACTGCCCTGAGGTACCTATTTTATTTTTAGCTCAAAGGAGACACAATAGCCTTGCATTACTTCTGTGTGGCTTCTGTGGATTCCTCTCATGGTTCAGGCCTCCAGGGGCCAGGGCAGCCAACTCAGCCATCACTGGGACATTACTGAGCATCTCAGCATTTTAGGAGCTCCGTACATTTTTTCCCAAAGCTTTAAATGACAAAGACATGACAGGAACCTAATAAAGGGTTTCCTTACATTTCTCTCTTGAACAGAAATTCCTAAATGTTATCTTTGATTGGCAGCTACTATGCAGAAAGCCTGCTGCTTTGCACTGTGGTTGAGACACAGTTCTGTCTTCCCCACTCCATTTTCCCTAAATGCAGAACAAAGGTGCAGGAGCACTGTGAAGAGGTTTTAAAACCTCCATTTCTGGCCATGCCAGGGATTCTCCAGGTAGGAAACATAGAAAAGCAGAAATTCCTCAAAAAAAGGGAACATTTAAATGCATTTACATTTTTATTTAAAAAGTAATTTCCTTGAAAATGAAATGCTCATTTGGTTCAACGGGTATTTAATGGCCATTGTTCCACTGTGAGTACTGGCAGTGGTGCAGCAGTGATCGCTCTGCTCCGCTTTTGGGTTCCGGTGGGAACAGGTAAAGTCAAAACTCTAGGCTTCAAGCTGAAGAGCAAAAAGAAATCAGTTTCAAGAGTGCCTCTGTATGTCTTAGATATTTTTTGTGTCTGAATCACTGGGCTTTTATTCCATAAAGAGTATGTAGATGACATGTAAATGTTATGTAAATTGGGTCCATAGTCCATTAAAGCGCAATATTATAATCACTAATACCCTGTAGGCATGGACAGATCAACCAACCAAGTTTTATTTGATCTTTGTCAGAGGCAGTGAGCCCTTTTATGCAATATTTTGTGTACATGCCTTTATTGTGAAGATCATCATTTCAAAATGTGCCTGTGTGGGATAAATAGATGTTGTTGATGTGCATTTCTGCAGAAAAGTTCAGCAAGTATGCTACTAGCAAAGAGACATTTTATAGACTGACCAAAATGAAGGAATCCTGCCTTCCATTGAGAATTTCCATCTAAAGTGATCACCTAATCAGTAGACTTGAACAACCTCAAATTGCATGCAACACTTAGCCTTCAAAACCTGCTACTTTCACTACCCAAATTAAAAGAAAACAAGTGTATATAAAAAAGACTGGAGGGCTGTTTGGCCCTTGCCTAGGAAAAATATATTCTTTACTAATTGGCACAACACTGTTAATAAATATTAACTGGTTTACACAGCCCTCCTGTTTACTTAATGAAATGGTAGTTGAGGGGTTAATGGGTTAATTGGGGAAAGGAAATGAATCTTCAAATGTATCAAAATCTGATAAGTGATTTAGCCTAATTAGTAATTTACGTGTCAAGACAAGATTTCTCTAGTTGCCATGTGCACTTTCAGAAGATAAAGGTATAAATAATAAAAAGCCAAACCTAGGTAAATTCACAGTAAATGTAAAGCTTATACTTTTAAGAGACGGGTTAATTAATCACTGCAATAACATAGCAAGCATTGTGATGGATTCTTTATCGCTAGAAATTTTTTAATGAAGACTGTTTTGTTTTATTTTAGATATGAATTTGAGAGACCCAATGAACAGCTGACACCAGAAATCGAACTGTGTAGTACCCTTTTTCAGCACTCACACTGAACTCAAATGTTACTAATTCTTTTCAGTTTTCCATCGTCATCTGCTAAGCCTCACCTTGTGGCTTTTGATGATGCAGCTTGGAAGAGTATAATATAGCTTGTTTGTCCTTAGCCTCATTTTCCACATGAAGATGATATTGTGTTTGCTGTTAAACCAATTGCTAATGCTGTCTTGCGAACATTCATAATGGAGGTGCCATCCTACTTATATTGGGGCTGGGGATGTGGAGCATGATTTTGAAGAAAGAATTCACCTGACCTTGTAGTACTCATTCAGCATTTACTTTTCTGTTCTTGATTGATCATCTTTCTATGATCAATATTGACATTTTCAAAGGGTGAGCCATCTCATTCTTTGATAAATATCTAAGACAGGTGGGACTAATCACTTGAGGAGTTACCAATCTTTCTCCATTAGCGATAGGTGAAGAACATGTAACTAATCCAGCCCAGACATATAGCTGACATATAGACAGAGAACATATAGGGTGAAATTTTCCACCCCATGCACCACTGGCACGGCTGTGATGTAGCTGAAATCAATGGTAAGATTTGTATTAACCTCTTCTTCTGTCCTTCGAATGTGTTCGCTAGGAGTTAGGCTGGGTGTACAGTCACAATTTGGTGTTCCAGATTCAAGACGGCGCTCGCATGCCATGGAAGTGGGGAGTGAGCAAAGATTAAAAAGAATGTGGAACCCTGTGCATTACAACCTCTTCCCCAGGGTTTTTACAGAATTGTTCTTGTAATGATCAATGGCACATGAAAGGTGGTAAGGCATCTTGTACCCTTTTCTTGCACACCTGTTCAAAAGTCATGAGCAATTGGATCTCCATCAGTCTGAGCTATGCTAAGTACTGGTAATACATGGTGTTTCTACATTCAGTTCTGGAATGTTAAGGATCCGAGCTCACAAACACAGAATAGTCAAGCTGCTTTCTTGGATATGTGACAATTATATGTGAACTAGAAATCAGACACAGAAGATTAGTAGTCTGGGTTGTCAGGAATAAGTGACATGATTAAATCAGAAAGGCACTACTAAATCAACCCATGCAAACCTGATCTTCTGCACAAAGTGGACTAATCTGTCCACAGTCGTGCTGGATTTTCATTGCATTTCATATTATGCACTGCATAATACAAAACTACTATAAAGCTTACATACATTCATGCAAGTAGATCCATATCTTTAATTCTTCTTTAAAAATAATTAACCTTTCATAAATGTAACAACAATTCTGAGCTACATTTGAAATCTTTAATTGTTAAGTTTCCAGATTTCAGAGAAAAGCAAGAGAAGATAACTCCTGAACAATTTACTGATATATAACTGATCCTGAAGCTTCTGTTAGATATAATATCAACTTTATCAAGCAGATTTGTAATGTTAAAGAGGGTGGTCCTCTGTTGAACATAACTGGTTTATTCTACCTCAAGACAGCCATGTCTTAGTGGCAGAAGTAGCAATCCCTTTATATATCCTTAAACAATGAGATGGGATATGTGAAGGGAGGGGCACAAATGATAAAGAATTCAGTGTTAACGGTTGTTAAAAATTTTGGAGACACAAGTTCTTCCACGAGTAAAAACAAATGAAAGTGGATTTATATTGAGAGATAAGAAATACATTTGTCTAAAATCTTCCTATTTTAAGGGCTTCTAGCATGTCTGCTGTGAAGTATCTTCTTGGTTAAAGGATTATCAGATATTTTGTTTGTCTGAATGATGGGAGGACAGAAGATGCATTTTACTATCCTTAAACCATCCCTGACACCACCAGATGAATGTCAGGTCTAGTCAGGAAAAACAGAAATGATAGGCATTCCCCTGCCTCCTTGAACAACTTACTCTATTGGAAATGACATTTACCCCTCATGAATGGGTCCTGTACAAAAGCTTTTGTATCACAGACATGACACAAACTTCTTTGGAACTCCCCAGCAGGGCATCTCTCCTGTACACGAGAATTGGTTTCACCTGGCAAAAACCTCCCACAGTTCTGATTCGGTAAAGAAACTCAGGTGCTCAGCTTAAAGGATGTGTATTATATCAATAATCAATTCCCCAAGTGAGGAAAATACCTATATACATATACAACTTCCAGACTGTGTCTTGTCCCACCATATGATGGGATTGAGTCTGGAAGTGCCTAAACTGGCTTTACACAGATTTTCTCATTAAAATAATACACCTGAATGTTGTGTTAGTAATGGTGAGATCAAATTTTAAAGTAGTTACAATCCTTGACATATAGCACATTTGAGACAGCAACTAATGAATTATTACTTGTTTTCCTGTTTACTTTGTTACTTGCCTGCCTACCTGCTTTTTCTGTCTGTGTGTCTATCCATCTATCTATCTATTAATCTTCAAAACCAATTATGAAGTACAGCTGAGAACACAAAGCTCTCATTCAGGGCTTTGTATATCCAAAGAAGAACCTAAGTGTTAGCTTAATGCTTACATTCCTCTTGCACACAATTTATAAAACTTTTCTTCCTATTCTATAGACTTTGAATATGTGCCCTTGTCAGGACATGTGAGGTCACTGATGTTGTCAGAGATGATCTTTGTCAGTTATTGAAATGAGAACTAATTTGACCTAATCTAAGCTGACAGACAAAATGGTTCATTGGTAAAACAAGCCAGTTCCAGAAACTGGTGCTAAAGAAGAGTAAAGGAGAAAAAAATGTGAATTTACTCTCTCACTTCAGGTTTTGAAAACTGGACTTTTAATAGGATTCAGCATAATACATCCGGCCAGAGCTATTAGCGAGAAGAATGTGTGATAACATACTTTTTACATTATATTTACGCCTTACATATAGTTTGTTGTAGCTTGTTTTTTGCAATGCTACACAGTTAATTTCACTGTAACGAAATTATCATTATGATTAGTGATATCAACGTAGAATACAGGAGGCATTGACATTGCTACCAGGAAATTATTCTAAAAAATCTATATCCCAGCAAATTTTATTCTACCAGGACAGAAGATTGCTCTTGTGTGGATTATGTAAACTGGTAATGCTTGATCCTGACTGTCAGAAAAAAAAAAATTGTTGATTTTCTTGAAAGGGATAGGCTGTTTGGCTTTTCTTCAGCAGAGCATTTGAGCCGAGCAGGAGATTGTGCTCTCTGCAGCTAGTCCCAGCTCTTCTGCCTGTGAGTAAAGCTAGATATGAACTTCAGTGCTTGCGGGATTAAGGCTAGGGAAGACAGGCGGTATAAGGAAGATTAATGGGACTTTGTATGCTATTAAAATTAATCACTTATAATTAAAGATCCTCTATCTCCTGCTGCCCCTTGATTGTTGTTGATATGACAGTGTCATAACTGATATATTCATCTCATGTATATCTCTTAATAGCTAAATTGAGATATTCTATTTCTGCACAGTCCTAGCATGAATTGAACCCAGCAGTTTCAAATATATGTGAACATTTCTTGTATAAGGCTCTGATTTATAACAAGGAGAGGAAAAAGGCAAAGATAAAATAATATTAAACATTAGCACCTAATATTTAGCGAGCAGCTGCCTTTCCCAAGGATCCTGTAAAGCTTTATGAACATGACATCTCTTAAGCATTCGCTTCACCCATCAGTGAAATGCAGTCACCTAAGGCTGCTTAGACTGCTCTGAACATTTTCCCTTTAAACAGCTTTGAATGGAAATTGGCTCTTTGTTCAAAGTGCGAATGTTTATGGAAAACATTCATCTCATTGAGTAAAAAAAACAGTGTTGTTTTCCACTGTCAAAACAAGCTTGGTTTGTTGTTTATGTTTTTTTGGTTTTGCTTTGTTTTGTTTTGTTTTCTGTCTCAAAAACAGGCAACACTTGAGAGTACATTTAGAGGTAAAAATCCTTTAAAAAAACATTTACCAGGAAAAAATGGCAGCTTTTTGCTAATTGCTGACACCTTGGTGTTAATCGCTGACACCAAGCTGTGATATCTTGATCTGTCAGGTAAACAATGATGCACCTATGCGAAAGGACATTTGAAGTACCAAAATACTGAATACTTTACATTACATTTCCTAGTCCTGTCAGGGAAGTCACAGGGTCTTCAAGTGCTCAGGATTAAATTCAATAATTGAAAAAAATTGAAAATAATTCAATAATTGAAATGATTTAATAAATAATTCAATAACTGAAAAGTATTGAAAAGTGGGAAAGCAAATATATAAAGTCTAAAGTGGCAAATAGGTTACTCAGGGCTGGACAAGCAGTGGATTTTTACAGTTTGCTGATATATGTTTAAAGGGTATTGTCTGAGGAAAATAATATACTGGCAAAATAAAAAGTCAAGGTGCTCTATACATTGAGTTGAACAAACTGAACTGTTCAACTCAAATAAGCAAACTAATTTCACTTCTGACCAATTATATTTGTTTTAAATTTGTAAAAAATAAATTATATATTTTTTAAATGGAAGGCTCTTCTAAATAAAAAATAAAGGTAATACATTTTCAGTTTATAGCTTCTGCCTTCCCAATGTGAACAAAAAAACCCAAAAGTATAAAATATTTCATTATTCACCAAGAGTCTTAAGGTTTCTTTAAGAAGTTTTGATGAAAATCTTTCCTTCAGATCCAATTCTGAAAATCCTGAGAAAAGGTATCGTGTATGTTTTATACAGAGAGATCATCCTAAAACTGTTTGATGTTTGAACCTAAAATGACTTACCTTCCCTCAGAACTTAAACTAATACTGGGGTTTCTTTGAAGTGTTGTTGTTTTTCTGGCATCTTGGCCTAAAACAGAAAGGTCAGGAAAGTAGCATTAGATGCTAAAAACCAACCTATTTGTTTCCATGGAATGGAAGAAGTGTCAGGGTGTTCCTGTGCATCAACACAAGCCACTTCTCTTCTTTTTTAATGTTTTAGTGACTGCAATAAAAAAGGCAAGGGGATGCCCTCTGATATTGGCAAAGGAGAGATTAGGACAAATAAAAAAGCTATATCAATGCATTTCCCTTTTTTTGATTCAAGAGACACAGTGCAAAAATCTATCTGTTTTCCCAATGTGTGTACGTGTATGAATTTGTATGTATGTATTTACAGTTGTATGATATGCATTCTTCTCCAGGCAGGCTCTTGTATTATGCATCAGATCCATTCTTCTTACTGTTTTATGGTGTGTAATTTCCCGTTACAGTACAACAAGTCAGATTGCAACAGTGATATATTTAATAAAAAATTAGATACACTTCTACTGCCTCTCTTTTTTTTTTTTCCCCTTCATCTATCTGGGATACTGACCACATAAAGTTAGTGTTTAAAATAAAATGACTCAAATCACTGCTGAATAAGTAAGATACTCTGCATGCTCTGGGTTCTGTCTCAGCCATGAAGAATGAAGATGTTTTGTAAAGTGCTAATGCCTGCCACACTCTTGAGTTATGGGTCACGAAAGAAGCAGAACACTTACCCTAGGGACACAAGCTATCCCACACGTAATATATTTTCCAAAAGTGCAATGTGCTCATAATTTCTGGATGTCTGTAAACTCAGAGTTATTACTACTGCTATAGTTTGGTTCAGGATTTCTATCCAAACTCATAAAGTTTCTATGAAATATCTCTCGCTTGCTTGCTCTCTCTCCCCCCGCAATTAGTGTACAGGTTAAAAGGTCAATCAAACAAATAAACCAGCAAAATACGAACACCGTTCAACCCTATAAAAACAGTGCTCTTGAGTCACTTTTCTTCTGGGGAGGAGTGAAAATGGACACCTCCTGTCATGCTCTGAAGATCAAAACCCTAGGGTTATTAGAGATCCAAGCCTGGGAACGCAGGTGCTGAAACTGGCTGTCTCATGTGTACCAAAGCCTGCTGCCAGCCACCTTCTACCCACCACCTCCACTTTTTTTTCATTGAGAATCCAGCCTCAATTCACTGTGCAGTAAAACAGTCTTCAAATTCACATATATTCAAATTCATATGTAAGAATAATAGGCAGTCTCAAACTAATTGTGATTCTCTGGTCAGCAAGTGCTGTCTTCTGTCTCAGAGTTGATCAGTGTTACTAATTCAGTAACTTCTTCAGCAAATTCTTACCGTGGGGCAAATGCCTCACATGCCTTTGTATTCGAACCCAGAGAGATGCAAGAACTGGACATGACCCAGAACAAACTGAACTAGTTGGACTTGCTTTGATGGTTGGTTGGACCATATGATACCCAGAAATTACTTCCGATATAAATTATCATATGAATTTATGATTGATATTCTGCCTGGGTTACTTTAAGCTGATAACACAACTTTCTGTTTTAATCTGTATTTTTTCGTGTGCAACAGCAACAACAACAAAACAAGCACTCTCAGGTAAGAAGTTATTACAGAAACCTCTGAGGCAGGAACTGGAGAACTGCTAGAGAAAAGATTAAGAAAGTCCCAAAGGACATGAGACCAGAGACCACAAGAGGTTCACTAAAGCTAAGAAAGTAGCTAGGGCCCAGAGTTGAAAGAAGCTTGATGTCTTTTCTAGGCTAGAGGATTTTTGTTGTCTTACAGCACATGACAACCTGCTCTTAAGTAGTGTTATAATGATAGGCATAGCTGCTCTGCCGAGGTTGGGACCTACATGAGTTGGCAATTATACCCAGTCATGGTGTATAGTCATGAATGAGTCTTAATGTGATAGTGAATATACAGCCACATCTACACTAGGAAGTAAAAACGTGCTAATATATAAACATGAGAAAAGGATCTTGATCATTCTTGTTGTTAAACTAGTAGTAAGGCGCCTGTTTTGCTTTTGGCCTGTGCTATTGACCTTCTTCTAAACCATTCCTGGGCACTATTTGGGAATTAACACAGAATAGGAACTCTTTTCAGTAGGTATATTTATGTGATCCTCTTCTTTTGGAGGGTAAGAGAAATTGATAATCTATGTGGCTAAGAGATAGCAGATGTATCCAGGGCAAAAGAACTGGTCCTGGCACTGGTTAACTTATGAGTTAACTTGCCACTAAAATACCCAGTTTCATTGACTCTCAGAGAGGAACATGGACTGAGATCCAGGAATGGAGAGAGATCTGATTTCAATGTCTGTTTTTTTCCTCTTTCATCTTTTAAAAAGTGCTTAAGCCATAGCAATAGCATAAAGACACTGCTGTGCTTAGATACAAATCATATTTTCACTCCTTTTATAGCTATTACCTGGATCACTGGCCACCAGAACTAATGGTATTGGAAGTTCAAATAGGAGACTTTACTTTCACTGTAGTAACCACTGTTACCAGTGGGAATGTTTCTGGGTTGTGGGAACTAATATCAAGGGATAATTGCCTCATTCAAGTAGAAAAGGTAAAGGAAGGGAAGTAAAGTTAGGCAAATGGTCCAAGCTATTCATCTTGGACTATAACCAAGGGAGGAAGACAGGTGCCTCCAGAAGGTGATACCCCTTCTGGCCTCCAGCTCCTGCTCCAGAAGCATGAAGTCTCCCATAGTCCCATCTTTGAGTTGCCAGCAGATGTTCTAAGAAGGTATCCAAACAGTTGCTGATCATATAGAAAGACCATAATTACTCTCTCTATATGTAACATTTCCAAAAGGGAGATGAATCTTCCCCTCGCTGGCTTCGATGAGTGGGGTACTTTGTAACGATTCATTGGTGCCAGTAGAAGACAAAATAATTTAGGGAATCTTTTCAAGACAGACAAATATGCACTTCAGCAGAATCTGGGAAACTGAAATCTATAATGCATCTGGGACAAGGAGATCAGGTCATTTATATTGGTCTGCTTAGCTTTTATCAAGCTCTTCAGGTAGGTCTGCAATGGACTGGAATAAAACTGGACACTATGTTTAGATGGAGTCAGTACTTTTTGAAGTAATATGACACAAACCATTTAGATGGGTCAAAGGCAGACAAGTAAAAACAGTCAAGTGGCAGACTTAATCTGGTATTGAGTCCCATGCCTTTAGGAAAGGAGAGGACTTCAGAAAATCTGTACTGTGTAGATATGTTGTCATGAGATTTTGCAAAGGTTAAGAAGATCAGCATAGATATGTCTTCATTAGGAGCTGGCTTTAAGGAGGGATATGGCTGGGATTAAGAGGTCCATAGCAGGATAAGATGCATTCCTTGTCACACCATGGGACAGAGCTGTTCTTGTGGCAAAGGCTTCCCATCCACCTAGCTCATGTCTATAGAAACACTGGTCTGTACTATTTATATGTGCCAGACACTCTTCCTCCTGTCTGAGGGTATGGGACAAAGATCAGCTTGAGTCCATGGTGAGATTCCCTTCTCCACGCAATGTGGCCAGATCTGTGTTGCTCCCTAGGAACCAGTGGAGATGATGCTTTTCCCCAAATGATGCTGGAGTCATCCAGCATTGCTCCCTATCTCTGTCACCTCTTCTTTGAGATGTGACACTCAAGGAAGGAGCACTGTGCCAACACCTTCAGACCATCTCTTGGTGCGATTTTGCTTTTCCCAGGGAAAGAAACAAGGTGATGTGCAGAGCTTGTGTCTGGCAGGAGGTTGTACCTGAAAGCCATCCCTCTGAACCACTAAAAATGGGGTATGACTTCCATCAAAAAATGCTCTTCAGATACAGTGATTTGTGACAATATCAGAGCAGGGTTGTTGTCAGCTGCCTGTTATTCTGTTGCATACTGAAGCTACTGAAGCTTCCCCAGGTGTATCCCCTCTAGCTAAGGTGTGAGACCCTACTGAATACCAGATCCCTTTGTTGCATATTATCGTGTTAGCTAAGCTGTCATGAAAGTTGCCAGTATATATGTAGAACACAGAGATTAATCCAATTAAACCTCCACTGACTTTTCCACATTCCTCATATTGCAGCCCATATCTCTTCACAGGTAGGCATTAGAGCATGGGTAAGATTAATCAAGTGATGTTTATGGAGTGGCAACCCAACAGAAAGTATGACATAATGAGAGGGAGAGAGTCATTAACAGCAAGTCATTAACAGCTAAGCTTTAACCCACCATCACTGCTGGTGATCCTTAACCTTTTGGTGTCAATTTTAATTGTAAGGATAGACTTAAAAAAAGGCATTAAGGTAAAAGCATTGCACTCCCTGACCTGAAGTTTATGAATAATATAGGTTTCAGATTTTCTCTAACATCTGAAGAAGACCCCTAAAGACAGTGTAACGTTTATACAATAAAAGCTAATATGAATAACGGCTTTAGTGAGAAAAAAAAATCTGGGAATTAAAACTAACAAATATGCTCAGATTGAAATTTATGTAGTCACATAATGACACAGATGGTAAATTTTACTGATATATATTTTTCCCTGGTGTAGAACACACAGTTGCAATCCAGCATGACAGATTGTATCCTAGGCTAAAACTGTGTCAGACACAAAGTAATCATAAGATGCTATCATATAATTTGCACTGGGGCCAGCCTGAATCTTGTATGCATTCTTTGTTCAGCTGCATTGAGTTGTTTTGCAACAGGGTTTTGCCTTCTGTAATACAACTCTTGTATTTTTTTCTGTTATTAATGCTTTTTTTCACTGGTTTCAAACAATGGTTCCCCTAATAATTAACTATTATTATTGTTCTTGTTGTTGTTATATAAGACATGATAATACTAATGATTATTAATACTACTGGTCCCATCCAGTGAATGGATTCAGCCTGATCTGCAGCCATTGGTGAGGCCAAATACGGAGGTTTAAGTCACCATTCAATGTGCAGAGTTAGATATGAGATTCATTTCTGCTAGTTTAGCCATTTAGGCAAAATTAAACTCTCTAATTAGGCTCCTACTATTGAAAAGGTAAAAGAAATGTTTCTCCAGAGACAATTTTGCCTTATCCCTTTCAGAAATTTATTTTAGGATGGACAAACAACCCTGTGAGGATGTTCACCTCATCTCCAGAAGACTGACTTAAGTGAAATATCTAACATTTTAATTGCTAAAGTTAGAGAAGATTAATCCCTTCTGTGGTGGCAATGGCGGGGACGTTTAACACACAAAGGCCAGACAGAGCATTTACGCTGACCAGCTACAGTGTCAGAGCCTATTCTCTGACCGATACCAGCTCTTTCATAGAGTCACAGAATCATTAAGGTTGAAAAAGGCCTCTGAGATCATCGAGTCCAACTGTTAACCTAATTGTCAGATCCACCTCTAAACCACGTCCCTAAGCACCACATCCACACATTTCTTGAAAACTTCCAGGGACTGTGATTACACCACTTCCCTGGGCAGTCTGTTCCAATGCCTAACCACTCTCTCTGTGAAGAAATTTTTCCTAATATCTAATCTAAATCTCCCCTGGCACAACTTAGGCCCATTTCCTCTCATCCTATCACTTGTTACTTGGGAGAAGAGACCAACCCCCACCTCACTACAACCTCCTTTCAGGTAGCTGTAGAGAGCGATAAGGTCTCCCTTCAGCCTCCTCTTCTCCAAACTAAACCCCCGCTCCCTCCACCGCTCCTTGTAAGACTTGTTCTCTAGACTCTTCACCAGCTTCCTTGCCCTTCTTTGGACACTCTCCAGCACCTCACAGATTAAGCTGTTGAACTATATTAATTCACAGGCTTTGCGAACTGTTTGAGAATCAGTTAGGTGACCTGGAGCAAGTGCGTGTGAGCACTTTCCCTTTATTTTATGGGAAGGATGAGAAAGAACTGATGGTAAAGGAACATTCTCCCTCCATATAGCCTTCAGAGAGAAACTTTTTAAAAATATCTAAACATTTTCTATCTATCTGTGGTCTGTGTATGCTGAGCAAAGGCTCAGAAAATGCAAGCTCTATTCCCATGTCTGCCACTGGCTTGCTGGGTCATTTTGGGCAAAAGTACTTTTTCTCCTCATGTTGGACCTGTGCTTTCATGAGTCTGACCTTACTATTGACTAGTGATGAAATAGTTTGTCTTGTACTTTACAGCCATGGATGCACATTCATTTTTTTCCTCTTGTTCTGACACATGACAGCTGGATCAGTCGACCTGGAGAAGGGCTGGGTTTGAAACCAAACCAGTTCCTCCATCCATCTTTCACCTTGGCTGCACAAGCAGTAGTGCTGGTCCAAAAAAAGTATCAAAAACGTGTGGCAGGGAGCAGGGGCAGGCAGCCTGCACTTCAGCTAATGATACATGATTAGGAAACTGCTGCCTTGGCTTCCCCTTCTGTAAGAGCAAGATACAGCACAACATCTGAGTTCACAACAACCAGAGAAGAAAAGACCACACAACGCAGGGCATGACTTAGAGCTTGCACAGTTTGTTGCCTCTCATTAAGTCATGCTGGAGCCATCAGGCAAAGGCTTTAGACCCTGCTTACCCTGTCCAGTGTGATCCCAGGCCTGTGGCATGCCCTTGCAGTCATGATGGTGCCAATCTTGGTGCATCTAGTTCTTACGGGGTAGCACTTACGGATCTGCTTTAGATCTCTACCTTCTGCTCCCTGTTCCTTACAACTCTGGAGTCAGCAGGAACTGAAGATGGGATCTTTCTCTTTCCCAACCACACATGCAGCAAAGCCCATTAAAGTCTAAGGTACAACAGCCCACCCCATAGGATCAGGCCACCGCCTAACAACTGCTTTTCCTTGGATGTTTTTGCTCAGCAAGTGGTATTGCAAATCCCGCTTTACACAAATGCTGCTTGTTATTGCTGCAAATTCTTGGCACTCATTGTAATGATTTGGAGTCATAACGGGGTAAGCTGTGAACTTGCAGCAATAATAGTAATAATACAGAAAACTCAGTCTATTTTTAATGTCCCCATACTTACTTCCTTTGTTCAATGGGGCTCTTATTTTAAAGAAAAGAAATTAAACTGCAAGAGCTACAGCAGGCTGAAACACTTTTAAAAGGCCGAAGACAGAATGACAACACAATAATAATGACAGTGCAATAACGTACTTTTATAAGATGGCTTTCATCCAAAGCGCTCAAAGTGCTTAACAAACTTTGTAGGCAGAGAGCAAACTGAAGGCTATGTGCTTTTGGGGCTAAGGTACAGGTGAGTTGTAGTGGATTTCAAGATATTTTGGAACATTGACTCCTTTACTGCTTAAAGACTGCTGGATGTTGCAAAATCAAGAGGCTGACTGAACACGGTGACAAAATTAATGTGATTTTAGGAACTAGAAAAGAAGGCCAAAGCTTTTACAGATGGACATTACTTATTTATCGAGGACTGAGGGCTCTGTAATTTGGCAGAAAAATGCTACCCAAAATCCCATGTCCTGGAGTTGGATCTAGATGATTTCAGGCTGGAAACAACAACAAAACACTTAGCAGTGACAGTAATTAACTATCAAATCAACTTACCCAGGAATATGAGTGGACTGTCTGTTGCTTGATGTGCTTAAATCAGAACTGTGTGCAGCTTGAAAAGGTATGGTGTAGCCCAGAAAAGTTATGGGCCAGACATAAGAATAAAATTATGAAGCCTGTCTTCAGGAGAGGCTTAACCAGAATGATTGTAATGGTCCCTTCTGGCCTTAAAAATCTATGAATATATGAATCTATTTATTTATTTATTTCCAAAAGGACTGGGGAAGGGAACAAGTGGAAACACCAAAAATGCATTTGTATAATGGGTTAAAAATGGGCTATTTTTCCTGCTCTGATATTTTGACTAGACTGATTCAATTCTGTACTTGTATATGTTTGCTATTAACTAGTAATAGGATTTGTAAGTAATAGCAGTAAAATAGTAATAATATTTTTTGCTTCTAATAGTTATCTGTTCTATTCCTTTCCCTTCTCCTTCTTCTTTTCCCATGAGCACAATGATTTCTTAGAAGACCTGGAGCTTTTCATTTGGCTATATTTTAATGTTATTTCCATTCAAATATGACAAACCAAGGGATTCAAATGCTCCATTCTGAATGATGCCTATTTTCCCATCGTACTCTCAGTGTCCTTTCAGTGGGAGGCAGTTTGCCTAAAGAAAGATTTCAGTCCATTTTTTTTTTAAATACTTGTGATGTATATTTACATTTATAAATACAATTTCAAAAATATGTTAAAATTGGTGCATGTTTGGGTGTATTTGCATGTGAGAGCAGAACTTGAATACATTACTAAAATTACTATATTTATATCTCTCCATTTGTATGGACAACAGAGTTAGAAGACAGATATATAGCCAGACCTTGAACCCTTGATGCTATGGAACCCTTGTGATGATGAACCCTGTTTAACGGCAAGGCAGTTAAGCTAGGACCTGGGATTGTGCTTATCTGGCTATACAAATAGATGTGAATCTATTTGGCCTGATAGAGAGGGTCCAAAGGAAGTTTTATTCTTCATAAAACCACTGGTTGGTGCAGTGTACACAACTTCCCAGGGCATCTTTGTGGCTGTTCAGTTTTTCCAGCCAAGCACCAGTTCCAGGAAAGATTAAACTAATCCAAGTCCAGAGCGATGTTATGCTCTTCTCTGCCCTAGTCCTGTGTGTACAGACCTACTCTCCCCTCTTGCACTGAAAAAAGGCAGTGAACAAATGTCAATGGTTGATAAAAGTTAATACATTTCTTGCCTTGGACTAGTTTTCAGCCAGACCACCTAACCACACAGTTGGATTAGCTGACTCAAGGTGGATGGGAACATGCAACTGGGAGACCAGAACAGAACCACACAAACCTGTGTTTCAGGACAAGTCTACATTAATGAATAGGTAGAACCATTCCTTAGTTATTCTGAAGCCAAATGACATGACACTGCTTGCACCTGTGCAACTGAACTGTCTTACCACACCAAAAAAGAATAGTTTACTGGCATAAATCGCTTTTTCATGCTAGCCTTGAATCATGACCAGGCAATGAGTGTGCTGGTTGACTTGAATCAAAATCATAACAGCTGTGCTAAGTGTACCAATACAAATGATGAGGGGCACAGACTCATGCCTGTACTCAGCTCATTTTGGTTTTTTTGGTATAAATATAACCAGACTGGCTTAGGCTGCCGTGGAAATGCAATCTCAGATCATGTTGGTGTCCATCAGCAGATCAGACTGTGGGCAGCAGCCGGCTGATGTCTAACCAGCTTAAAATGCAAGCTTGCATCTGTTTGCACCTATCTAAGCAGGCCTTAATTACCTTTCCTCACCTGCATTAGCTTCAGGGAGATCAAGTTGTAGCTCATGGTGGAGTGCTGGCATTCAGGCTATCCTAGTTCTTGCTGACCTAACTTCCAAAACCCATTCATTGTTGTAGCCCACATAATGATTCATAAAGGCGTAAAAGGGATCTGGATAAAACAGTAGGCACCAATGTTGTGAATTACAAGGAAAAAATCAGCAACAATGAAATCAAGTAGTCAACAATATACAAAACCTGCTTATGAAAGCAGCTGCTCACCCATGTTCAAGCAGGGTGACTTCAACAAGCTGATGGGAAGGGGATGAGACTATGCAGGTACTTGCTTAGGAAATTTCATACACTTACCCATTGATGCATACATGCATGCACATATATATGTGTGTATTTGTGTATATGCATATCTGCATGGGCTTCATCTGTGCCAGTAAACAAACCAGTACCATTGCACAGAAGCAAACACTAGAATTTGACAGTCTCTGTGACTAGTCAGATGGTCCCTGGCATGTTGTTGATCCAGGCTAGCTAGCACTGTCCCAGACAATTCCCAGGCACAGCTCAGGAGCCAGCATGCACCAGGCACTGTCCCCACTAGGCAAGTTGGAATTGGCTATTTTATTTTGGAGGTAAGGTTGTTTAATACTAAGGAAATGGCCAGACTGTGCCAGCTGGCCTCAGAGACAGAGAGCTGATCCTGACACTGCTTAGCTTACTGGCAGAGATGTAGCCAAAATGTCTGGCATGAGATTTGTCTTGGTCCCACTTCTGCAAGCTCGCCTGGCAGTAAACACACAAGTTCCTTTATCCTCTGCTGTGGCTTAGCAGTGAGGAGCTAAAATACGGAATTTTGTTGATCTGAGGATGAGGAGACAGCTATGCCTTCAACATGAAGGGAAGAAATAAAGTGAAGGGGCCAACCTGAGACAGAGAACTGGAAGAAAAGCCATGAAGAAAGAGCTTGCCGTGCCTGCTGCTGCCAGCAGGATGGTGGGGACAGAAGATGCAATCTTTGCTTTTTGGTGAAATACTCCAAGTACACAGGCTCTCTGCCCTTTTGCATCTGCAGCAGCCAGTCTGTCTTTCCTGACATAGATATAATTAGCACCAAAACCATGTTCATATTGTTATTTACTTCAGCTGAGTGCTAATAGGCAGCACCCATTAGCTATACTCCTGTTCCTACTACGGCCCAAGATTGTCTATATCTACAGTCTTTTTGAGGATTTGGTTCCATCTTTTTTCTGCCCATGGCCACCTGAATGAGAGACTGTGGGAAAAGACTTCAGATGGGAGAAATGAGAGGAAGGGGTGGGGAGAAGAAATTTCTTCACAGGTTTTCTTTTTTCTCTAATTCAATACATGTTGCTGTTTCTTCGAGTTCAAGATATAATATCCATTTAAAAACAATAATAATTAAAGATTCTGCTAATCATTTTGTCTCACAGAAGGTTTGCAAGGAGTTGTTCCATAGCCTGAGGCTAAAGCTAGCCCAGATATTAGCTGAACCAAACAGGGCTGTCATTGCGAGCCAGTCTGCACCCCTGCAATGTTTAAAAAAAAAGTTAAATTAATGCCAAAAGATGAAAGCTAGGAAAGCATCTGAACTGTACAGGAAAACAGAGACTGCAGAGGAAGACAGGGCCAAATATCTATATTTAGTCATCTACCACAGAACCTAAAGTGGACTTAGATTATGGGCTCTGAAGGAAAGAGCTCAGTGGTTTATTCAGCTTTCCTACTGTACCTGGTTACACGACCTTGAATCCCCAGGTAAAGGGAAGAAGAAGGTCTTGTATTCAAAACACTACTTTATAGATGTCCTTTAGCTATGGCATCTGGCTTTCCTCTCTGACTCTACAGAGAAATAGGACTTGGCTGCCTGAGTAATAGGTGAAGTTAATTCTTCTTTTGGGCATACACTCCACAGCAATTATATAAGTTCATTTCAGGCACCAGAGAAAGCTGCTTTGTGCAGCCCAGGTAGTGAGTTTGTAACTTGAAGAACCAGCAAGGAGAGGAGCAGGGAGGCCTGTTGCTGAGGGAAACTGTCACCAAGCAGCCTGGCAGGAGCAGAGAGATGTCAGTGATGTGCAATGTTGCAGACCCTCCAGCTCAAAGAGACAGCGGCACTGCAATATGTCAAGCGCATCGCTGAGTTTCGGCTCAGTGGAGAGGACAACACATACACCTGGGAACTGGGGAACATCTGCTGGAAGAAGTCACTTGAAAAATAACCTTGCAGTGGCTTGGGAGAAACATCTGTGCAGCAAATGACATACCACCAGTAATGGATGGATGGAAAGACAGAAGTTGGGGAAAGCACGAGAACCATCTTGTGTTGCTAATACGGGGAGTTGGTGACAGCACAAGGGGAATTTAGGTCAGCACAAACTTATTTGGCTATACACCTTTTAGGCATAGGAGCTGATGCAGCAGCTGTCTAATTGAAATGACTGTGCAGCTGTTTTACCGCTGACCGATGTGAACAAGTGGATTCCAAACTTTCCCCTTTTTCCCCATTCTCCACTCTGAAACTCTTTCTCTGTTTTATTGTTTGCTTCTTATAAGAGTTTGCTCACATGTGTTTCCTACTCTGTACATACATAACAGCAATCTGTGGAGGATATGAGTACTTTAAACCAGATGAATATTGTACCCTTCTAAAAGACATGGGATCTAAGGCACAGGATGATATATTTTGTCCAGAACAGAGCTAGTTGATATACAGGATAGGAAAAAACTCCCAAACCCCTCATGCCTTCACATTGACTTATTTTATCCATTATTTTGGACAACTCTGTTATTGAGGCAGAGCAAACATTCAAATGAAACGTCTTCCAACAAGATATATTCCCTTTGGGAAATACTGGGTGCAATTCCCCAGGCTATGTATTTTGGGAAGTCAGATTAGGTGGTTACTTTTGGTTTCATGTGCATGCAGATTTGAAGAATAGAAAACAATTTCAATTGTCTGAATTAGTAGAAGTCAAAATCATGGCAGGGACTGTGTTAACAATTTATCAGTGTTTATGATTGAGGGTCAACACTCAGAAACGTACCCTGGACCTGTTTAGTTTAGTTTCACTGTAGCCACACCTTCTTAAAGAGTCATGCTGGCATCCATCGGCAGTTGAAATTGTGGATAGGAGCTGGTTCATTTCTGGTCAGCTTTCACATCCAGTTGGTGTAAGTTCAAAGCCTACTCATGTCCCAGCACAAACAGGTGAAGCGGCAGATCAGTGGGTTTACATCTCAAATTTGCAAGATTACTTTTGTCTGCATGCCTCTGCTCTTGCAGACACATATGATAAAGAGATTGGGAGAGACAATATACTCGAATTACTTCAGCCACTGTGGAAAAAGCAGCAGCACTTTCCTGAAATGTGAACCAATGTTTGCTGGCCATCGTACACACCAGTCCTTACCATTTCATAAGCTTGCATGGTGAACAGAGCTGTTACAGAAATAGTCAGAAAAAATAGGGACAACATCTACAAATTGTAGATGTCTCTTCTGTAATCCCTCCACCTTGCCTCTACACGGGTAAAGACATCAGCTCCACAAAGGCGATGTGACGTGCCTTGTGAGAAAGGACCTGACACTACAACAGGACTAGGACAGCTGCTCATAGTCCCAGAGAAGGAAACTTGTGGGAGGGTGTCGAGTCACAAGGATTAGATGGTAGAGATCTAAAAAATATGACACTGAACAAGGAGCATAGGTCTGAAGTATGCGGAGTGTTAGAGATGTGGAGGAAAAACCAAATGTAATTTGGGCAATATAGGTAGGTTTTGCAAATACTAGAGGCTTGGAAGTATAATTGAACAATTACTCCCTACTCACTGTGTCTTTTATCCAGGCATCAGCTCTTGGAGAGTGTTGGAGAAGGAACTCTGGATTAGATTAAATTTATATTGTATTTTGTATGGATATATCTCTTACTGAAGATAGCAGACCAACTACCGCATTCATCTGAACTCTTTCCTGCTAGAATTTCTGCAGTCTTTGACAGCAGCCTTTTGTTTTCTGGATGGGAAATGGGAAGAAAGGGAGAGGAGTAAAGGAAGAGAGTGAGAGACTAGAAGCAGGAGACAGAGAAAAGATAATTAGCTGCACATGAATTTTGAGAATGTGGTGTTTCTACAAGTGAACAGATGCAATACACTTAAGGAGAGGTCTTTAACCTTCAGAGGGAGAACCTGAGTTCAGTGAAGAGGAAAAACAGGACAGAAGGAATAAAACAAAATGAACAGTCTTCAGAGTACTTCTGTCACTCATCACAGTGCTGTGAGAAGGAGACTGAAGTCAAGAAGTCAAAAGCCCTAGGCATGTTTTTACTAATTTTATGTCTTTTTGTCTTCCTTTCTTCCTTCTTGACCAACTCATTATGGCTGCACTGATCTTAACAGCTCCCCAAGTTATCAGCCCCAAAGAAATGCATGTGTAAAATGCAGCTGTTTGGTTTTGGTTCTTTTGGGGGGTTTACTATTTGAAAAATAATAAAATGACACTGTTATAATGAACCTTTGCGATCCATTGTTCTCATAGCAACTATTTCATGACAATATATGAACAGTTAATGCCACTTGATATAGTTGCTGAAGTAGGAGGCAATATTTGCTCTATGGTATTGAAAGAACAGAACTGGAATTGGTGCACTACTCATCATTGTGGCTGTCACCAAAGCACAGTTTCAGTAATGTCTCTACAGTAATGTCTTCTACTATAACTTTAGTACCTTCTCATCACTGCAACTCTCATTTTTTTCCCATTGTTTCCCTCTTTTTGCTCATGAGCCAAGTTAGGATTCCATGCACTCTCTTGGAAGAAGACCATTTTTTCATTGGGATTTCTATGTATGTTCTACTTTTCGTGAGACGGGGAAATCAGGCCTAAGTCTCATTTAGCTCTTTCTGAAGATATGCCTAATTTCATCATATAATCTATACTCCAACTCCAATGGAATTCTATAAGACTTGAGTTTCCAGGGGAGATCTTTGTTTGCCTACCCTGTTACATTGGCTCACCAACTGATTGTCTTCAGTGTATTCACAGCTTGTTCACTCCTAGGTTCCCTTTCTTAAGCAAGCCACAGTAAACCCACAGCTGATAAGACAATGCTTTCCAGGGCTGACTCCAGAAGCTGTTGCTTTTTTACTCGTACCCAAGAGAGTTTTCCCAACACCATACCCTGAGGATTTTCACTCTCAAACCCTTCCATATGCCCTCAGGACAAGCTTGATATCCTGCAATGCTTTTTCACGGTGCTAAACTATAGTATGAAAGAGCACCACTGCACAGAGCTGCAACACATCCCTCTCACTGTTTTGCAGCCTTTGTACTCAAAAGGACACTCACAACATTAATAACTGTCACAGGACCACAGAA
This sequence comes from Nipponia nippon, assembly GCF_047370975.1. Lineage (NCBI taxonomy): Eukaryota > Metazoa > Chordata > Aves > Pelecaniformes > Threskiornithidae > Nipponia > Nipponia nippon. Next base: position 122,281,217 of record NW_028262358.1, on the reverse strand, counting down.
ACAGCATTTGGGATGCTGCAAATACCCAGGCCAAACACTCTGCAGTGTGCATGGCTGACCCACATTAGACGGTTGCAGTCTTGACTGCTGTAGACACAATTAACTTATATAAAGTAGCTGAGAGGGGGGAATATCCTTGATAGAGACTGTGAGGACAATATAAATATACTACAATAGGAACTTGGCCTTGGTCTGGTCTCCTTGGTAAAGAAAGTGGACATTCTTCCACTGTGATAGATTTCACATGGTTTGCACAGGTAAAAGGATTTTGGTCTTTTGAAATGAAAAGATTTCTACTACATGCCAGCATGCTGCTGACGAGGTCTCATCAAAAATGCACCATGACCATGTCTCCCCCTTGGTTCCTCTGTAAAGCATGTAGCAACCTGTGTCTGCGCCACAGGAAAAGCTGTTTGAAGAGATCATCCTCAGGACTTGACACTGAATGCGATACCACACTCAAGAGTCTATGTAGTACTTTCTGTTTGTGACTTTGTTTATCATACTACAAGTCTTGATTATTCTAATGACACTGGGCCTCTTCAGAAACACATTGTTTATACCCCCAAGGAGTTTGCTGTGCACACAAATATTCTCAATCTACTGTATAAACAAATGTGTTATTCAGCAGACAGCTGCAGTTCTGCTGCTGATAACTGGCGAAGGGGCTGACAACAACATAGCAAATATTACCACCACCTCTAAGTACTTTGCAGACTTGTACAGGGACTGGACTCATTCTCCATCATTTCAGCAGGCTCTGGAGCTTGTATTGCTGTCTGCTTTGGGGTCCTTGGTAGATTTTTGCTTAAACCAAAACCCTTAACTCTTGACATCTAAAACATCATTTTGTCCTATTTGAGCAAATGCCGGATCATGGCTTTCAGAAAGGGAGTCAGTTATCAGACCCACAGCTTTGGGAATGCATCAAACACAAGTGCTTCTCCATTAAAAGCACACAAGTTGCAAGAAGGTAAGAGTTGGCAAATAGTGGAGGAGTTTTTCACTGAAATTGTGGTGGTGTTGGCCTTCCCCGCTCCAGTTACCCCTGATGATTCACACAAGTGTTTTGTTTGGATGCAGGTTTTAGAAAGAGACCTTCTAAGGTGTTTAAAGTGTTTAAAGCCTGAATTCTGCTTGGAGGGAATGTATCTATGGGGAGAGGGGAGATGAAAGCAGGAAAAAAAAAGGAAAGGAAGAAAAGAAGAAAGATTCTCCAGTCCATTGCAGAGTGTTACACGAGGGTGACTGAAATGATTCAAAAAGAAATCACTGAGTCTGATAGGCTAAATAAAGGGTAGTTGAAATCATATTCTGGCACATAGAATTGGGAACCAGCAGAGATCATCAAAGGTATTTGGGTGTTGAAATCAATGGGATCTAGCAATTGCATGTTGGCTTCTGGTTTCTGACCCTCTCAGTGCAATGTGAACATCTCTCTCTCTCTGGGTTGTCTTGGGAATACCAAAGTTAGATTTCCATCCTTCTTTCCTTCAGGCCAGGTGGGTAAAATTGGGGGATACCAGTAAGCCAATCAAAAGGACAATTTGCTACAAGAAAGTAGAAAACCCCATCATGTTGCTCCATCCATGACATGAGGGATACAAAATCACTTTGTTAAACAATAACAACTTTAAACTTCAAAGCACCTCAGTGGTTTCAAGCAAATCCAGTCTATACCCACAAACACAAATTGCCATCATCCTGCCTTAGCTATTGTGTTGATACTCCACAACAGACTATGCTGGTCTCTAGAGATCAATGTTTTGAGCCCTTATTTCTGATTTTTTTTGTATGTGTACTTGTTAGTTTTTCCTCCAATATTACCTTCCTTAGATGTGGATCTGTCCCTCTCTAAATAAAGAGATGTCACACAACAAAAGGTGAGCAAAAGGGACAGCAGATAAATACATGATTGCCAGTGTCTGCCCTTTCCTGCTTGCTTTCTTTGGCTCACACGCACACACAGACAGCAGTACTTACAGGGAAGGCTCTATAAATGTGGAAGAAATGTAAAGAAATTAAGCAAAGTGTTCAACTGGTACCATGCCTCTGCTCATTGCAGATTCATTTCACGCCACTGGAGCCAGAAAGGTCACCCTGATTGCTCAGTTAGTATTTTTATTGACTATTTCATTTTGGTTTTATGTGTGCATCCCAAGCTTCATATGAATATTTCATGTGTCTCTGGAATTGTGGTTTGGGGGCTGTGGAGAGACAGTGGACTGTCCCACCATGGCAAGAAAATACAGGTATTGATTCCCTGCTATGAATGCCATCAGAATTCAAGTCTTCTCAGAATTTTAGGCAGGAAGGAGGAAGAACTGGAATCAGGCCAAAGCTGGATCTTTTCTGTTGCAGAAGGGAGAAAGACAGAGGAAAATACAGAGCTGGGACACAGACCCAGGGAAAAATCCTCAGATGCAAGCTGGTCCCGAAGGAAGGCGAGCAGGAGCAGTGGCCAAAATTCAATGAGGAGTTGCTTCCCAGCAGAGGCTCTGCTGTGCCAGGGCTCTGGCATGCATGAAATAACCAAGGTTATGGACATTTTACGGCCTGAAGCAGTCTGCTCTCCTGGGCACCCATCTGCCTTTGACTGGGTCTGGTGCTTGTCATGGAAAAAGGAATCTCCAGAGAAGAATCTCCCCATTTTATTGTCATTCCTGTTTTCTAGTAATGCCAGGACACCAGCACTGATGTAGCTGAAAGTCTCTGAGCCCTGCTCAGTGCTTAGACTCTGATGGGCTGAGCAGAGCAACGCTGCACAGAAATGTCCATAAACGGTGGGGTAGGAGCAAGCCTTATGTGGACACAAAATACATTTGCCGTGGTTTAACCCCAGCTGGCAACCAAGCCCCACATAGCCACTCACTCACTTCTCTCCAGTGGGATGGGGGAGAGAATCAAAAGAGTAAAAGTGAGAAAACTCATGGTTTGAGACAAAGACAGTTTAATAAGTAAAACAAAAGCCGCACTCTCTTTGTCTGGCTAGCTAAAACCACTATCTTTTAATTACACTGTCATAAATTTGAAGGACAGAAGAACCACTATTTGAATGTAGTTTGACTTTTTCTATACTGCAAGACACGGGATTTAACCAGCGATCCCTCTATCAGACCTGTAACTTGATGTTGAACTAGGGAGTCTCTTTAGGAAATACATCTAATCTTGATTTAAAGACTTCTTTAAAGACTACTTAACAACTCATCAAGCTTGTCTGGGGTTTCTTCTTTGGTTTATGAAGTAATGAACCGAGTCCCCCATCCTCCCCTCCTGGAGATACTTCTTAATGGAAAGTAAAAATGCCACAATTACGACACACCATGTGTGGGACATAAAACCTCACTCTCACTCTAGTATCTGTATCGTATTTAATAAAGTACCAACAGAGCAGCAATAATGTACACTGGGAATCAGGCATCATAAATATAAGGAGGAAAATGTAATAATGGGAAGTTGGAGAAAAATACAAAAGCAGCTGTAAGAACAGAAACAGACGGGAGGCAGGGGGGGAATAAAAAAACCTCACACCCAGGCATAGAAATAACGTATTTTAAAGTAGGTGCACTTTTGGAGAATTTTTCCTGAATAGAGGAAGAGATACACAGGCATGCATGTGCACACGCACACACACACACACATATACATGCACACAACTTGCCAGATCTTACCAGATGATGTAGTTGAGGCTGGCTGAACTTAATTAACTTGGATGAGTGGTTTTAGATTTTAACCTTCCTTGTTTATTTGCTTTTACTGTGCAGTGGTAAAGACTTTCAGACATAGAGGGAAGAGGAGGAAGAAAAGGAGGGGTGAAATGACTCTTGAAGAAAACAATAAGCAGCTCCATATTTGTCCAGTTGTTTGTTTTTAAGGATGCAGTGTAATTGCTCAGCTGTTGTAAACCAGCACAGCTCTGACACTGATCTACATCAGCTGAGAATCTGGCCCTGGGAAGCTCTTCCTCTCTGGATTTCAAAGGTAGTTAATAGTTCCTTTTTCCTAGAACCACATCTTTGTTGCTAAAAGGATCACTGCAGGGACCTCTTGTCTGGCACTAAATCCACCTGATGTGGTTTGATCACTTCCATAGCTCTCTTAGCTTCCAAAACAAGCTGTTCACAAATTCATTTATGGGAATGGTTCCTAGCTCTTGCTAGCTCCCACACTATGCCTGGGAACTGACTGGGAAAATGATAATTGGTCTGGGCTGAAGACTTGGCTGGGAATGGAGAAGATGGGAAGAATGAGCTCCAAAGCCAAGGTCTGTGCCTTGGCTCTGGGTAATTCACTAATTTACGCACTGCCTAAGCATTTAGAACAAGGTGAAATATATATATATATATATATATATGTATATATACTGACAATATGAGTCCTTCATGTCTGAATTTAAGCATGTTAGGACCTTTAACTGCCCTAAATCATAGAATCATGGAATGACTTGTGTTCGAAGGAACTTTTAAAGATCATTTAATCCAACCCCCCTGCCATGAGCAGGGACATCTTCAACTAGGTCAGATTACTCAAAGCCCTGTCCAATTTGACCTTGAACACTTCCAGTGATGAGGCACTCACGACTTCTCTGGGCAATCTGTTCCAGTGTCTCTCCACCCTCGTCATAAAAAATTTCTTCCTTATGTCCAATTTAATTCTACTCTCCTTCAGTTTAAAACCATTGCCCCTTGTCCTGTTACTACAGGCCTTGGTAAGAAATCTTTCTCCATCTTTCTTATAGGTCTCCTTTATATATTGAAGATTTTTATATATATAAAGATCTATTCCTTAGTCTCTGACAAATGCAGGTTTTGACATGGTCTCCAGCATAATCTAGGAGGCTGCCTCTCAGCTTTGCCACAGCTTTTCTGTTTCAGTCTTCAGACTTCGTGTGATGCACGTAACGGGATTGTAACAGGGGGGGTCTCTGCAAAATAGTTGAGGGATTCTTCTTAGATAAGGGTTTATTTAGTGATGTCTGGGGGTTTCTGCAGAGATAATCTGCATTTGGAAAAGAGAAAAATCATCCTGGTTAATTTGAGAGGGATGTATGAGCAGAGTTTAACCCTGAAGAAAACAGCTGAGGTCTAAGGGCCAAGCTGCAGCTGAGATCTAAGGGAGATGTGGGTTCCCATCTGCCTGCCAAGGGATCCTTACCATTCCTATTCTGCCTGTCAGAAACAGAGCTGGCATGGGCTGAACTACAATGGTCTGGCAATGTCTATCGAAGAAAATTAAAACAGTAACAGGAATCAACAGAGGGCTGCAAATGTTTGTCCATCTGTAATCTCAGACCTTTGTTCTGGCTTTTTGCTCCTGACTGAGAACCTCAGCTTGCTGCTTCCAAGGAAGGTGGGTTAGTCCCTTGCACATAAACTCCCTGCCAACTTGCCACGGGGGAAGCTCACTCCGGACCTCAGTGCTGACAGTTGGTGCAGATGAGCAAGAATCACCATGGGTAAGGATTTAACCTGACAGTGAAAAGACTGACAACCACCCTTAAAAAAGCAGTTTGGCTCTGAACAGTGATGTGTAAAAATGGCACTTCCTTACTCAGGAGATCAGCTCCCTGGACCTGATCTGCTGCCTTAGCACTCAAAAATAATAAGAAAAATGCAGAAGGAAGATTTTTATTGTGTCAGCCCTGTTGAAACACTATTTTTTAACTTTCAGGTCAACTGAGCTGTACACTGAAGTTCTTCATTGTGGTGGTGAAGCCTTTCAGTGTTAGGTAGCAGAGCTCAAAATGGTGCAAACAGTCCCACCTGGCTTCTCAGACACTGCTGTCAAGGCTGCTGGTGTAGGGAAACACAATGTGAAATCTAGGGTACAGTAATTGCAATTTCCACTCATGGATGGGAGGGAGACGGGGAGGAAGGGAATGCAAGGCTAAGTGTCTATGTTTTTTATTAAGTCAGTTGAGAAGAGAAAAGTGTCTCTGAAACCTTGAAAAACTTCAAGGCTTCTCAAGATAATCATGTCTGTGATCACTGCATAGGAAACCAGTAGAAGTGAGGAGGTGTCAATGGTTGCTCAAGGTCTTGCCTTCTTGGAAACATGTCTAACGAGAAAGAACTGGTTATTTTAAAAAAATTAAAAAAAAAAAAAGATTGTGGTGGCAGTGTCCATCACTTTTAGCACCAGGACCTAGCAGTTAGAGGACTCTCCTTGGTAAAAGACCAAAGTCCTGGGCCCTTCTCAGCCTGCAGTTTCTTCAGCTACCAGATCTCACACACAAGGTCCCACCTGCTCTCTGGAATGTCGATGTGTTTTACCTTAGATCAATCCTTGGGTAAGAAAGAGAAACAGTCTCTGGACTGAGGAAGAAAACACCAGGTGTCCCCTTCCCTCACCAAATGCTCTAGACAAGGCACAAGGCAGGTTCGCTCTTGCCTGATGTCTGCCTGGTCCCGTGGTCTTACATTCCTGGCTGTATGCTCACCCAGAATGTGCTGTAACACTGGTTACAATATCCTTCTGGAGCGGGCAAATAGGCGGTTTTCAACCATTCAAACTAAAGTTGTCCTGAAGCTTAGGTCTCTTGCTTCTTCAGTGCAGGCTGTAGAATATTACGCTGCTATGGCAAATGTTGGTGGCCCCATCATGGTGTAAGGGCCCTGTTTGATATAAAGGCTAGTTGATGCTCAGGGCATGGGTCATGATGAGGTCTGAGAGGTTTGGCTGGCTTCTTTTTTCACAGAATAAACACTTCTGACCTCATATGTTCAGCTGAAGGTTGACAGTAGTATTAATGGTGCTGAAAGGTTGCAGCCTGGATTTCTGCCAGGTACCTGTAGATTTAAGTCTTAGCTTCAGAAGGCTCCAGGTCCACATGTCCTTACCTCTTGCTACTTGTAAAATGAGTACATTACTCAAGGAAAACTGGATAAACAGCATGGGTGAAGTCTCTTCCAGAAAGCAATCTCTCTTAAAACCTATGCTGTGACAGATAAGTTTTTTTATTACCCCCAAAAGGTTTGTTCTTGACAAGTAAGAAAAAAAGGGGAACTCCCACCACCACCAAAGAATAAACAGCAAGAGACTTATATTTTTTCAGTAATTGGTTTGCAGTCCAGTAGATATCCAGTGATGGATATTTGACTCTCACAGGGTCTCTAGCTATATTAACTCTTCCATGGATCCAGGAAGACAATTGCAGTAAAATGCAATAAATTGTTATTGATTCAGTCACCACTTTTTCCTGATCAGAATTTCAGCAGTCCAATGTCATACGAACCAGGCACATGACACACCCCAGCAATAGGCCTCTTTTCAGGCTAGAAATACATCTAGATTTTAGCTCATGAGGTGATTGCAGGACGTTATTAGCCAGCTATCACTGGAAGATCAGATGATATTAATGGCAACTGGCATGTCTACTCAGTGAGCTGAGCTCATCCCTGCAAAATCAGATGGATTCCATTTCAAACAAAAAAAGGAAATCAGAAGAAGCCAAGTGAAATGGCAATACGGCTACCAACTTGAACGATCCAGCAATTCACCACCTGAATGTAGTCCTGGTGAATGTAAGGAAGCCACAGAACAAGAATGGGTCTGCAAAAGGTTTCCTCATTGCTTGCACCAAGTAATTTATTGAACCTCAGTCCTTGCCTCCTAAAGCTCCGTGTCTGAGAGCCTGAGCCTATGACTTTAACAGTGCACTAAAATCCTGGCTGGCAATAACATTCAGTCTGTGGCTTGCCAGTCAAAATGCATCCTGCATCCTGCCAGACTTGTTTTTCATGTGTGCTCCAGGGTAGCAAGCTTTAGCCCTACCATTCACCCGAGGATATGCATAACTTAAAGTGTACAAGTAGTCCCATAGACTTCAGTGGGACTACAAACAAGTTTACACACCTTAGCAATTCACTCATTAGTACAAAAAACCCATCTTATATTTCTGTCAAAAGAAAATTTGAAGTTCACTTTCCAAAGGCCTGTGCATTTACCAAGAACAACATTTAGCTTTTCCAGCCTCTATTCCTCAGGGCCAAAGAACTTGCGCAAAGGAGGAAAATCACCCCAAATGGGCTTTTCTTGTACCACCAGGATAAAAGCAAAAATTCATTAGATAAAAAGAAGGTCTACATTTATAGTTAAATATTGGATGTTTAATTTAAATGAGAAAGCCAAGTTGAATGCAAAGCAATTACTGACACTTAATATTAGTCAGACTAATAAAGCAGCAATTAAACCTCATTATACAGCCATAAAATTGATGTGTAATAGACTGATTGCACCAAATGCTCATACCAATGTTTGATGGCATATCATAGGCAAGGTGAACTTGTTTGTTTAATTGGTGGATCAAAATAATTTCCTGCAATAGATTTAACCTTATTGCATTTCTTGGCTTCAGATGACATAGGTCACAGTACAAACAAATAAATAAACAAAATGAAAGAAGAGTGAAAAAAGCCCACAGACCAGCTTGCTCTATGGCAAACACTTTCTATTCCATAGTATAATATTCCTTCTCCCAGGAGATCCGCAGTTATTTGAGAATCTTCTTGCCAGCAGCACAATTTAGATCTTGCACAGCAGTGCTGCTTCATTGTTCACTCCTTGAATTGAATGTGAGGAGCTGAAGGAAGCCTACATGTAAATGTTTTGCTGCATGTTTACAGCTGACATGGAATTCAGCACCTTGGAGTATATTAAGTCCAATGATTAAAAGAAATTGCTGTTGGAAACCTAAAGGGTAAGCAGTGAGGGGACTATTAATAAAAATCTTTTAAACTCCTCCAAAATTGCATCTGAACATTTTTATTTTGGCAATAGGTTCAGACCTAATCATATTTAATCAGTGTCTAAGGGTCCAGCTTATCAGGTTCTCTCCCTTTTTTAATACAAATTATTTGTGTGGGTTCTTGTGATGAATATATTTTTAAAAAGGTTCAATTCCTTGATGGCTATAAAACAGAATATTTGCTGAGGACAAAGTTTTGGGCTTTGGTTCTTATGGATTTTCATATCACTCCTCTCAGCAAGGTCATATAACGACCCATTATCCTTAGCTACCCATCTTTGCATTTCACAGCATCATTACTAAATCTGAGCCACCATGCAGCAATAAAGCTAAATGAATGATCGTATTTTCTGGTCCAGCAACATCTGCTTTGGTCAAGAGAGGTTTGTCTTTCTAGATGGACCTCACCTCTGCAGCAACGGAAGGGCTCACAAACTGCATATGCCCATGTCAGAGGAACTGTGTGGGGAAGAAATTATCTGAAAGACAAAGGTACTTTGACTTATCCCCAGGATCCTGTGACCAAGTAGGATTTTAAATGCTGATCTCCTGTACAGCTGGCCAGCAAACAGTAAACAGTTTCTGTAGAGGAAAAAAAACATCTGTTTTAAAAATCCTGAGAAGACTGAGGTCAACAGAAAATTTCCTTTTAACATCGGGATTTTCCCAAGGATTTTAAACAATGCTATTTAGTAAAATCCATGCATGGAAGTAAAGGAGATAAGATGGCTATAGCCCATCCCTCATTTTACTGCTAGTGGTTCAGCTAGCAAATTTTCCTCCACAACCCAAAAAATCACAGACTTGGCAAAGGTGCCATTTTTATCAGGCTTTGAGTTTCCAACTAATTCTACGAGAAAGTAATCACTTGCAGAACCCTGTTGCTCTTGTGAATCTTTTTCTTTCCTTGGTCTGTGATGTGCTTTCGTTCATGCTGATCAATTGTGGTTTGAACTTATTCTGGGTTCCAGCAGAGCAGTGACCTCAGGACAGATTCATTACTCCCTCATCCTACAGAGCTGAAGCTCCTTATTTTCAAATTCCTGGAGTTTCTCAGAACCAGATGCAACTGCTGTATGAATGGTACATACTGCATCACTACATGGTCAGGTGAAACAGCTCCGAGCTAACACCCTGACATCTAACCCTCTACTCACGTATGTGACTTCAGTTCAAGAGAGCATCACTGGCATGAAAATAGAAGAACGTAGTGGAGGAATGGGACACTGCTCAAACCTGTGAGACTATATCTGCTTTCACTCAGCCATTTCCATTGTACAACATGAAAAAGAATTATATATAAAGAAGAAATTCCTGAATATACCTACTTATAGTCCATTTTCTTAATGCCATTTAAGTAAGAGAAAAAATGCTTAATGCTTAATAAAGCCTGGTACCTAAATCTCTTGGAAGGGGCCTGCTGGTGAGGGTCACATACTTCCCTCTAGGCAGCGCATACTGCTCTAAGATGAGATTCTTAAAAGTAGGATCTAGCATTTCAGTCCATATTTGGGTTCCCTAGCCTATGAACTGCTTTTAGAAATGATGCCCACCTCATTTAAATGGAACTGTCAAAGAATTGCCTCTTTCAGCAGTCAGGCCTCATATTTATTGTCTAAATATTAACATCGGAGCTTGATTTTTGTCACCTATACTTATAAATCTTGATCCAGACATTGTGAAATGTCATTTATTAAAGCTTCAGAATTTTAATTATACCTCATTCTAATATATCAATTTTCCTGTAGTAGATTTTTATAGTTTCCCTCCCTAACCCCCCTCAATGTGAAATCTTCTGGAATGTACAAAATTTAAAAATGCAATATATTGATATGGACATTTTCCAAACACTGTATCAAAAGTATCCAAGATCTTACTCCTTTTTCTGAGCAGCTCCCTGTAAAAGCTTTTGCTGTGTTTTCAAAATCAATAAGGTCACCCCGACTTGTATGTGTTTTGGATCCTAAATGGCTCTTCTCTTTTGGTATGCAGCACCTTGTACACACTGCTGCTTGTTCATTCCTTATCAATCTCTCCAGTGCAGGCAGTCCTGTTCTCTTATGGGAACTCTTTCATTGGGTTTATTTAGTCTAAAATGGACTAAAAATTTGTGCAGAGATGTGGCAACTGTCTTTGAAGCTGTAAAGAGTTTCCTGCAAAGGAGGGAAATTAACTGTTCTCTATGTTTTTGGGGGAGTGGAGAACTAAGAGACTTACAAGACAGCCAGGGAGATTCAGGAGAGGTCTCAGGTTAAATATGCTAACTGCAGCATCAATAGGGCCTGAAACAGATTGTCTGGAGGGATTGCTGAAGCTTAACAAGCTTTTAAGAACAAGTTAGGTGAGCAGGTAAAAGGAATCATTTAACTGCAATTGATTCTATTTTGGGGCAAGGGAATGAGCTAGGCAATACACTGAAACTTTTTCCTACACTGATTTCTCTGAAACTATACATTTTAAGAAGAAAGTCTTTCTACACTGAACGGAAATCATCGATAGGCTGATAACAGCAATTCTCAGAGTTGTTGGCAGGCAGGTCTAAGCTTCTCCCACCACAGGATTTAATATGGCCTCTTATTTGAAGAAGGATTTGATGAGAGGCTAATAGTGTTTTGGTTAAGATTACAGAACGGATACATGTTTTGAGGAAATCATAAATTCCCTAATAAAATGTTAAATCCTCTGAAGAAAACAATTCTGAGACAGAATTGAAACAATTTTCAAATTACTTTCCAATATGGGGGAAAAAATTTCAGCTCAGAAAATTAAGATAAAGTTTGACAACTTGTCACACGATTTGTTAAGGCATCCAATACTGATTTGTTTTTAAAATAGCTTTAAAATAAGTACAGTGAATAGCTCTCTGGCATGCGAAGCTCCCTCTTTGACTTGAGGAGCTCAGGCTAGGTTAGACCTGACAGCTCTCTCTTAGAAGGCTGAGGTCAATTGAGATTACTTCTTTCCTAAAATATCCACCAGAATCCCTGTGTGATACTTACAGATCCATCTCTTTAGCAGCAAAAGACAGCCACGCTCTATTACCATCCATAGCGATACACTGATTTATCCCAGCTGTGTGCCCTGATAATGCATGCATGTGAATGTAAATGTACATATGCCTTCAGCTGACGGCCGTGTTGCCTCCAGGGAGATGGGAGAAGGAAGGTGGCGACTGCTGCTTCAGTGTGAGCCCTCTCTATAAGCAGTAGCTGCAGCCTCCTGTCCCTTCATCCCTCCCTCTGTGATGGCAGCAGCCAGCCAGGCTTCCCAGTATGGTGCCACTGGCCAAAATACCATGTGGAGCACGGGGTTTTGCTGTTTCCAGCAGCCTGCTGACCTAGGCAACCAAGTATATTACATATAAATAAGACCATCTTGGACCTGAAACAAAACCCCATAAGAGGTATAATCCTTGCCACTTTAGGGAATGATGAAAGTGTCAGGGATAAATGTCCCTATTATATGTGTGCAGCTAATCTGTAAACATACTTTGAGGTTTTCACACTTATATATGCTGTCATTTTGAATTGTCTGATGTCAGCAAGTATAGAAGCTTGAATACTCGCTAAGGTAGCCCGTGGATTTTTGGTAACTCCCGTGCTCCTGGTGGCTGAAGTGATGTTTAAGTACAGTTAGATAGGAAGAACCAAGTTGCCTTGAACACAAGCAATAACAGTGTCAAACTCTTCAGGTTATTTTGCACGGGAAATCAGTCCAGTGACCTCAGTGTGATTGAAATGAGAGAGGACATTTCAGCCCATGTTAACAAAATACGGTGGAGGCACTTTGAATAAATTTGTAAGCAGCGTATAGCTTTGCTGGATGATCTCCAAAGAGAGAAAGCTACATTAGTCCAGCCAAGATGTAAGGCAGTCACAGCTAAGTGATCTGACATCCTCTTCGGAGAGGCAGAAATGCAGCCTCATAGCATTCCCAAGATGGAGAAACTTAGCTGATCTTTTTTTCTAAAGATAGTCAGGACACTTTGATCACACAGAAACATTTCTTTGCTGCCACAGACGTACAAAAAATTACACATTAATAGGGCAAGAAAGAGACAGGCAATCACCAGTGGAAACAACAGCAAAAGTCCTTATCACATGGCTTTTTTGCCAGTAATAATAGCAAATTTTAATGAACCATTAATTATTTCTCTGAGCCTGAGCAAGCTTAAATCATTGTGTTGTGGACACTAATGACACCAGTGCAGGTCCAGGTCTGAGTATTTATATCTACTTTCACAACATTAGGGAACAGTTTTGATCTCTACTTTGTTGTCGCATATGAAAGTTTCTTTTTAGGAAGAGTATTGTGTTTGCATGTTCAATTGAACTTACTAATTTTCTGGTACATAAAAATCTTTGACACTTCTTATTCACAAATATTTTTCCTGGAAAACCATCTTTGTATAAAAGGAAATTTATGTAAAATGTTTTTCTAATTTTTTGGTATTTAGATATATATATGATTATCTCTTTTTTTCCTCTTTTTTTTTTTTTCTTTTTTGTCACTTGCTCCAGCTTTCTTTTCAAGTGGGAGAATGAACAGAAATGAGGGAAAAGAAAGAAATGGAGAAAATTCTAAAAGGCTTCATATTGTTTTCATCCAAAATTTGAAATTTTCAGATAGCGGAGGAAAAGAATTAAAAATTATGTCAATGTACAAATATTACAAAATCATTAAATGTGTGCTTTTAAATCAATTCTACTTGTAGGATTAGTAAAAGAAAATTTTAGTGCCTTGGGGGACACTGTGCTAGCAGTATTTGAGGACTGGCTGGAAATATGAAACAAGCAGACATGTCCTGAACTGAATCCATTCCTATAAGATTTCCAGCCTAGGGCAGCATTCCTTGAAGGATATACATATATCTGCTTAACTATACATATGATGCTCCATCCCACTGAAGCCAACAGGAGCATTTACTGTTCTTCAAGTTAAACATTTACATAAATCTCTGTGATAATGTAGTTTAATCGAAGACTCAAGTGCTTGGATAAATCTTAGGTTATTCAAAGCAAACTTCAAAGCTTTTTACATTCACTTAGCACCAATTATTACCCAAACAAATCAAATGGACTGTATTATATGTGAAGTTTTAAATTCATAGATGTAACTTTACAGTGGCTTTTTCTATTCATCTGCATCCTTTTTACCTCACTGAGAAAAGATTCCTTATTAAAGCCTGTAAAAAAAAAAAAAAAAGCCAGAAAATGCCTGGAACAAAGTAACTGTAACTGTAAAATGTCCTTAAAGGCCAATTAGAAATTGCAATACTGGGAGTTTTATTACAACTAACTCCTCCTTAATTATCAATCAATGGATTCTGTTGGAAAAAAAATCTCAAATTCACAGCTGGGAAAATGATGCTAATTATTTTCTGTTAATTAAGGCTGTGCTGGGATTCAGACTTGCCATCCTTCAAATAAAGGATTGACATATCAATGCTAACATAATGCTTAGGGTCTTTTCCAAAGGCTTTATTTCTAATGGTAATAAATTGGTGTCATGTTATTTTAAGTGTCTTAAGCTATCGCACTATTACCTAACCCTGATATATACTGAAAAGTATATATCTGTCTCAGTACTCATACCGACTTCTGATATGGAAGTTGAATATTCATTATTTTGCACTGTAGCTGTTATATTGTGAGAGTGAAGGAGCTTTAAATCATTTGGAGCTGAAAGGAGTAAGGCTAAAAAAAATTTGAATGGCAGTAGGATTCCCCAAATATCACAGAAATTAGAGAGAATAAAACACCCAAGTAAGATTCTGGACACATTATACTCAATGGCACTGTTTTCATTGACTTTCAGAGACCAAGATCTGTTTTACTGTTGTCAAACCTCTGGTCCTCCTTCATTGCCTCCTGCATTATGGGAGTTCCCTAAACAACACGCTGTGAAACTTCTCATGTCTTTTCTGTAGAAAAGGCACCCAAACTTAATTTATTAGAATTTATTACTCTTCTCTTGCTTGCTTGATTTTCATTCCTCATTATCTACCATATTTCTTATAGCCAAGACTGATAAAAGTAAGAAATAAGACAGTGGAAACAGATAAGAAGGGGAGAGCAGGGAAGTTAATATTCTGCCAGATTCAGTGTAGTATGTATTTGAAATAAAGCTCCAGGTGAAATCATGCATGATCTTAGGAATGCTTGGCCTAAGATTTAGACAGGTTTTAAAGATCTGTTAACAGTTTAAAACAAAATGGGTAGGAGGGTGGCATTTTGTTTAGGCTTTTGCTCAGGATGAAAAATTATTGTGTCTGTTTCTGAAAGGCAGATGTCAGGTAAACAGCTCTGAAAATACACACCCCATACACCAGCATGGATTCTTGGAAACGATAATAATAAGCATTTTTAAACACCTGAGAGAGGTTGGACAGGAGCAGGCATGAGAAATAACCATGTTATCTCCCTCATCCCTCTCTCTAGAAAGATGATCTGGAGGGACCTGCTGTAAATTACAGAGCAGGACAGTTCCTCCTTCCTCTGGCCTCCCTATGGAGATTACCAACATCGTTACTACACAGGTAAGTGCTGTTTGCTGTGGGATTTAGACTGCAAAGCCTGAGCTTGTTCGACAGATGCCATGAAAATGACTGTAACACCCAATTACAGTTGACCAACTAGAGCCCAGCACAGATGAACCAAGAGAGCAAGTGAGTGGTTCACCCATTGTACCTTAGGCATCTACAGGTTTGAAGTGTAACCACCGCCTTCCTTTCTAATAAGCAGAGAGAAACAGGCACCTCCACAAGGTATTTTGTCTCACTGGGAAATAACATCTAACGTCAAAGGTATTTTCTCCTTATGGTGCGTATTTCTCCCCAGTGACAAGAAAGTGATTATCTCTAACTCTGACTTGGATGTTCACCTTTAAGGTGTCCAAAATTAGCTGTTCCACTATTTTGAGTCTGTATGCCTGTTAAAACTCTCTTCAGCAATTTATTCAAAGTTCAGGACTGGAGACAATGCAGCCTTTTCCACTTCAGTTATTTTTCAGACCTGGAACATTATATTCTACTTGTATGTAATAGCAATTCAAGTGGATCCATGGTTTTAAAGGCTGTTCCTGCTGCAGTGTCTGGCCACATCAGTTGAGAACCCATTTCCGCTAGGCACTGTGCAACAGACAGTAAAACAAATCCCAAACCCTGTAAGAGACAGTCGTAAATCCAAGATAATTCATCAAGAAACCAAGAGCAGAAAGAGGAATCCAATGAGTCACAATCCAAAACCAAGGCCTTTAGTCATCACTTAACTGAACAAAAAAAGTCTGTTGTGGGCACTAGGGTATTTCTGGTGGGTGAAGGTTGAGGAAGCTGTTCTTAGGGGTCTTTGTAAACCTAAACTCTCCTAAATTCTTCTGCAGACATTTCTGCAACAGTGAGAGCCTACTCAATGACCTAGTTGGTCCTATCCAGTCCTGTTCTCCTACAAATATGAACTTCCATTTCAAAGCTTATTAAAGTCATATTTGTATGGCATAAAGAAATACACAAATGGATGACAGGCAAGTTAGGACAATAGATTTAACTCAACTTTCACCATTTCTTCAAAAAGCAAACTAAATGGAATCCGGAGTGTGTATCTTTACATTTACCTGATCCTTATCTACCTCCAAATAAAAAATATTTTACCTATGCTACGTGATTACAAAGCTTTCTCTCAGCTTTGGTAATTCATTTGTGCCTTCTAGCAGTCATGAGTCATGGGTCTTTTACACTTGTCAAGTACACCTAATCCCTACCCTTCATGGCCCAGAAATCCTAAAGATGGCTGAACATGTAATTGCCTTGAAGTGTAAAATATTTCCCACATTATTTATTATAACATTGCCTGCTAGCACCTCTATAGTTAAGGTTGTGTCAGCATTTTCATTATAAGCCCCTATTTTCAGCTGTAAAAATGTGCTTCAGGCTGGAACTAGGAATGCTAGTGATTTTTTTTTTTTACTATTTTTTAAAAATAAAATTACCTTGGACATTTTTTAAGTTATTCCATCTGTAGTCACAAACACATGCACACACCCACACACATGTCTATTTACAGCTTTATGTGCACGTGTTAAGGAATATCTAGAATAGTATAAATATAGAAATAGATATTGTCATGATAACACATAATTATTTATTTTTGTTTTCAGCTCCCGCTCATAAAAATTGTGTCTCTGTGGGAGCAATTTTAGTGATAGCATAAGTTTTATTCTGAGTTGTTGCAGTGTCCTTTTTCTAATTTTGCTGATAGATAGCAATCATAAAATATTTATTTATTTTTAAATCTTATATTTTAATTTTGCATGAATCAAATTTTCTTCTCGAATAATTCCAGCAAAAGTATTTCATCTCTGTTCTTGGATCATGAGCAAGAGTACCGACTACACTCAGGTGTTACTCCACCAAGTACACATGATCTAGTCCAGCGCCAAAGATGACTCATTCTGTCAGGTCTTGCTTCACATAGATCCAAGAGTAGCATGTAAGCACCAGTGCCAGGACTTTGCAGACCTAGCTGCTGAGCACTCATCTGCCTTTGAGGAATGTCAGTTTAGACCTCACTGCTCTTTTCCACACCTAGCATGGATGCATAAGTAGAGCTAAGATTTAACATAAACTTTTATCGGTTTACACATCTCTTATGAATTGACTCACTGTGTCTAGTGGAAACTCACCACAGAGGCACTACTTAGAAATATCCTGTTGTATACACCCTCTATATTTTATCGGTTGTGGACTACATTATCAATATTATATGCAATTTGGGATTTCGTTTTGCCTTTATTGTTATTATTGTTTAGGACTAGCAATAATAACAATAATATGACTAGACCGAAAGAGGGTTGACAGGGACAGGAGGAAGATTATTGTCTTTGAAAAATCAAAATATTTCCTCTGTCTGTTGAGTTTTGTTTTTTTAACTACTTATGTTCTTGTTTTCTTCAATATTTCAAAAATAAATGAAGAAAATAAGGAGATAGAATTGTTACCCATTGTTATTGGTGTTTAACGAGGTGTTTCTGGAATGAATGCTAACCTTAGTCCTTCCAGTATCCAACTGACCATGTGCCTTCATTCTAAAAAGGGAAGGGGAGGTTTTCACATTACTTCAGCCATGATCAATATGGTCCTCTGATGCTCAAAATATACAATTCCAGGTTCAAGTTTTTGTATATAATTATACTTTATGCCCTTAGTACAGTTCACCTGTCTTTCCCCAAGTATTTCAGAACTGCTACCACTTCTAAGTCAGATAAAAAATAAACAGACATATTTTTTTTGTTTTTCTTGAGGAGGGGGGGTGTGAACCATTCTGAACCCATCTTTGAAACAAATCATTGCTAAAGGCCTAATAGTTTGTGGAAGCTGTCCAGAACACCTGGATTCTCATGATCTTGATTTGAAACCTGGTGGGACTGTGCTTTTGACTGAACTTCATTATGAAGTTTTAGGTTTGTTCAGACCTTGGACTCAACATTGTGCACAAGCATACAAGCTGAAAAAACCTGAAGCCAAAGGAAATGGTCTCATAAATCCCAGCCTAGAACAGCTGAGTTTCATGCAGAACTGCCAATAGCATTCTCAGCTTAAAAAGTGTTATCTCAAACTATTATGTAAAGCCGCAATGTGAACCATTGTTAGCATGTTCTAAATAGAGCTGATCCAAAAGAGACACAATTTTCAGCTATGCTAAAACTGTTCAAAAGAAGCACAAAGGAAAAATAAATCTATGACAGAATTCCTAGTTAAGTTATTCTTCTCCAGCCTGGCTGATGATGATTTATGTATATGTTTATGAAAGACCATTGAGATTATATGCCTTCTACTGGATGACATCTATTTGATATAATATTATTCATACCATTTTTAAATCCAGTTAGGAGTTTAACCCTTACTTTTCCTAGGAAGAGGTATTTCCGAAACATCAAGCTTTAGACGATTAGAAATGTTCCTCTTAAGAAAAAGGTCGAATTTTTCTGGTCAAATATAGATATCTGGCTGTCTACATCTGAGGCCTACATCTGAACTCCCTTTTTATTCAATTAAAAGAAATAGTTGCTTTTAAGTGTGATTCATCTAACTTTAGTAATTTATCTTAGAATGGAGTAAGACCTAGAAATAACTGTCACTCTACATTGACTATTTGTGGAGCCAAGGGCAATGTAGACATCTGCATTCAGAGGCATTTACATTAAATCATATGCATCTCGTCTTGGTTTCCCAAGTGTGCGTATAGGAGTCCTCTCAGCCAAAGTCTATATGGTAACTCTATTTTGTCGGATGCTATAAATACCCATACATATATTGGCCAAACCTTGCAAAGCTGTAGATCAGTGATTTTGTCCTCATAGTGAGCAGAGAATTCAGCTCAAACACAGATTTTTTTCTTTTATCTATGGAATTCCTTGCCTTCTTATCATGATGTCACACAGGATTTTAAGGAAATGGACTAGGATTGCATGGGGATAGAGGCTATACAAATATAACACAGACAAATGCAAGCTGGTCTTTATCCACACTAGCATAAAGAAGAGAAAATGGGTGGACATGGTCACAAAGACACTGAGTTTTAAAGAATGTCTGAGAAAAAATTGTTATTATTTATTTATCACAACAAAAGGTATAGCCTTCATCCACAAAGGGTTGCCCGTGCACATCTGTCCATTTGTGCCTGTGTTACCCTAAACTTCTCTCCTTCCAGATTCAAGCAGTAATTCATGTCTGACACGTGATTCAAAGCTTTCCCCGTGCAGAGAATGAGTACATACTTTCACATTTGTTAGGGGTGATATTGGAAAGTGAGCGGTATCTCTGACTCATATCCGTAGTATTTTTGGAGCGGGAGGTATCTTTTCTTGGCTTAGGTATCTGAAAGTCAGTCATTTTATTACAGTCCACAGAAGCATATCCTGAGAAATAGATAGACAAATTTGAAAGGAGGTTCATCCCATCTCACTTAGATGGGAAGAGGAAGAATCATGTCACCCGATTTTATCCATTGGAATTGTAGCTACCAAGTTTAAGTTTATCAGGAAGATGACAGTGGCTCAAAAGCAACGGTCTTAGAACAAGTGTATTTCTTATTTTAGCATAGAAGAAAATCACAGCAGAAAACCAAAACAAAGAAAGAAACCCATGAAACCAATAAAGGCTTATACATGTCTACCGTATCTAAACTCCTGCAGAGAACTATTTTATCCCAACCCAAAATGCCGAGGCATTTCCTGTGCATAAGTAAGAGTTTATATTTTAGACTACGGAGGTGTTTGTTCTCCTCTTCCTGGGTTTTGACATTGTTGACAAAACTGGGCCAATTCACCCAGATTCTGGAGTTGGGGGACACAGTTCTCACCTAGTTACTGAAACTACCTTGACAATCATACAGTAACTTACTTTACAGGTAACTCCTGCAACTGTTAAGCTCTTCTAAATTAAGTCCACTGTTCAGCTGAGTAACTGAACAAGCAATTTCACTTGGGACCTATAGGTCTCCAGCTCCAACCATTACCTTGTGCAGTTTTATTTTGTTCACCGGAGATTTCTTTGATATAGAAGGTGATATTTTATAACTAGCTTACCAGAGGATGACCTATGATCCTGTCCAGTCTGCAGTAGTTTAATATCTTTTCCTGGCCTTAACTGTTGTTTCAGTGTCTGCAGGAACTCTGTGTCCCCAAGACAAAATGAAAGAAGAATTCTTAGTGGAAATAATTATTCCCAAGTCCCTTTTCCACTGCACACTGTCATGTGAAAAAAAACCTAAAAGAATAGGATGGCTTACCTATTTCTTTCATTGACTACAGAAGAAAATTAGGCAGCTAGCCTGCTATAATTGTGTAATACTTTGGTGGTGAAGTTGAGCCACTATGAAGCTCAGACTTGGTATTTCAGATAGACGAAAAAGGAAAGAAATGACACACACCTAGAAGTACACCATTTCGCTCTGAGTATCATTTTCATTCTGATTTGACCAGGGAATTAATATAGTGGCTGGAGTTGCTAACATTGTTTTTCTTGGAGTGTCAGACTAGTTTTCCTATTTCATTGAAGGCAATTGCTTTAATACATGAAACTAGATGTGTTTTGTCCACCAATTTGAATGCTATGTGTTCCAAAGCTACACTTACAGTTTAATGTATATTTTTTTTCTTTTCCGAGTATAGTTGCCTTGGTCTGAGTGATGTAACAGCTGATATTTGAAGAGAGACTCAAGGAATCAATCAGTAGAGCAGAATAGGACTGAAATCATGACTCTTCCGTGACTTATTTGGAACAGGGCTTTGTAACATTCAGCTGAATATAAAGAATGCACTATACTTGTCGACTGTGACAGGTAATTCCACATCTGTCACACCATACTTTCTGTGGCTACTGCAATGTTTGTATCCAATTTTTTTTCCCTCTTGGTTTAGTACGTTTGGAAATTTTACTGTATAATTTTTTAGCATTACTAAAAAGTGATTAATTAAAGCTGATCATCAGGAATTTCTTTTTACATGCCCTTTTAAATGTTATCCAATAGGTGAAAGTTCTGTGAAACTATACTGACAACATTTTATCATTACCATTTCCTTCTGTTGACTTTAGCAATATACGCAAACTCATTGTTGCAATACCCAAGAGCTTCCATGTCATAGTATAGATGGTTTTAAGAAAAAAGAAATAAAAGGAAAAAAAAAATTTAAATCTCTTTCTAGTAAATGCAGGGAAAAAAAGGTGTCTAAAATTTTGAAGCCTCAAAAGAAAGTGAAATTAGCATAAGGGGTTTTTAGTTTGTTTGGTTTTTTTTTTCCTAAAAATGTATCTCATTTCTACACTGATGATGAGAAATAGTGTGAACATTGTTGATGCTCATGTATTTGAAAATGTCCACCAATACATTACAAAACTGTCATAATAAGGGGATAGCTAACGAGCTTTTCTTGTGTCTACACACGGCATGTGAAATAATGACATTCCCTTTATTGATCTGATCCCTAACAGGTTTGTAATATTACAGTAATGTATGGATAAAATAAGAATAGTCACAAGAACAACAATGTCAACAGTAACAAAACCAGCAACCACTATAAAAAGAAATCTAAATATATCCACCTCTTAAAGCTGCTATGGTTTTCTTTCAGTTTTTTTTAGTCCTTTCCTCCTTCAGGTGTGAGATAAAACAGGTTAGTATCTTTTAAAATTTCGTGTTGCAGCTACATTTTCACGTTTGCTTGATGCAGTCACCAATGTGCTCTGAAGTGTTATGTTAAATATTTTCAGTCTATTGTCACATCAGTACTGTCAGAAAATTTCAGGGGTGGGGAGGAACCACGCCTCTCTCTACTTTTTTTTTAACAAAGGAAATGAAATTGCAATACTCTTGAGAACCATAGGTTTGGCTTAGTATTCTAAACTCGCTGGGGAGAGAACGATGCAAACTCATGTTCATTGACTGATTTCAAAATAGCTGGCAGATTTGTTCTTCTCTGTGGACATGTGTCTCTTCAATAGGACTGGAAAAAGGTGTCACTGATACATACAGGAAATTATACTAGAAAAATTTTATTAAATTAAAGCTCCAAAAGCATACTCTAAATTACATAATAGGATGTGTTATGTGTGATTAATTTTCTTGTGCAATTTGTAGCTGTATGGTCACAGGATCTAACCCAAAGCCTCTTATATTCAACAGGGTTCTTTCCAGTAACTACAAGTTTTAGACATATAAATTGGCACCAAAGGTTGTGTAAGTCCTACTTTGAAGACTGCTTATTATGAACTCACTTTCTTCTTTCCTTTCGACAAACACAGCATCAGAATCAGAGTGGTGGATTCAGAACTCCCTCCGCACCCTAACTTCAGGGAACTGAAATCTGGTGCTGGAGTCCTGACCTCGTTAACAAACAATAGGAATTTTGCTACTGGCTTGAATGAAATCAAGATTTCACTCTAGAAGACTGAGACCTTGGACTTATCTCTTGGATCAAACAAGAACACGAGCTATAAACATTTATCTTTGATGAGGAAGTGCAGTTTCAAGTCAGTTTGGGCTTTGAAATCTATGGTTCGGACTTATTTCAAAGATGAGTTCACATAATTCAGTAGGCTTTGTAATCTGTGAATTTCATGCTTTAAAAAAAATAGCTGGGAGCAGAATTAGTATGTACAGAATAATAAAAGTCCAGTTCAATTGCTATTTAGTTTGGAATGGTTGCTTTGAGAGCTTGTTGGAAAAGGGAAAAAATGCAATGAGAAGAAATATTTACTGTGCAAACTTTGCATGCCAATAAAGAAATTATAGAGAGACTATTGTTAGGCTTGACTCTGTAATTATAATTGAAGCACAAAGATGATCAAACGCAAGACCATTTACAGTTAATCGTTTTGACATTGCTTGATTTTTCCTATGAACCATAGAATAGAAGAATCAAACAACATTATATCACAAGAGTCTAAACCTTAGGTGGTGCAAATCAACTTAGCTCCTTCACTTTAAACAATCAAGCCACTTTGCCTCAGCTGGTGTTTTGGCCTTACATATCTTTGTTACAGCTTGAATCAGCTTTACTGGAGGGAAAATTATAAGTTTGATGTCAACACAATCTAGGAAAGAACTTGCTATGCAACAGAATCTATTTATAACTGTCTGGATTATTTCTTATAAATTACACAAGGAATTTAGAAACTTTTTTCATATCAGAAACTATTTCATTATTTCGAATATATTTCTCTTGTTTTGCAAATAAAAGACAAAAACATCATTTATGTTGGGAAGTAAATTACTTGTATTTCTGTCATTATTATTATTCTTATTATTACATTGAAATAGCTAGCTCTTACAGATCCTTGGTGAGACCAGTACTCCGTGGTGCTAAACACATAAATGGAACTGATCTCATCTAATGATTACCATCTAGAAGTGTATTACCTAGTTGTTTGGATTTTTTTTTACCAGGTAGGCTCTGTGAAAAAACGTCTCATCTGTCTTAAGATGGGAGAAGTCAGTCTGTAGATGTGCTTTTGCAGAAAAGAGGAGCCTGAAAGCAGCTTAGATGAGATACCTTACCTTTAGGAGTCTAATTGTAGGTGAAATGAGTCCCACAATCACCTCGCTATCTCAGAAAATGTCAGCTAAAACATATTAAAAAGAGGGAATGGGGTTAAATGCTGGCACACTGCTGCACAGAGACAGCAAGATCCATTTGTAAATAGTCCTCAAGTGCCCGTGTCCATTTTGACTTAAAAAATATTTGTGGTCTTATTCTAGATTATTCAAAAAAGATTTCATCCTTCCCAACGATTAGGCCAGAACTTAAACAGCAACTTCTGCTCTCTTTCAGTGTTTGAATTTCAGACTCGATATTAAACTTCTAAATTGGTGTGTGGTGAGGTAAGCAAATAAGATAGCAAATTATGAATAGTCTTGTTCATCTGTGAACATACTTGCCTGCCTGAGAATTTCTAACATGAAACCCATTGCTCCCCCAAAATTCTTCATGAAACCATTTATTGAACATTTTTTTAACTCATCAATTGTTTGGCATTTGAATGAATGATAGTTAAAGCTGCTTGTGCAATTTTCATACAGCTCCCGGTATAATCAATAGCCTATATACAAAGGTGTCATTATTCTTTTTGTCAATTTGTATTTGCACATTTCAGTTCCTTCTGCTCACTAACTGAGCGTTCATTCATTGCTGCTGTACATGTTCACTTCCTTTATAACAGTGTAAGACATTATTCTGGCCTCATGGTGCTTGAAAGATGAGTCAAATTAATATGTTTCCAGGATTCATGGGGAACTGATTAGTTGTAAGGTAACACACTGCCATTGTGATTAAGAATCCCTAGGGGATGCTGGACATCATTGGCCATGAGGAAAAAATCAAAGCTACTTTTAGTATCTACAGATGGGGCCACCTTCTGCTTTCAGCAATTGGCCTAAATCAGGATTATCTCCATTGATTTCCATGGTGTTCATCAAGATTTATACCAGATGAAAAGGTACAACATTTGCCTTTTTGGCAATGGAGAAGAGATTATGACCCTATGAAATTTCACTGGATCAGATCTATTCCAAGAGAACAGTTCAACCAACAGCTCCCAGATATCAATGACATTACTATGGCACTTTAATTCTCTTCATTTTACTATAGTTATCCCTTCCAATGTTTAGTGCTGAATACTCTTCCTGAATCTGTCTGTGGATAGCAAGCAGCTGTAATTTCTGACTCTTTACATCAGCTGGAGAAGCTTTGCCAACCGAATGACAGGCTCCTGCTCATTCATTATATTACAGGTATTGCAAAACTTACCAGCGGTATTATCTGATGGGAAGGCTTGCAGTTGCTGCATTTTCTTGGATTCCTAATCAGTTCATTTGTTTGCTCTTCTAGTCACCTATTTAGCTCCTGAAGACTAAAAAGGTCTGGAAAACTTTAAAATCCCTCCTTCCATTTTCATTGCTTCTGGGCTACAGAGCACTCACTGAGGTTATGATAGTAAATAAAACAAGTGTGAATAGTGCATACCGATAATCCCTATTGCTTAAATCTGGAATCCCTATTGCAGAATTCTGGACTGCACCAGCTAGCATTGTTTCGGGCAATATTCAGGAAAGGCTTTTCTAACAAGCAGATTGAAGATACTCATCATTTGGGAAGAGAGTTGAGCCATATGAATGTGATCTGCAACATACCTTTTGCCTGCAGAGCCTGGGAAGGCTCCTTGCCCCATTTCATTTAGTCATTTAAATATAACCTGAGTTATTTCTGGAGATGAGTGGCATGTTGACCGATGGCAGGGAGCCAGGGATCTGAGGTAAAATTGCAGTAGCTTCCTTTGACTACCCGACACAGGTGTTTCATAGGTACATTGTTGGAGACAGCCCTTGCCCTGCAAAGCTTTCATGCTAAGCAGAGTGGATGATGATTAAATGGTCACATCATTATTGAACATTAGGTCAGTGAAGGGGGGAAGGATTGTTTTGCCTGGTCTGTTTTGCCCAAGGACTTACTAATCACTCTGGATAGCAGAGAAATTTTACTGCCATTTGAAACAAAATAAGAATTATTGTCATTATTACTGCTACGGTTTTCATTGCTGCTAGTATTTTAATTTGTTGCATATTCAGAAGAGAAACGTAATGCCAACAGTGATTGCTGAATCAAGCAAGGGTTAAATCTCCCAACTTCTAACTGCAGCAAGATCAATAGCATTAAGTTACTTGGATCCTTTCTGAAGTCTGTTCCTCTCCTTTTTAGCCTGCCATCCTCTCTTCATCTTTTTCCTGTGACATTTAGGTCCTCACCCGAGAAAGGTAATGCGGTTTCTTTAAGAAAATACTTATAGTAATAAAAAAAGACTTTAACAGCAAAAACTAATAATTGCTAAGGAGCCAATTAAATTCTGAAAGCGAGATGAAACCCTTCTTATTTCCCCTGGTGATTTTATGCTTTAAACTCGCTTCCGTGTTGGAGGGGGGAAAAGGGAAAAAAAAAGGGGAGAGAGAGAGAAAGAGAGAGAGAGAGAAAATATCATTTCAGAAGCTGACAGAACTCATTGTTCGAGAAATTTTAAATTCAAAAAAGTTAATAAAGCCCAACTATAAGATGAAGGGAATTTGCATTTCACAGATTAACAACATGTACAGCAAGAAAGGCGATCCGCCTTGCCCCAGGTGATAATTTAAGAAACCTTTGCATATTTTATTTAAAACTGGGCCCAGTTTGGCTGGGTAATAAAACAGACAGATAATGATTAGAAGGTCGGGCCTTCAGGGCACACAGCTTGGGCCCTAGCAAATACCAAACAATGATCCCACAAGCCTGGCTTGCTGAAGATTAGTCTAATTGCCTGCTGATGTTTTATTTTTTTTTCCTGAAGTTTTTTTTTTTCCCTCCTTCTCCTTGAAACGCTAAACAGGGTGGCAGTTAGGTATTAGCATTTTTTTTTTTTTTGCATTTCATTTTAGGAATATATACACAAACACACACACGCGCGCGCACACACACACGCATGTGGTCACACACACACATGCAGAGACAAATGAAATCTAGTTTAAACCAGCACCTGCCCTTCCTTTCTTCAGCTGGGCTACAATGAGCAAATAAGTTCCATTTCCACAGTTTTTATTGCTGCTTAAATCAATTTTTTAACTAGTAAATAAATAGGCAAACATTTCTTATGTTAAAAGTCTAGCACCCTTTTTTATTGGAGAAATTTTTTATATAGTTGAATGCTTGTAAATTCCATAGAGATTAATTAATATGCTATACATAAATCTAAGTGTCGTGTGGCATGCATCTTCCCTTGTTATATATATAAAACACAACACAGCTGATAATTTTGAACACTAACATGTGTGCACAAATATCCACATGTGCAAATACATACACTCAAGGATTTCAGAGAGCAATTGTTCACTAAACAGATCAGCTTAAAAAAGACTTGGATATACTATAGATGCTATGATTTTAAGCTGCCTAAAAAGAGATACAGTATTGTTATTCATAGAAAATATTTTCCAAAGTTATTGTCACCATGTTTAGTGAGTACTTTAGGAATATACTCCTAAATGTACACATGAACACATTTGATTGCAAGTATTTTTTGTCTCTGAAATTTCTGTGGACTTTGAGGAAGATCTATCAAATGGTCTAAGTTCCCTCTCCCAAATGTTTTCCAACCCAACTGAAATGCAAGTGAGTAAGTCAAATGGTGGAGAGCAAATGACATGAGGGAATCATATGGTCCTAAATCTGTTTCCCTTTTTATGTTCAAGCCATTTTTGCTCTGATTTTTAAAAATAATTCTACTATTTTTTGACCTCACAATGAGTTGAAAACCAGAGATGCTGATATCATTGCATTCTTTATTATGCACCTATTGAAGAATTGACCTTCAAGAGGAACATAAATCTCATAAAACAGTGAATGGTCTCTCTGTCTGAACCTCACACCAACAGGATTCATTTGGATAAGAACTCCAAGCACATATATCTCTCTTTGGTTTAGGGTCAGTGGAGGCTTGTTATGGTTTAAAATCATGGAACCATAGAATCATAGAACCATAGAATCATAGAATGGGTTGGGTTGGAAGGGACCTTCAAAGATCACCGATTCCAATCCTCCTGCCATGGGCAGGCACAACTATACTAGAAGCAGAGATAGCAACAGTTCCCCAAGAAAGCTGTTCCTCTACTTATAGATTGGCCTTGACCACAGGACTACCAAGTGGAGACAGCTTCAGTAGGCCTTGTTGACTCATTTCTTTTCTCCAGGATTTAGCCCTATTAAGTCGGTGGCACTTTAAACGGCCACAGAAAACTAGAGTATGACCGGCTGGGCACCTCGGTGTGTGTGCAGTCAGCTAACTGTGTAAGCCATGGATTAAACCTGAGTCTGTAAGCCAAATATCCCAACAGAGAAACGTAGTTTGGGCAATACTCCAACTAGTCTGGGGGGACCTCCTACTCTTTTTTTTTCCATCCCATGCTAACCACTATGGGCCACTGCTTTTGCTTTATGTTTGTATGTGTGAGTGCCTGGGTGGGTGCTCATGCACACCCATATACATGAACATGTAAATGATTGATTGAAACCTTTCCTCACGTACCAAGTTATATTGCAGCATAGAAATCTAAAGAAAATACAGT
Organism: Nipponia nippon; assembly: GCF_047370975.1. Taxonomy (NCBI): domain Eukaryota; kingdom Metazoa; phylum Chordata; class Aves; order Pelecaniformes; family Threskiornithidae; genus Nipponia; species Nipponia nippon. Next base: position 122,252,828 of record NW_028262358.1, on the reverse strand, counting down.
ATATGAAGAATAGCAAAGCTTTTTGAAGTGCTTGAGTTGTACTTGTAACTGTGATGGCAGAATTCTCTGCAAGTATATGTGCAATATGCAAACGCACACACATACATGTGTGTATATGTATATATTTATGGAAAAATATGTCTATAGCAGAGACCTGCAGCAGTTTTGCCCTCTCAGAAGCATGTGCCGCTTCTAACTGAAGTTAGCCCTGAATGCTCAGGGCAGATTCTGGCCTGTTGACTGGTCTCATCCATCATTAGTAGTAACTATGGCCCAAGGGTAAAAATAGCTCTTGAGTCTGTAACATAGTGCCCAGAGCTTAGTGATATTGCCCTCCAAGGCAGATGGTATTTGTTTTACTGTCCCGCTGGTGGTTTTCAATTAATGACTTATTACTTTCCTCCCTGTCCCCCACAAAAAAGATTATTTCAATTAGGTTCAGTTTGTTAAATAATAGACCATCAATATTACATGGATAAGGAGATAAATGAGCATGTTTCTTGAGGAGGCATTTCACGTTTCGGAAGGTAACCTACCATTCCTTTGCAGAGAAGTGGCTGCTCAAAAGAATGAGTGGGAAGACATGTGATATGATGCGGCTGGACATCTGATATGGACAGCATCCCTGCCTACATGGAGAATTGCCATCTGCCGTCAATTTGGAGGGCAACCTAGCGCAATGAGTTCTTGTCATGTGACATCTTTTGAAGGAAGCAGGTTACTTTAAAATCTGAAAGATAAACACCACATACATAGACACAGTCTTTGGCAGATACACCTAGTATAGCGCACATATATTTTGCATTGTGCCTATAAATAGTATATACAGATGCCTCTGGACTGCCTTCGTTGCCCCCCTCCTCCTCCACCACTCCCATTCACATAGCTGGCTAAGCACAGTGCTGACAGACATTGAACACTGTCATCTGATCAGAAGAATAAAAGTCAGCAGATGTGGATTCTCACCCCTCTAATTTTGTAGGCAATATCAATATCTTTGTTCCTGGAAGAGGTGAATGATGTCCATGAAGTCCTGCCACACAAGATGGTGTCACTAGCACTAATTTCTGAGAGACCTGCGCATTGGGAATGGAAGTCCTACAGAAACAATTCATGGCATTTCTGCTTGCCTGGAGCCAGAGTAAATCCCGATACTGTAAATCCCAATACCGTAAATCCCGATACCATCAACCCAAGCCTACGCCCAACTGAGATGTTAACAGAGGCTCTTAGGAATGAGGACAATTATTTTAATAAATAATCTTATGATCCTTTGCAAGTTGTGAATGCAATCAGAATAGTAAGATGGGATAGAATTCATCTCTTCTAACTTTAAACACCTACAATTCAGATACCTTGTCTAAACTAGCCATCTTAACTTCTTGCATAGTTGATTTAGAGATGTAGGCACTCAAGAGATTCTTCTCATGCAAAGGTGGGATGACTCAGACCATGCAGTGACTTATCTCTCTGTACTAACCAGACACAGACAAGCATAGATGAGGCACTCTTAGGCAGATAAAATGTGGGGAACAAATCTTTCCATTCATCTTTGTGGGCCAATTATTTTTTTTAATTATATTAGCATGAATCTTGAACAATTCTCTCCCAACTGCATTTTTAAAGACAGAATTATTAAAGTCTGATTGCAGAATCAAAATGATGGCACTTTCTGGAAAATAAGGGCTCTAAAAGGTATATCAAACAGTAAAATAATTTTTGCCACCTAAGGAATGAGTGTTTGGAAGTTGGAAGGAGATTTTTCTTTTTTTTTTTTTTTAATTTAGGGAATGGTTTTAGAAGTCTTTTTCTTTCTATTTTGTGATTCTTCTCTCAGATGGCAACTTGGCCTGTCAGTTTTGTGTCACTGCTTGTTTATGCCATAAATGTCATTTGGAATGACAACACTAGGAAAAGGTCAGGGCTATTACTGAACAAGCTTACCCCCTGAAGCCTAATACAGTCAAGACACTGTGATTCAACTGCTGGGAGTGGCTGGAGAGATGGCAGCAGGGAGAAATATTTAGGTATTTTTCAGTGCTGGTCCATGGAAATCATACCTTGGGGCTCAAAAAAGGACAAAGCCAAGAGCAGCCTTATGCGTTTGATTCAGGTAATGTATTCAGAAGAATTAACAGCAAGCTCCAGGATTTGAGGAGGTAAGCAGAGCTGTCTCTTTCTTTTTATTAGTGTATGGATGCTAAATACTGCTTGGAGAATGAAGTTTGATCAATAAATCATACCCTAGTAGCTGTTCTGCATTGGCTTCTTTGCCTGGACTTTTAGAAAAGGACCATGTGTTTGCCTTTTTTCTTTCCCCCCAGAGTAAAAAATTCTTCAGTAAGCAGAAACATGAAGGAAAGAGGAAAGCAGCTCTAGATTAATACTGTTTGCTGTCATCTGTGGCTTAGGTAAATAACCTTGCATGTAGGTGACTCCTGCTGAGGTAGCTAACCGTCTAAATAACAACAAAAAAACCGCGACCCAACACTATAACAATCACACCAGTTGATCAAGAGCCACTTAAGCAGGAGGAAAGGGGCGGGGGGGGGGGGGGAGGTAATCCTTCCTTAGACCTCTTCAGATCAAAAATATTTGACTTGCCTATGGCAAGGCCAGGTAAGAAACCAGTTTTTCAATACACCATCAGATAGATAAGATTTTTTTTTTTTTTTTTAATCAGCTGTTGTCAGGACTGGAAGACTTCCATATTGGATATCATCTTAATAGAGTACCTGAGAGCAACATTAAGCTTAGTCTAATGAAATTAGTCAAGTATTCAAGTTGAAGAATGACTGTGTCTACCTTCCTTATCTGAAGTTACAGGAAAACATAAAAGTTCTTCTCTTTAGGAATGATCATTGGAAAAGCCATGGAAAGAAACACATTGAATACCTGCTGAAAGTTGTCCCAAAGCACACTTACTAGCTTTCTTTGAAGCAGTGAAAAGAGAGAAACTAAAAATTAAGCAAGCAAACAATCTTCTCATCAAGGAATGATGAAAATGTAAAGTTGTAAATACCTGACAAGTAACTTCTGGCTGTTTGGCCACTGGAATTCTCTTTGGTCCCAATAGTAGAGGAAAGCTATCAAGAAAAAATGTAAAGACAGGTTTGTCTGCTCAAAAGCTTATTTTTAAACTAGATCTTTGGAACTGTTAGATCTTATCTTTCTCTTGAAGCACTGCTTGCTAAAATAAATCATATTTTATATAAAAAATATAATTTCATTGGTTAACAAAAGCCAGGTGTAATAAAAAATGTCTCTTTCAGACTTTCAGAACTTTTTGAATTCTGCCTTCCTCCTTTTCACTATTATTTTTTTTAGTCAAGAAAAAAATCCCTCAGTGTTTGACTTTAAACTGAGTTTTAATTCCTTTATCAGATGAAATCTTGAAAAGATGCAAATTGAGTTAGCATAGCTGCAGCTATACTTGTATTTATTTATTTCATTTCTATTTTACAAGCAGTTATCTAGCAATCTTGGCACTTAATGTTCCATGAAAACAGTGCCAGAAATTCAGACTGATCCAGATCTACAAAACAAAATCCAAACTCACTATTAGCAATACAAGATCCATAAATACTGATAGTCTTGCTGTATGATAAATCAGGGAGGGGCGGGGGAGAGAAGAAAAAGAAAAAAACATCCATGAGGGACTTTGTAATAATTGTTATTTATTATTCCATAGTGAAAAACGTAAACATTGACAAGGGAGGTCTGATTGGTCCCATCTGTGGCACAAAGTTCCTAGTTCCTTTTGAATGGGACTTTCCGTTTCTTCCCTCAGCAAGGATTCCTTCTTTTTCAATAAAGACGTGCACATTCTTTAGGAGGGAGAGTCTTTCTGGACATTTATCTGCAACCATTCACCCAACTTTGGTAGCCCTGTAGCCGTTAATGAGAAAGAAACACCAAGTCACAGCTGGGGATTAAAGTCAGGCCTTGCAGCTAGGTTGCACGTGCTGTACCAGCTCAGCTACAAGGCATGCCATACTATGCCGTAAGTGCTCTTGCTGTACTTAACCCCCTGGGTTTGCTCCCCAGCAGTCTGACTGGATTAAGAATGGAGTCAAATGCTGCTGTTGGTCTTATCAGAACAGATCTGAGACCAAAACGATGAAAACATAAGGAATCAGGATCACAGTATTTTCCCTCGGTGCTCTTGTCATAAACAGTTGCTACAACAGAAAGAACATCAATGGGCTGTGCTCTTACTGTAAGATATTCATATCCCCCTTCAATTTGGGCTGCTTTTGGGAGCTGATGACTGCCTAAACTCTTCAAATGCAAAGACTGGGTGGATTTGTGTAGTGAAGGCAGAAGCAGCCCTTTCTAGCTCAAATCTTCAGCAGACCACTGCCAAGAAGAATAGAAGGGAATTCTTGCACATTATGAGCAAAAGCATCTGTCCCTTCAATGTGGCAAGATGCAAAACCCCATGAAACGTGTCTGTTTTGATAAAAAGCATGGAACAATAGTTACATGTTACTGCAGGAGGTTGGGGGCTGTGGGAATCAACAACTGAGCTGTCCCATCTCAGCCACCATTGCGGGATTTAATACATTCACTTTCCTTCCCCTCCCCACTGGTGTGCCCATAATTTCCATCTCTATGAAGCCAAGCATCAATAACAATGAAATTCATAGGGGTATATTTTGGAATGCTAAGTGATGAATTTTGTATCCAGGCAAGCAGCTCTCCATTAGGGTAAGTGGGAACTGGAAAAGTAGGGCATTAGCCTAACTGTAGATGTTGTCCTAAGGTGCTGGAGAGCTAATACTTTTACAAGAGGCTTGTACTCTGTGCAATATGGCAAAACAGAAATAGTAGGCAGGAAAGAGGAGAAAGAGGAGACTTAAGCAGTTCACACAACCCTCCCAGTGCCTCAGTTTCTCCATTGAACAGAAATCTGCATGTTATACTCTCTCACGTTTCTTCAGGATATGCTTCTATCAGTCTCTGTATGCAAAAGCAACCTTTGAAACCAAGCTTAGGGCCAATTACCTACACAGGCTCAGGCATTACAATTGCTGTATATAAACTACCGCCTTTCTTTCTTGCAAAACTGCAGAGCAGAACAGCAAAGTATCTTAGGTATGGTGGTTGGCCAACAATAAACAAAAAGACTGTAATCTCTGAAAACTAATACGGTATACAGGGGCTGCATAGCAAGATGAATGAAAAGCTGTGTGGTGTGTGGAGTGTTCGGAGATATATTTTTTTTGTTGTTGTTGTTTCAAAAGGAGTTTTTTTACCCCAGGCCAGAAGCCTTTGTGTCAGGAACACTGTCTCATTTCTCTGCTCAAAGGCTGTCAGAGATGACTGAGATTTGAAAATGCTTTCTGATGTTGACGAGGTCAAGGGAGACAGAGCTGTCTACCATCAGTCGCTGCGTCAGTGGTGGGATGGGAGGACACGTGAGAGGGAGAATGGAAAAAAAATAGTGAAATTATTATCTCTGGAGAACCAGATAAAACAAAATAAATAGTATAAAATAAAATACGGGAGAAAGAAGAGGCACAGGTCAAACAGTCACACCAAAGTTTATGGCATTACTATTCAGCTGGAATAAGGGAAAATATCTTGGTTCCCAACTGGGGATGTTCTGAAGAGAAGGAAACTGACTGGAGGCAAAAGATATATTAATATTACTCCACTTAATCAATACATAAAATCCTCCAATGTGTTTTTTGTACAAGCCTGCTCTGCAAAGTTAACACCTGCAGTGTTTTCTGATTTCATCTAATTGTGCTTGCAATAGTTCAAATCACGACTGCCCAAACCAGCCAGGAATTGAATCGGGCTGTGGGAGTGGGCAGATGAGCTGCCACAGATTGCACCTGTTTTGCCCAAAAGAAAGTGGGCCAATGCCACTGTCACCCTTAAAGATGGACTCTCTCTGTCCCACCTCACAAAGATCAGCAGGAGGCTCCTTGGATCAACCTGCGACATTATATTTAACTGGTGATTTCCACAGTTCACAAAAGAGCCTTGCATGTGGGATATAGTTCTCCATGGGCTATGTTTCTACACAAGAATACCTAACTGGGCTGATCTCAAATAACCTTACACCTCAAACCTGTTCAGAGGAGGAAGCACTTCTATAGGGAAACACATATGGCCAGCTTTAGAGTACTTGCATTGGTTTCCAGCATACCAGTACACACTGCTAGTTGTTTTTATTACTGATTTCATAAAAACATTAGATAAAGACACAAAGGGGTGCCACTATTTATAACTGGAGATTTATATTGGCCATATCTTTCTTAATTTTTAGAGCTCTGATCTTAGCTAAAATTAATGGCTTTCTGACATCACAGGCCAGGTTTGAGAGTGTCTAAGGAAGCTTTTAAGACATTGTGGACATCCATTTCAGACAACTTTGCCCAAGACATCCTTTTTTTTTATTAAAAGATAAGTATGTTTGAGTTTCACCATTGCCTTTCTGGGTGTTGATGGTGCCCAGTTGGGCTAGTGGTGGCTCTTGAACTCGGCAATGTAACAAGTTGCAGTAGTTTAGCACAGAAAGTGAAAAACAGCAACAAAGCACAGCAAGTTCTGTGACAAATACCCTTCTGCAGCCTATTGCTTCAGTGTTTACTGGAACTGAGGTAGACAAAGGATTTCACATGTGCAGCAAAGTAACTAACACAGTTAAAACTATTTGTGTCCATTTATCCACTATGTTCCCCTCACAAGCAAGCAAAGGTGGACTTGCTGATCCACATGTGCTGGGCAGGAAGCACAGCTTCTGCTTCATCGCTCTTTGTAGTTTGCCCAAAATCTCAACCGTGTGACCCATTTATGACTGTAGTGCCACAATCTCCTCCTGCTCCATGATTCCTCAGTTTGCTGCAGTGCCCAGTGGACCACAGGAATTCCTGCCTACTGTAGAATGGGCACCTAGAGTCAGAGGGAGACTGTAATGGTGTGCTGGGATAAGGCAATGCCACCATAAAAGCTGTAGGCTTCAAAGGATCTGACAAGGTGATAAAAGTCCTGTTTCATGACCCCTTCCTTGTCAGATGACCCAACGTTTAAGAAGTGGCCTGCATGTGTGTGACAGGTAACCATTTTGTCTTATATATAGTAAGAAAGACATGGGAGAAGGCGTGTAAAACGAGTCCATATGTACCTATTAACATTGCCTAGTCAGCCATAATTGAGCACCAAGGAGGACGACAGGGCATCCAGCAGCAATGTATTGCTGCACCACATCCCAGTAGCCATGCATGTTAGAAGAGAGGGCACAGCAGGTAGCAGGGACTTGATTGCACATGCCTACCCTCACAGCTCCACATTGCAAATCACACAAATCACACCCCACCAGAGCCAGTTTAAGACATTTCCACTCCCAGATCCCATTGATAGAGACTCATTGCAGTCTCTCCTTTCCCTAAAGATTAGTATCCCTTTAATTGTGTTAAATCATCTGTTTGGAGGGTTGATATCTAACCCTGGATCAGTGAAATAATCTGGTTTTAAATAGTGCTTTCCTCCAAAGACATTTAAAATATTTTGGTTTGCTTGTGTGCTTCATTTTAAGTTGGCTGTTTCACAGAGCTGGTTTGATGGTAACCCAAATATAGCCTTAAACCAGTACAGATGAGTGGGAGCCAATCTTCAGCGGTCATAGCAGTTTTGCTTTAGGTAAGGAAGGGGACTCCCTCTCAAACTCTGCCTGTGCAGGTGATATGGAGCCACAATTATTTCTGTATTAATAAATTTGGAGAACAATTAGTTCTGTATTAATAAATGAAATAGTGCCGGGCCCATTTAACACTAGAGGCAGGTGGCATGGGATGGTCTGTGTCCATACTATTAAACTGTCTGGACCTCCAAAACTGAGTGGCTGCATCCAAACTACGTATTGGGAATGGCCTCTGGACTGTGCCAAGTCCCAGACTGTGTCAGGATATCATTCAGGGCAACTTTAGCTGGACTACACCAGGACAATTACAATGTTTAGTCTCTATGTCCATGGCCCGTAACTATTTAATTTGCTATTATAGACATAGTCACAGAGTTTAAATTTTAATTCTCTTAAAGCCCATATTTATGGCCTGATGAAGGATACAGCTTATTGTATATTTTTAAATGCATTTTTTTGCTTTTCACAGCAATCCAGTCTGAGGTCCTAAACCTGGCTACTCGTTCCTGTCTTCCTCATACGGCCATCTACTCTCCTGCCTACCACCAGTTCTGCCATTAAAATTATTTGTATGTTATGTTGTAAACCGTATCAGTGAAATGACAGCAAGGGAAATAAAGACAGCAGGACATGGCATTAGTCATTTGTTGGCATTAATTTATTTATCTCCAAGTGAAGACACCATGCATTAAATCTCAAGGTGGCTTCCTGATCATTATTTTATCCTAACAGTAGGGAACGCTAAATAATCTAGTGTATGACCTAAACTGAGGCAAATGCGGAAAGGGATATTGCATCTACTTTGTCACCAAGGAAACAAGAAGCAATGACAATTTTCACCAGCTGAGCACTCACCTCCACCCCTTTAGTTCACCTGGAGGTAGCAACCTGGCACTTTCATTAGGGGGTGGGTAAAGTAGAAGGTATAAAAATAGTAGGAGAGAGAAAAATATTAAAAAAACAGGGAGAGAAATAAGAAATAAATTATTCTTTCCCATCTAGTCACATAGTTGCAATAGGGTAGGTGATTATAAAGCAGGGATGATTGTGTCTTGCAAAAGTGAAATTCATTAGTTCCAAGAAACCCAGACCTGCAAAGGCAGTTGGGTCCTACCCAGTTAGGTACCACCAGGGCTAGAGCTCATGGGAATTTCTAAGAGAGAAGCTAAAAGCACCTTTGGAGATTTGGACTGAAAATCCTATCTGCTGTGTAAGAAAAGTAAACAAAGAGGAATAACTTTTAAGATAGTGGACTAACATGAGGTTCCTAAGTCTATAATCAGCTTAAAGGTGTAAATTCAAATAAAACTCAGTTCACACTCTGTTTTCTTTAATTTAGACTTACAATTAAATAGAGATAAATGTGATTATTTGCCTCTAAAATTTCCATTTGTTTCATATTCCTTTAATTGCTACTTCAGTGGTTATGAGATAAAGATTTGCTTCTTACCTTAATACCTCATCAAAATGAGCTTAAAACATAACCGTCCTCCCTTCCTAGGAGGAATTTCTTCTTAGGTGTTTTCTGCATCTACAAGCTCTGGGACTTATCTGTGCTTATGAGGATGGCAATTTTCTCCTTCTAACAAGATTTTACTCTGGAGTAAAATATATTTTATTTGGGATAGTTTTAGTTTATATAGCTACAATAAGCTTCCACCTAATTCTTTAATTTTATTTGTATTTTTTAGGTGATCTAGAAGTACTTACCCTAGTCATTTAAAAATCAAGCAAATAAACACATAAACATTTTTCACACAGCTTTCTATTAAAAAAAAAAAGCATCAGGGAAAGCGAGTATCCAACAACAACAACTTGGAGTAGATTTACAGTTCTTCAGCCTTTGCTCTAGCCCTAGAGCCTGATGGGACGCTGGTGTCCTTGGAGGAATGGTAGAAGGAATTGCTAGGGGCCAATTGCTGATTTTATCATTCAAACACAAAATTTGTTACACCACTTTATCGGTCACAGGGAAAGCAATTATAGTGTGGTTCAATTTTCCACTCAATGGCTGTACTGGGGATCAAAGTCAGTTTTTTATGACGGAGAAAAAATGTTTTGCTATTTTGTTTGTTATTTAAAAATAATAATAATAAAAAACTTGCACTTCCAGTACAATACTGTGTTTGCCTGTGTGCCTTTTTTCATTCTCAAGATAGGGCTGATTGTTTATTCTCTTGTTAAGTAATCAGCGTATTTTGTTGGTGGTTTGTTGTTTTGCTTTTTTTTTCTTTCTCTCCTCATCATTGACTAAAGTCATTGCAATGTAGAAATGAAATTGTCACGCTTAAAAGCAGTACAGCATTAGAACTCTAATCACAAACACTGGAGGTAAAATAGTCTGTATGCCACATTTCTTATTCTGAACTGTTTTCTTTTGGTACTTTTTTAAACAAGAAAGGTATTCAGTGCGCACTTGTGGTTTTATGTCTTTAGCCATCTAGAATATAATTGTTACTGTGGTACAAAATACTTCAGTACCATGTTAAAACATAATCCATTTGCAAAAGCAAACAGACGTATTTGGTGATCGTACGAAAAAAAAATAGATTGGATTCCACCATAACAGATAAATTATCCACAGACCTCCTTTTAACATAAAAAAATATATTCTTTCAAATGAGAAAAAAGTAAGGAATCAGAATGGACAACAGAGGAAGGAAAGTATATTTCCTCAGCTGGAAGTGTAGTAATCACACTTACACAGTGCTTTTATCTGCAAAGCTCTTTACAAATGTTAACTAATATATCCTTCAGACACTCCTGCGCAGTAAGAATTTGAGCAGCAAGAACAAAATGTTGCCACATCAAAGAAAATCGCATCAATTATTTAGACAAATATTTTAATCACTCATTCTCAGAAAGCAAAACAGAATTTCCTAAAGATTTTTTCTTCTTCAATTGCTTTTTTTTTTTCTTCTCTTTGAACTGGTTTAACATGATCTTGTTCCTTAGAGTGGCTACATAAAATAGCATCTCAGACCAATGTGCAATTTCAAGTTCCTCAGCTCAGTTTTTTTGTTGTTGCTATAAAATTACCTCTTTCTTTCTATCAAAATCAGATTTGTCTTTGCTAGAAGTAGTCTCTGTTCAGTAGGAAGCCGTATGCCTTTTCCTATCAAGTGTTCACTTTGAATGTGACATGTTGCAGTCAGTTGAAGTTCCCGTATAATTAAAGTTAAGCATGTGATTAAGTGCCTTGTTCTACTAAGCTTCAACATAGAGAGCAATACCCAGAAAAAAAACCAAAACAAACATTAAAATTTGCTCATTTTATTTTAGAACAATTTAAAAAAAGATTAAAAAAATTTGCATTTTGGTTGGTTTTTTTTTTTAATCTTGTGATTCTTCCATCTGTGTTGTGGTTCATGAGTGATTCATTTGGTAAATCATTCACATTTGGTGAATATGTTCCAGTAGCCAGGTTGCTGAGTACCATCTGTGCGCTAACACACACTACAACTTCTGCTAACAGGATGTGAACCCTTCAGCAAACCAGAGGAAGGTCTCATATCCCAAGGCTGAACAACAAAATCATGCAACATGTGCTGGATACAGCATGGATGCGTAGTGGTTTCTCTCCTCTTGAATCAAAGGCACTTTAAAGACTTGTAAAGACACAGGATTCACCAAACTGGATATTTTCCATGAAGGTGCTGGAAAAAGTTCACAGCCAAGCATCTGCCACGTTGTATCTGAGCTTCTCTGCTATGGGTTTTGGATCTTCTGATCAGCCAGTGATAGTTCAGACAATAGACGCTCAATAGAGCTGGGGAAAAAAAATCTAAAATCATAATCCTCCCACTCCTAAAATTGTTGGGAATTGTTGAAAACTTCCACTTGCCTTTTGGAATAATCTTTCATATTTTTCTTCAAACCATCGTATATATTTATTCATCAAATCCTTATAGTTTTAATCAACATAAATGATAGAACCACAGACATTTTTAAGGACTTTGCGCAGATGTTGCGGGGGGTAAAGAAAATATGTTCCTTTTTAAAGAATATATTTGCCTGAAAGATTTTGATGAGCTCTACCACTCAGATGCTGTGGAGAGGATGCTCTTGAAAAATTTCCAGTCTGCCCTGACACAGAAGCAACATGGAGTTTGACATGTAGTAACTACTCACAATGCTTGTTCATACAAACACACACACACACACGCATGCATGTGCACATATCCACAAACCTACATGCTCTGCATTCCAGCCACTTGAAAGCAGGGACTGCAATGATATTCTTTTAGAGCAGCCCTTCCAAAATTTTAGAAGGTTCCTTCTAAATTTTACACTAGGAAAGGTCATAACAACCGTTCCCACTTTTTCTGTGTTGTGTTATATATAAGAAAGCAAAAGAAGATTCTGAAAGGAGAGAAGAAGAGGAAAAGAAAAGAAAGAAGAAGAAGAAGAAGTAGAAGAAGAAGAAGAAGAAGAAGAAGAAGAAGAAGAAGGAAGAAAAAGAAGAAGAAAAAGAAAAAAGAAAAAAGAAAAAAGAAAAAAGAAAAAAGAGGAAAAGAAAAAAGAGGAAAAGAAAAAAAAAGAGGAAAAGAAAAAAGAAAATAAAATCTCAGGGGGTTAAGTCTGACCTGCAAGTAATACAGCTCAGTTTGAAAAACCTCCTGCTTCAAAATAATAGCTCTGAATTAATGCTTGACAATTCCAGCTCCTGTAACAGCAAAGAAAACATCATTCCCAGGCACTGTTTGAGGAACTCAATTTTGTTTAATATATTTGCCTGCTTATAGTAAAATAAAAATAAAAAATCATTACTTTGTCCTCCCCAGCTATAAAAGCAACCAGACAGCTCCACTCTGACAAATTCAAATTAGCGGAAGCTTTCTCCCACTTGGGAGGCTGCAGCCCTGGCCTGTAGTCAGAGATAAATTTTTCAGTAAACCTGCACCTGGAGTGATTAAGGGAAGCCTCCCAATTTACTCTGTCACAGCTGAGCAGAGTTGCCTTTTTGTTGATGCCCAAAGATGTCATGCAGGGGAGCAGAAGCAATGGGGTAGGGGAGGAAAGGGAAGAGGTTCGTGATATGAGGAGCTCTCCAGCTGGGGAGAGGGAATCCAGGTTCACCCACCTGACTGAATGCAAAGGGACCAACGCTAGTGTGATGGATGCTACTGATTCTGTTTGTCTATATCTCATAAATAAGTTTTGGAAGATTCCCAATAAACATGATGAAATTAAATGTACTGCAACAGCTAGAAGCAAGAGGTAAATGTATCCTTAACTCAACAATAACCATCAAGTGCCAGGAATTCACCACACTCTTTTCAATCCCTTGCCTTCTTTCTCCTGCTTCCTCATTTTTTGGCTAACATTTCACTAGTCGAGATTTTGTTTTGAAGAAAATGCCAAGCTCACAAAGATCTGAGTCATTTCAGAGATGTTTTTATTTTTAAAAGCTTAATTACTATGGAAACAACTTGCTATGGAACATAATAATGCAGGCTGAGTTCATAATAATGCAGGCTGAGTTTTTAAGGAAAAGGTCAATTACTTTAACTCCTGATAGAAGTGTTGGGGGGAAAAATGTACGTATAAATGTGCTAGTTAAGCAGGAGCTCTGGGATGTAGGGCATTGCTGGGAGGTGAGACTTCCTCATCTGAAGTGTGAGATTTTCTCAGTTACCCTCTTTAGGGATCCAAGAGACTTGTGCAGTAAGCAAATGCATCTGGCATGCAAGATCATATAAGGAGACAAAGGATCACAGAACAACTGTAGCTGACATATGGGATCATGGAAGAGACATGTGGACACGTCTTGTGGTGGAACGTGTGAGATTGCAGTTGAAGGCTGAATCCCTGCTCCGTAAAGGAGAGTGCATGCCATGCCTGGTGTTATCACAGAGACAGTTTGGATGACCATAACAGTTTTCCAGACTCTATCCTTTCTTCTTTTATTTTAATTTGTGAATGACTGTGCCAGCCTCTGAGGATCACACTGGTGAACTCCAGAGATAAAAGGAATGTTCTCCAGTGTGAGCTAAAAGAAGCAGTTTTCTGAGCTGGCAGGAATAACAAGCTCTCTGCAGCATCACAGAGAGTGGTCTATCTGAGACGAGTATTTCTTCTCTCATTGTCAGATGGAGAAGTCAGCATGTAATGGTCATGATTTAATTAGCCTGTGTACAGTAATGGAGAAGGAACTTGATTTTAACAGGTCACTTGAGAGAGGTGGTTCAGCAAAATGGTTCTCACCATCTCATTTGAGAGGGATGACTGAGTAGCTATTCATTTGGGGCTAGCAGTGAGTTTGCATTCAGCTCCTAATTCTTTGGGAAGTGAACAAAATTAACCAATGTAGAATTCTTTCTCTGAATGTCATAAATGGAGAACAACTCTTGTTTTGAAATCTTTACACAAGCAAGAGTGAGAATTGTCTTATGACAGGTGATTTCATGGTCCATTGATTAGACAATAATTTGGAAAGTCTGGGTTCAAATATCTGTAGCTAAAAGTGAATAAATACCTTGTCAATTCTTTCTTGTGTTCTCCTCAAAAATACAATAGGACAATAAAATGTTCATTCTTGTACTTTATTGCTAATAAATCAGTCTGTGAACTAGTAGGAACACTTTTGCATTCTCTTTTCAACAAAGGCCCAAAATAAAGTTTTGGGGGGTTGTTTCTTGTTTTATACAAACTTTATGATAGAAATACATAATATCGTATTTTAAAGAAAAGAAACACTAATATTTGATGGCATTTCTTTGACAACTTGTCATGTCTCAATCTAAATTAAAACCACATCTGACACACCAAAAACCTTGTCTTGATCTGTCTTGTTTGGATAGTGCCAGTCCATGATATGACCTGAAATCCATTCCTTGAGGTCATTTAGACAGACTCATTGAAGCAATATATACTGGCTTCGTGTATTGGCTGCTGGTCAATGAAAACACTGTCTAATGTGACACTGGAGACTCTATCTCTGCCTGAAAGTAGTAAACGGATTTGATTTGGGGAAGGGAGAGAAGGAAGCAGAAAGTCTTTCAAAGGGAGAGTTCAATAATATGACCCTACCTCACATGAATAGTCCCTGTGGATCACCTCCTTTTCTCACATGGATGAGCACAGATAAGGATAGCTCAAAGTTAGAGAGCACCTGACTTGGAAGAAATGAATCTTGGTTTTCCTCCCTGGATTTACTACTGTGTCTCCTTAGGAAAAGGTCTTACAACACTTACGCACAATGTTTTCCAAGTGGAAAAGGTGGGAGATTCCTGCTCCAGTGGATGCACTCCAATAGCTGTACACAGCAAGACTGTGAAACCCTTGTAAATTTGGTCAGATGACTTTTAGATCAAAACTACAGTATAGTACGTGTCTTCAGAGTGCTAGGGGAAATACTAAGCAAAAGCAAAGTCCCTAGACCTTCATTTCCAATCCTCTATCTTGTCCTGAGAAACTATGAGGTCTACTATAAGTTGACTAAAACTAGTTTATATATCCTTGGATAACTACTATGGCTTAGGGAAACTAGAATTAGGTCTATACCAGTAAATTAAACATGCCTAGACTAACTCTCCATCACGGAGGCCAGCTGGCACAGAATGGCCCATATCCATACTCTTGAACTCCCTTAGCTCCTCTAGGAAAGAGGCTGCATCTGAAGTGCCTACTGGCATGGGTCCTTGGCTTTTCCTAATTTGCAAATGCTTTGGGTGAGGGCTAGGGGCCCAGAGCCAAATAACCTCCCATTCACACAGTTTAATGGTATAGATTATCAAGTTTAAGTGCTTGGGAATATTTCCTGGAGCTGTTTAGTTTACTAAGATAGATCACAAGCATCCCCTCCTGCAAGCCTTTTGCCAACGAGAGTACAAGTAAGCAGTCACAGGGAAGGAAGGGAGACTCTGATCCTTCAAATAAAACCTGCATCTCTGTGATCCTAAATTGTCACTCTTTTCCTTTCCTCTGAATCCCTCCTGCCTTGGCTCTACCCTACCCATCTCACCAAGGCTGCTGAAGGGCCACTTTTATACTTGACCCCACTGGGATACGAGTGAAGAATTCACAGGTCCTCATGCCATGAAGATGTGTTAGGTTGTCTAATACCTTTTCATTGTATTAACACCCTTGGAAGGCATTAAAGTTTCACTCTGTTTTCAGTTTAGTGACAAGTGTCTTGATTATATCTTCATCAGAAAGTTATCTACACCTGATCTGAAGACACTGAGTGTTGGAAACTCCATCCCTTGCCCTGGCAATGTGTTCCAGTTCCACATTGCCCTCACAGTTTAAAATGTGTGTCTAATTCTTCATTCGAATTTCTCTGCTTCCAGCTTTCAGCCATTGGATTTTGTTATGCCTTTACCTGCCTGATTAAATATCCTGTTAGTTCAGGGTAGTTTCTCCTTGAAAAAGTAGTGCTGCTATGTCTTCATTTTCTTTTTGATAAGTCTGGGCCCTTCAAGTCTCTGATGATAAGATATTTTCTCCCACCTATCTGGAAGCAATTTTCCAATGTATTTTTCTACTATTAAGGACATGAGAACACCTGTATTGTAGACTCTTTTTCCTCTTCTTTACTATTTCCCTATGGTGGTAGGGAATATCCAGTAGGCATATTAGCCTTTCCAGACCTGGAACTCCCTCAAAACTATGGTATTGCCTCTTGGTATTACCTTATATTGAGATTCCAGTCCACTATAGTCCAGGCTAATAAACAGAGCAGTGGCAGGGCATGGGCATGGGCTCTTGAACTTTACCGTCCGTGCTGTTAAATTGTGAAAGCGTTCCTTGCAATGCTTTTGGCTTCCAGCACAACTCCTCAGTGGGCTTTGGGAGTTATCACAACCTTTCACAATAAGCAGTTTGGATGAAACCAATCATTTTGGAGACTGAGAGAGTTTAATAGTACGGAGATGGCTAGCCTATGCCAGATGGCCTTCCAATTGTAGAAAAGGACCTGGCACTTATACAATTACAGATATAAGCTAAAAGCTCAGAGTCCTTTTCAGAAATTAATTTGATAACTATTCCAGATAGAAGTTCAGCAGCTACACATATTGCAGACAAAAATACATTTATTTAAAACTAACCAAACCTAGTAGGGAGACTTAGTTAAAAACAAAGCTCTAGAGAGTTAGGAACTCCAAAATAAAGCTAATTACTGATGACTTGTCACAACTAGCTTTCACAGTTGAAAATCACTGTCTTGAAATGAATTATAAGAACTGAACAAAGCTGCACATTACATGCTTTTATTACAGGACAGTCAGGCACTAGTTCCACCTCTTCACCATATCAAACTCCTGTGAGGAGATGGAGTGGAGTGGATATTGCCACAACCAACTGCACCTCTTTCGCATGGAAGATAAGCTGCTTTGGGGGATTTGCACACAAAAGAGCCAAAGCAGGTTGTTGTGTGGGGGAAGTGGGGACAGGATTTCAGTTCTCACATTTCCACCTTCTATGTTCCACACGTCTCCAGCATCTGTTTTCATAGCACTTTCAAGAAGGGGAATAGAGTAGGGTGAATGTTGCCATGGTTAAGTCAAACTTTTTGATATCATGCTTTTGCCAGAGATTATTTCAAGTGTTGATACACTTCATTGTGAATGAGCCCCCTAATTTCCTACATTGCTTTCTGTCATGATTTGGATCACAACAGAATTAACAAGACATCTTTGCACTCCTTTCCCGGCATGCATTTTCTGCAGGCACAGAAACTCTTGGCAGTGATTTGTCTTGTCGACTTCAATGGCTGAGCCTTTCCTCACAGAAGCAATCCAGATTTCCATCTATGAATTGCTTCCATAAGGTCAGGACAAGTTATTTTATACAAAGGCTTTCTTGGAATCCCCCCTGGAGCTCCTAACAGTCGTCTTCCATACACCCCTTGGCTGGGGGTAGCAGGAGCAGTTTGGCAGAATCAGAGGGGGCTGCTTGAAGCATGTGATGTTTTCCAAAGGAGCAGGGGTAAGTTTCCAGGTGCAGCATCTCCTCCTCAGAATGGGGACAGGATATTTAGCAGGAATTCAGAACGGAACTTTGCAACCAAGGGATCATTTAAGAGAAAAGCCTCTCTGTCAGCCAGTCCCTGGCTTGCAGAATACCCCAGGATGGCAATGACCTTCTAAATATATGGAGTAAGCATGACACTTAGTATTTTATATGCTGGGGTAGATTGAATCTCATGTCATACATACAGTAATCACTAAGTCTGATTTAACTTTTGCAACCCTATTCAGTCTCATGGAAACAACAGTTGGTTTGAAATGGTATTATGTGTCCTGAGAGAGTAGGGTTAAATTTTTAAGAATTTTCATATTCATTGAATCAATAAAGACCATGTCTTCTGTTTGGCTACTCATTGTGCTGTATTAATCTGAACTATACAGTAACCCATGCTCAAAGTATTATAAATGTTATTACACCTATAAATCTTTGGAACTTGAGACATACTTAAATTGTCTGTCTAGTAGCTATGAATAAAAGGGTAATTTTTTATTTATTTATTTACATGAAAAAGGAGAGTTAGAAAATTCAAGACAATAGTAATAGGCTCACCAAAGACAGAGCCTATTGTATATTGTTTGGCTTAGAAATAAATAACCATTTTTAATATATTGTGTAGTCAATTCATATGCAAATATATATCTAAATACAATTGGATAAAATTGCTGCAAACTCTATACTTATTTAAAGACAGTTTAGTGAACCAAACCACTTCATTATCAACTTTGCTTGGTCAGTCACAAACCTAGATTTCTGCCTTGCGTGCAAAACCTGCAAGTTCTGTAAGCAATATGACTGTAAACAGTACTAAAAGTGAACATGGACGATTAGCTGCAGAGTGGCAAATTTAATTTGAGCAGTTTTGACAGGTTGTGTTGCTTGGGTTGAACTTGACATAACGTCTTGACATATCAGGGGTTCTTGTGCTTTTCCAGGTTGAGTCATTCCTTAAGGTGTTGAGTCATATAACTTGATGATAGAGTGTCAAACATGATGTGTTTAACCTGAAGAAAGAAAATAACAGATACCATGAAGATCAGCACATGTTAAAATATGTTTTATCCTTTCTAATTAAAAAGAGTAGATTTTCAGGTATTTCAGTTAATATATAGCAACAGCTTTGAAATGTCCCTGCTGTGCAGAACAAAAGGTACATACTGTTTTAAATGGATGGAAAAAACAGATCAAGACATTTCCATTTAAGTTAAACAATAGTTTATGGGTTTAGGATAAATAGTTTAATGTGTTCCTGTGAGGCTAAGAACACCCTTAAATGAATTTCAAGCCAAAATATCAACACCAAAAACATTTAGCAGAATAAAACCCAGTAAAAGGCATTCACTAGGAAGTATGTGGTGTGAAGTGGCTTAGTGGTATTTGCATGCAAAGAGATGGCAGCCGTATAAGTGAGAGATAACAGAATAGTTGAGACGAAGAGTAAAATTTATCATAACATGTCTAGTGATGATTAAAAGCCTGTGCTTATTAGATGCATAAAATGTATTACTAAATCATTTTTGGAACATATAATTTTCCAATTATTTATGCATCACAGTAATTAATGATAGGAGGGACAGAGTCAATGATTCACTGTGTAATACATATGGTAGTTACCTGGGGAGGAAAAAATTACAGTGCTACCAATTATTTGCTTTAATGTTTTTGTAATTATGCCCTACACCCAAGTTGAAAATTTCTTTAATTCTTTTTTAAACCCTTCATTCCTAACAATGAAACTGCTTTCTTTTTAGCCCTTCAATTAAGTCTAATTTTTAAGCTGCCATCCAAGAAATATACAATTCCATAAATGCCTCGTTCGCTTTTATATTTTGCTGGCAACGGTCTGCAAGTATGAAATCTTGCCCTTCAAGCATCTTATTGATGAACTAATTTAGCCAGTCTGAAGGATGATCTTCTGTTTAATACACGTGGCTGGGATTTGCGTGATCTCAGTTTCTTTTCTACTTTGGCCTTAACTTCTTAACTATGGGAAAATAAACCAAAGCCCTTGAGCTGTTTGTCACCAGGTAGGTCTTTATTCCTGTGGATGAGAAGGGAGAAATAATTCTGCATTCAGCAGAGTCATCTGTGCACTGCACATTTCTCATGTTCCTTTTTTTGGAGTGGAGGGATCTACAGATGGTGAAAAAGAAGTACCGAGCAGAAAAAGGAAGCCTGCAATGTAGGGCCAGCTGAGTTGAACTCATTCTTATTTAATGGTACATGCCTACAGTGTAAATGTTTATATTTGAGCTAGCCACATTGGGCTCCTTTCATAGACAATGGAGAGAAACAAACACCCTGGAGTCAATTCATCTGATGTATCTGAGAAGTTTTGTTTAAAATGCCACAAATTATGTCCTAAAAATTTCTATTTCTCTCCGTGGACTACAAAGATCATTATTAGTAACTAGCTTAGGTGAACTTTCTAGCTATCTAAAGCTAGATGAGTTAAACTCCTCCAACTATGTCTATACTGTCCTATAAAAATTCTGTCACTGGAATGCAATTGCACATACTCTTAAATGTTTGAGCCTCATGGCATGTCTTTTTTTCTTTCCCATGCAATAAAAACAATCTGTGAAACGTCTCTCAGACACTGCTCATGAGCTAGCATGGGCTAGGGACTATTCCCGGGAAAA
Organism: Nipponia nippon; assembly: GCF_047370975.1. NCBI lineage: Eukaryota > Metazoa > Chordata > Aves > Pelecaniformes > Threskiornithidae > Nipponia > Nipponia nippon. The sequence continues at coordinate 122,232,560 of NW_028262358.1, read as the reverse complement.
ACTCTGGATGCACCCATCCAGTTTTGGAAAAGAAAAAAAAAATTATATAGGTGCAAACTCTTTTGTGCCAGTTTGCCCCAGGAGTAGAGAAATGTGCCAGTTCATCCCAAGATCTGGGTGGACGCTTTGAACTTAGCTGCCATCAGACAACCGCAAGTAATTTGGGTAGAAAGCACACAAGTCATGCAGCTTCACATACTTAATCCTGCTTTTACCATTCTTCGCCTCACAGTGTAGACACGGTGAAAGAGCCCCCCACAAGGCTACATGCTGCTACACATAGCGCATCTGCAGGGATATTTCCTCTTTCTATTCCCACTCAAAACAGAAGTCACGGCAATTCTTCCAAAAGATCAAGCTGCATTTCCCATATAACTGTCAGCATTTGGGGATTTTAGTGTCATGGTTTCCAGGGAGTATGCTGAAATTTAGTGACCTGATATGAACTTTTCCCTTTCTAAGAACCCTATCTAACAACCTCTGTTTTGCTGTCAACTATGACAGACAAAAGCCATCTCTTCTCTGTGGGCTGGGCATGGTGCTCCCAAACAATTCATGCAACTCCCGCAGGACAAGAGAATGCATTTCCTTTGAGCCACAACCAAAAGCGTTTTCCAGAGCAGACTTAGTAATGTTTAAAGGATTTATTTAATTCTTTTCCCTCAAATAAATGAGCTTGGAGGGTTAGACTTTCCTGTGAAGAAGATTTGAAAAAAAAAAAAAGTGTAGTGCATTTTGGCAGATTATGTGGGTGGTATATGAATCAATAAAGCTTCCAGCTATACAAAGCCTTTAGGTGCATTGAGATGTTTGTTTGCTTTTTATTTATTTCAAACAGAGCTAAATCTGAATAGGTTTTTTTTATTTCTGCCAAGAAATAAGGACATAACCCTCCCCCTACCATTCCCTGTTCCCTGCTGTGTTACAAGTGTACCCATATCAAGCACTTATTTATTTTTTGCAAATATTCATAAGGAAAAACTGTTGATGCTAATGATGGAAAAAATATTCTCGAGATGCTTCTGCCATGTCTGCTCAAGCATACATGTACTGGAGATTAGATGTCTATGTACTTAACTGAGTCTACTATTAGGCTACACAGAGTGTGGTGGAGGCAGTGGCAAAGTTTATAGAAGCCTTAACTGATTCCGATTCAATGGAGCCTTCTGGGTTGCTGGTATAATGCTGCTTTTGGATATTATGACCTGGTCCATGCTGCAAATTGTCTGTGGCAAGAATAAATTAAGGATGGTTTTTTCTTCATTTTTACCCAAGCTTTTTAGTGTGCTTGTTGTGGCCAGAACAGACTGCTTGCTCTGGCCTGCATGAAGTTGTCCCAGAGCTTCTGCATTGAGGTTCTAAGTTCATGAAAGGTACCAAAATGTGTCTATGCTGGCCAAAATCTGACATGGGGGAAAAAAGCTGAGATACTAATTCTTACAATTTTCCCAGCTCTACTGAAGTCCATAGTTGAAAACAAAAGCTCCAAATTTTAGTAATGAGAACTTAACTCCTACCCAAGCTCCCACCTTTCATAAGAATGTCTTAGATTAGGAGAAAGAAGACAGAATAGCCATTGCTTTCCAAGACCTTTGCAAGGGCCATTTCATTCTACAAAAACACATCCATGAAAAGGAATGCAGATAGGATCTATGCGGTAGATCAAAATGGTGAATATCTCACCTAGAAATAAGTTCAAGGCTCATGGCTATGTCAATGATGAGCATTTACATCACAACAGCCTTCTAAAAAAGCCTGGAAATGCCACAGTAGCAACATCAAGATACATTAAGGATCCCATCTTTCAGACAGAAATTACGCATTCTGCAATATTTTACATTCCTGTTAGCTCTGGGAATTCAAAATGGTTGGAGAGTGGATAATGGAGAATTTGCATTTAGACACAGCCATCAGAAAGCAATGTGGACATGTATAGGCCCTGATGTTCAGCTTGAGCAGCAGCCATCATTACTAAATTGATGCTCCCAAACTGAAGGAGTTGTTTTATGGGACCCAAAAGCAGACCAAGCAGATGACATTTACTTTCTGTGCTACGACAGAAATTAGACTAATCATCATAATGGTCTCCTTTGATTTCAGATATCTGAGAGCTGCCTATAACTGGGATATAATTGGAACTGGATGATGGAAATTTTATATGTAGAGATCAATGATGGTAACAAAGATTTGGAAATAGCACAATCCTTATGTTTCATGAAACAACAAGGTCCTAGGTGGTTGTGTGTCAAAGTGAGAATCATCAGAGTGAGTCTGGAAGTCTGTTATGCAACTGTCTGTATCTGGGGTGACTGTCTGGACTCCCATCAAGTCAAAGGATAGAAACAGGTTGAGGGTGCAATTTATCTCTTCGAAAAGTCTAAACGGGTCACAAGTTGTACTCTACAAGTTTCGCTTTCTTCACTGACAGCCAAAGCTGAATAAGGAAGATGACAGCACAACGAGATCCTGAAAGTGGTGGAATGTGAGCCTCATTCTATGTTTCTATTATTTTACTTGGATTTTTGAAAAGTGCTACAACAGCATTACACCTTTTGGCTGTATGGTTATGGTAAATTGACAGTAGGCAGAATGACTGTCGTGGTTTAACCCCAGCTGGCAGCTAAGCACCACACAGCCACTCGCTCACTCCCCACACAGGTATATTTTGCAAATCTGTCCCTAAGTGATGTGACCAACATAAAAAAAATGGCAGGGAACAGGACATGCAATTATGCCTGCTATTTAACTACTACTGCTTTTCTAACCAAGGCTATTGCAAAGCTGGTCCTATCTTGAATTAGTCAATTTTTGTGTCCTTTGTTTCTGTCTCTCCTCCTTCTGTTGTTCTAGCAGCCCCCTCAATACCTTCTCCTGCTTTTGTTAGCACAGAGCAGTATGCTGTTATTAACGTCTCCTCTCATTCCCAGTCTTTTCTGCGTCTCTTTCCTGCTGTTGCCTCCAGTGACATGCAATGATGATAATGGGATGCAGTGCCACTGGCATGCTACCCCAAAGCCCTGCAAGGACTAGTTCAGAGGTACAGAATTGCTTAAAAAGCCAGGAGCTTCTCTACCTAAGGGGAGGAAAAACCGATTGCTTGTTGCATTAGAATCTGAATGCTCCTTGCCACTTCCTAGCAGAGCAGTTTAGAGTCAAGCTCCACTGGATGATAATTGTTTTAACTACCATTGTGGTTCTCTCTTTTATCCAGGGGCATGGCTGGGGAGGATGGGTGAAGTTGTGCAACTGATGTCTGCCTAATTCACAGGGTATTCCTAATTGGTTGGGATAGATCTCCCTGCCCTCCCCTCTCTCCTTTCCCCCCACTGAGCTGCAGTTTGATCCTTTACTTACAGCTTTCCAAAAGAAGTTTGTGTTTTCTTTACACAATCTGAATAAAAATAAAGGTACTTCTGAACACAGTCAAAATTAGAAACTCCTTCATTTTGTTACCAGCAAGAAGGAATGTTAAAAAATCAATAAACCATAACGATGTACAGTTTTTACAATACTGACCATGCAATAAATGCAGCTCAACTGACAAAGTCTTTGCAAGGGGAGGGTTAGTGATACGATTGACCATGTTAGCTTCATTCAGAAGAAATGTGTCATAATCAGATTTCCTACTTTAGATATTTACGAAGACAGTTCAGGTAGCCTATAAATTTAAACTCAGTTAAAGAAAAGGTGTGCTATCTCTGAAGAACAAACTAGAGCCCCAAAATGAGTTGTATATGATTTTCTACTGGGATGCTAGAAACCTCAGTGCTTGCACTGGCTGAGCTGGGAACCACCTAGACCTGGTTGCTAGGCAGCATGAGGGACTACAGCATGTCTAAACAGGAGCCTGACTTGCTGTTGAACTGGGAGCCTCAGCTATAAGAAGTTGGGAAGATGTTCTGGTGTGACTCCCAGAGCCCTGCATCTGTACCTTTTCCCTTTTAGTCTCCACCTTAAAGTAAAATCAGCTTTCCTTAGCACAGGGTATGGAAGGGCTGGACTCCTTCACTATTCTGTTTATGGTATTCTTTTCCTTTGGAAGCCATCAATAAACTGTTTCAACTGAGTTACTAGGCATTAATGAGCACAATAAATTCCCACACATTAAGATTACTAATTTTATCAATGAATGTACTCTACCAACGAGACCAAAAATTTTCACTGCATAACCAATTTTAGTTTCTTTCTGATTTATTTATTCTGATGCCGAATTCATACTTTTTCAGTGAGATATATTCAGACATAAGCTCTGAATTTTACCTGCTTGAAAAACCCTAAAAGTATTTAAAAGCTGCAGTGTTTCCACTACGACTTTGGCTCTATACCAGTGTTGTACCAGTGAGAAGTCCTTTTGGACTGATAATCTATTCATGTCCTGCAGCATTATTCCCTGCTTCTCTGAAGAGTTCATCTAATCTAGAGATGCTGTTGTCAAACAATTATGTTGAACATTGTCTGCTGATGCTTACAGATTCATTCAGATTATGGGGTTTGTTGCATTTCTTCCGTATTTTCCAAAATGTAAGTCATTGTCTTGAATTCTTTTCACTGAAAATATGTACAACTCCTTATGCTGTTCTTACAAAATTGTGGCTTAGATCTGAAGTAGGATAGGCAACAGAGTTCACTTTTCCTGTAGACTTCAGATTTTTCATCAGTCAATGATACAAAAAGACAGTTCACTAGAGGAAGTCAAGAGTTTGCTCACTAAATCTTTATATGTAGAAAAATTTTATTTTGTCGAAATTAATTTTGTCAGGTAATGTATGCACCTGTTCTTACAGAAGCAGCAGAAGCAGTTTCTTGCATCAGGAAAAGAATTGCTGATCACCCACTTTGAAAGATCTTTTGGCTTGGTGCTTGGGGCACTCATCTGTGATGTGAAAAAGTGCAGTAAAAATCCCTAGTCTGCATGAAAGACAGCACTAACTTGAATCTTAATCTCTTCCACCATAGCTATCCAGGGCTCACACTGTTCATACATTTTATTAGTTAGCAAAAAAATGATTTTTTTTTCTGAAGGGCTAATGCTAACTATTCCAATAGCTTGAGGGATTTTATTTATTTTCTTCCAGGATCCTGTCACAGCGTGATTTCTTCTCCAGTTTTTGGCAGGTAGGCAGGCAGCCAGAATAACCATGACTGATTCAGATGAAAAAATACATACATCTTCTTTTACAGTTTAGAGTCTTATACTCTTTTTGTGTCGTCTGATTCCAAACCTTATTTTGTATCTTCAGCTTTTTGGTGGAGTCTAGTAATCACACTACAGTTTCTCAGCTGTCCTCTGCTCCTGAGAGCTTGGCTAGATGAACAAGTTACTGGTTGGCAATGCAGGCTGGAGATTTGAGACAGCTTTAGCTACTCTGTGGTTCCTGTGCTACTTATTTAAGGCAGCTCAGCCCTCTGTGAACATCACTCAGCTTACCTGGCTTGGGAAGTTACTCTTCTCTTGACGCATAGAATGATTTAAGGACACCAAAGCCTGAACTAACCAAAGAAGATCCCTTAAAACTAAACATTATTAATGAATAAACTTTTGGAAAAAGACTTGAATGCAAAACCTAAAAGCTAGTCATGAATACTGGGTCAAGAAAATGTCATTGTGAGGTCAGTGCGATCTGAGGCTGACAACACAATGTCCTTATGTATTTAAGCAGAGGAGCAATTCTTCAATAGTAATCTCTGATGCAACTTAGTGGGAGTACCTCATCCATCTGGATACTTCTTTATGACTGAAAAAAAAAAAAAACCAAATACATTCGGAGAAGAGTGGGGACTTGGGAAGGATCAGTTTAAAAGAAGGGATTAAAAGCACTGCATACAGCCCTGAGGGGAAGCAATAGTCTACAGACATTGGAAGACTGCAAGCATTAAAGACTGAAAACAAACATGTGAGGTACTCAGAGAAGATTTAGTTAGATCTCCTTTTCCCATGTGAAATTGTGGGTGAATTTCTAGATAAACTTATTTAGAGGGTCAGCTATTTGCTTATAATAGTATTGTGAACAACCGTGTGTGGGAATTTAAAAAATGCTAGCATGCTGTCTAGAAAAATAAGTGTGAATTGACTGCAGGAAGTAACTCTACACAGGCTTGGAGATAGTTTAGCCTAATCAGCTTTTTCCACCCATAAATCAGAGGATATTGTGCATTATTAAAAGCACATACTTCTGGCCACTTGACTATTAGTCTTTTACAGCTACAAGAATATGAATGGTAGGTGTTAAAATCAGCCACAGGAGGGCTCTTGCATTATTTCCCTGCAAGCCTTTAAACATATTGAGGATAATAAAGGAAGAAACCTATGCAAGCAAGTATAGACAGAGGCTAAAAAGATCAAGTCAATCTGTGCTCTAGTTCCTGTCAGTATATACAGGAAAGGAACGCTCTGAATCATGAATAGTTCACTGTGCATTTCATTTCATCTGCTTGTAGAAGCAATATCAATTTCCCCTTCTGTGCCTTTTCGCTGGACACCATGTTTCTCCAATAATAGGGCACGGCTCAGTGTATACGTTAGAGGTCCAGATATGAGGACTGAGATAAAGACAGAATTTCAATGGCAGTGCTAAGTATCCAGGTTTTCCATCTAGATTTGGTGTTGTACTAGTCATTACTACTTTTTCTCATTTTTGCTTCTACTGTTTTCACTGCGACTTGAGTCCCATCAATCAGTGCTGCAGCAATTTAACTGAACTCCCAAAGCAGCATGCTAAATTCTGACAGCAACAGGCCAGTGCACACCGTCTAGGACACTTTGGGTGCTCATGTAGGTGTCTGATCAGAAGTTGCCACAAGACAAAAGCAAAATCCTTGTGGAGAGTGAACGAGAGCTCAATATTGTTAGACCAGTTGTGAAACAGGGCCTACTCCAAAGGAACAAACATCCACATTGGAGCTGACTCAATCCATATCTTGCTTTCTTCTTTCCCTCAGGAAAAGAAACTCTTACACTGTGCTAGATTTACAGGTGCTAAACAAGGTCCTCCCCACCAGTCAGCTGATCTACAGGCTTTCTTTTTTGCCTCAGGTATACCCAGCCAATCTTTCCACTTACCAAAAGTACAGACACCATGCAACTTTATCATCTTTTCCCTAAGGACATCCCTATCACAATTTGTTGCTCTTCCAGAAAGACTCATTCTTGCAGGCCCCTCAAAATCATTCCTAGCCAAGTATAGGGATCAAAACACTTCCTTTATACTCAAGGAGAGTCTTCTGAAACTTGCTGCTTGTTCTCCAATTTGCTCATGTTTTCCAGATGAAGCATTTGGGGATAGAGTGGGTATGTAGAGAATTAGCTTCTTTTTGCCCTGATCCAGAGGAAAGATTTGACACCCCTTCCTGTCTTTATATGTGGTTCATAATACAGCAATAATGGACCCAGCTTAAGAAAATAATTAAAATTTTGCAAAAATTGGTTTCTTTTTCCCTGTGGCATTACAAAAAAAAAAAAAGGTAAAAGCAGAACAAGAACTGTCTGCTGTTCAAGGCCTTCACAATAGTGTTAGAAAATGAGTTTCAACGTACAGCTCTGAATGAAACAGTATCAAGACTTTTCCTCTGATCTACTCTTCCTTGACTGAAACATTAAGTTTTTTCTGCTCAGTGGAGACAGGCAGCTCATCTCACATGAGAGTTGTTGCTCTGGAAGTCACCATCCATCAGCACTCATAAAATGTCCTTCTCTATCTACTGCTATGTAAGGAAATGCAAACGACTAAATATAGAAATGGACACCTTAACTAAATATTTAATAAATAGATTAATAAATAAATAGATTGATAAATCCGTATCTTTTACTTAGGTCCCTCAATCTGTCCTCTGAGTGATCAAACCACCAAGCTATTGGCTATTTTGATATGGTTTGAGACATAGGAGGACAATATTTTGTTTACACCTGAGAACATTTTCTTCTTTTCACCAGAAGTTTTGTGCTTGTCTATCTTGGCAAACATCTTCTTTTGCAAAGCTCACTTTTGACAACATTTTTCCAAGGAAAAAGCATTTCACTTGGTAATGCATGATCAGCTCTTTGGGACACAAACAGTTTGTGTTTTCCCACTGAGTCCTCCTGGAGCACTAAATGCCATTTTTTCTGGAGTACTCATCTTTTTAGAAGCATTCGCCCCTTTGGGTGTTGAGCTTCAAGGGGGAAACCCATCCACAGGTGCCAATGTGAGGGATTTGAACAGTGTGAGACTCTGTGTTGTTTGCACATCTGCACCTGGTCTGTTTTGAAAACCATCTCTACCACTGCTGCCTCTGGCACTTATCCCTTTTCCTGGCCTGCAATGTTTTTTTACAACCCCCTGAGGCCCAGCATATCTGGCCATCAGGGCGGCAAGCCACCAAGCAGCAATGAACAGCAACCATGTGCAGAGAATTCCTTCAGAGTCCCGTCCCCCCTCCCGATTTCTCCCCTCCTGAATGTTTGCTCTTTCATACTTCATTGGAGAATTGTGTTATCTCCACAAGATGTGGTCGGGCTTAGCACGGGAATGTCTGCAGCGGCACGCCGCCCTCCTCCCAGAGACACTGCAATGGGACAAGTTGCCTAATTGGTAGGAATGAGGGCTCTTCTTGACTACAAGAAATATAAATAAATAAATAGAAGAAAGAGAGATGGGAAAAAGAGAGTGGGGGAGAGAGGGAAAAAAGAGAGAGCAACTTTTTTTTTCCCCCCTTCTTCTCCTCTGAAGGAAGCAGCAGTGTCTCCTTGCAGAACGACAACCCTCAGGATACAGCAGTTGTCTTCAAATCTGTGACCATAAAAAATCATTATCTCTGTGAAATACAGCAATTTGGGAGATAATCAAACAGTGACCAGGGGGCAGAGCTGCCAATCTGAAGGATTATGCTCTGTGCACGCTTGATTCTGTCTGACCTTCCTCCGAGCCAGCTGTCAGCTTGGCGAAAACGCACACGGATCGACTCAGGGCACATTCATTAGACTGTCTTCGGTGAAGAAGTCATTTGCATAAACCCCCAGCTTTCTTAATTAGTACTTCATTTTTCCCTTGACTTATTTTGTGGCTAAGTTCACTTGCCTTTTTTTTTTTTTTTTTTACTTGCCAAAAAATAAAATGGGGGAGGAGATTTCTTTTTTTTTTTTTTAATGTGGGGACAGGAGGGAATATGACTTGCAAATTAACTTGGTGATAATTAGCCTATTAACATTTTCAGAGATGTAGGTTTCCAAATGTTAAAAAAAAAAAAAGAAAGAATCAGAAGGGGGAAAAAGTGTGGGGGGAATACTGTAGTTGAAATTTATTATCTAAACTTCTGGATTGACAATATTGAAATATTAGGAAAGAAAGACCATGCAGTCAGTGTATTGAAAAATCTCTCGCCTTCTTTTACAATGATACATACTCTTTACTCATTCTCAAAGACTACTTAGGAAAATGATGCTTTATCATTCCCATGGATAAGCAATGGAATTTTTATTATTAGAAAAATAAAAACATATTTTTCTTCTACTGCAGTTAATATTCGGTGAACTGTTTGGATCAGGAAGAGATTAACCTGCAGTTTCACGCAGACTTTTCTTGTATGTACCAATAATGATTTTCACATCCTCTAAAAGCTTCAAAACCATAGTTGTGTCAAAATAAACTGCAAATTGTTGTATAATGTATTCACTTAAGATGCACCACACTTTACTGATTTAAAATTGTTATGTGATTGCTAGGAACAAACAAGCCACAGGAATGATTGCCTTGTGTTACAAAGAGTGTTCAGAGTAAAGAGAGATGCCAAATTAGTGCAGACATTATCAAATTTGTTCTTTCCTTCAAAGTGGATGCTAATGATGCTTGTTCTCTATTTGATATTCTACTCTTGCCTGATGTAGGAAGGTATTTCAGAGTGCTCCTAAGTTTAATCACAAACTAGTCCAACTTACACCTCAGTACCACTATCAGAGTATAATTATTGTGCAAGGGAAGGGAAACCCTGAAGTCGAGGCAACATCCTTGTCACTGATGAGTCAGAAACTAACAGAGATAAAAGGCATACACATCCTGCAGCGCTGCTGTTGTGGCAGCATTCTGTTTAAAATGGTGCAAAAAGCAGTAAAACTTGCTGTCATGTTTTGTAAATTCTTCACCATCATGCAAGAGAGCCAAAATGTAGCTGGGAAGATCTCTGTTCTTAGATATATATTGCAGGTCTTCCTCCGGTTTTACAGATCTTCTCTAATATACGACTTAGAGTTTCAAGACAGGAAAGGTGGCTGCAGTCAGGATTTTGAACATCTCTAAATTTGAAGAATCAGGACCAACCTTTAGAAGGCAGAGTATTTCAGGTAACTGCTTATTAGTGAAATGAATAGTGCCAGGACCTGTTCTCTGGTCCTGATGGCAATAGGCTCAGACCACTTGTGTGCATACAACTAAATTGCCTCAGCCTCTAAAGCAGCATGAATGCATCCAAATTGCCTAAAAGGAATTGTCCTTGGCCCACACTAAGACCCCAAATATGCAATGAAGTCATTTGGGAGAACACTAGCTGGCCTTGAACAAAACCACGCTGAAGACTGCTCTGGATATATAACACTATGAACGGCCACATTTTAGTGCCTGTGTCCATTTCCAGCAGTGTTTCGTTTACTTGCACAGATGTACCCTCAACTATTTCCATTTGGGAATTAAAACTAGTTTTGAGGTCCATTTCAAATTTTGTTCACTGGGGTGTTGCAAGAAATGTACTTAAGCAATTATGTTGAAAACCTGTATATGTATGTTATCAGTACTATTACTAAAAAGGCAAATTAATGAAATATTCTGAAGACTATGCATAGAGACTTTTTATAGGCAGACTGAATGCAATAGCATATCCAGCTTTTGCTTTTGTGAGTTATACGTTGGTATGGATTAATTAACAACAGTAAACTGCTTCTGAATTTCAGCTGCTGTGGCCCTGCTCCAAAGGACTTCCACATTTTTGAACACACATTTTCTTTCTCTCGTGATGTATAATAACAGTATTTCAAATGTGCCAAGAGCAGCTGTAGTTATGGAAGACTAATGCAAACAGCACAGAAGTTAATAGAAAGATTGTAAAGTTTACTTCAGCCATTTTTACACTGTTTCTCCCAATTAAATTTGGAAGTTTATGGGGACCTGTCAGAAAAAATCTAATCTTCAAAGATTTTTATTGTTTGTGTGTGGACTAAAGATACCCAACTGACTACAAGGAGCTGTTCAGTAAAACTGGACTAAAATAGGAAAAATCTCTAAAAAATACCTACACAGTTTCATTCTCATAAAAAAAGAAATCTCCTGGAGAAGAGCTGGATTTTGGAGCTGACCAATATGCAGTCCCTCTGTGAATTATGCTACACTTATCCTTAGTAGGTTTTGGGCACATCCAATACACTCTCAGTCTCCCAGCATTTAAAGTCTACTGTCTGTAGCCTTTGATGAACTCCTGTGACATTTTGTTACTCTGGGAGAATTTACTAGGTTGCAAAAGATGAAAATTGATTTCATTATTAGACAAAAAAATTCAGCAGTAATTCCTGATTTAGTTACTAGGAACAAAGTCTAGTTATAAACTTTTCACACTACTTTTATGCCCTCTCGGTGCCACCAGACTCAGCAGACGTGTTCATTCAGCTCTCAGCCTTCATACCCCAATTCCAAGACTCCTGGCGCAGACCTATAGGTGCTTCATTTATGTTATTCAGAGCTCTCTCCTTATTCTATTTCCCTCTGAATTACAGCTGCAATTCAGAAAGGTCATGTTCTCAGATGTAAATAAAATATTGTTCCTATGACACATTCATATAAGTCCAAGAGCAGTCATCAATCACTGCTGGTTGATTCAATACAGTAACAGCTACTTCAGGTCTTTATCAAAGAATTCATTTTGTATTTTCATTCTAGGAGAAGGTCATTTTACCTAACTTTTCCAATACCAAAATTAGGCATTTAGTCTGACCTAGTTGACTATGCTCCTGCTATAGTTGGAAGGAGATACGTATGTCAAGACAGGAATCAATTCCAACTAAAGAAGACACCAGTTTTATGATGGGATGAATTATTCTCCCTAGGATCTAGTCTCTCCTTGCTGACCATTGGGGTATGTCTTGACAGCTAGCTTAGCCATGGAACATTATTTCTAGAAAACTACAGTTCAATGAGATGGGTCAAGGGATTAATTGCTTGATTACATGGTACAGAAAACCTTGAAAGCTTTCTTGTCATTGTAGTAATTTCAAATGAATTGTAGTAATATCAAATGAATATGATAACAATTTTACAGACATAATGGACCAGCTTCCAAAGTCATTTTCTGTCTTCCTTGCTTTGTCTCAGAGCATTGGGAATCTCAGAAAAGTGGTTCTTATTGAATAATACTTATTTTCCATAGGCCCTTACCTGAGATAGTCCCTTTTATCCATTTTGACTCAGATGTACCTTAGCTAGCAAGTTCGGTGTGCCATCTGAGCTCCTGGTGTAGGTTCTGTCATTAGGGGATGGGGAGACACATGAATCCCTGGAGAGTGATTAATCCCACCTACAAGAGGTGGTTAAGACATTGGAGTTGAAATGCTTCTCTGGATGTGTCTAACTGCAGGAGACTAAACATCTAACTAAGGCTAGGCTCCTAATTTTTAATGGCTAAACTGGAATAGAGTTTGTTGATTGCCCCTGTGTATCATGTATGTTACTCCTGTGTATCATGTATAGCACCACTGAAGGTGGTGCCTTAGGATTGCCATGAAATAAGACAGTATTGCAGCCTTCAGTGGTTTTATAATGAGTCCTAATAGTTGATGGTTTCTCAAATCCATGAGTTTTAGCTGCCCAGAATATATTGAATGTTTTCTGGTGTTCTGCTTCCACTGCTTCTTTGTACAACACCTAATTACCTTCTCTTGCGTTATCCTGAGATTGTAAGGTCTTTGGGGCAAAAGGCATCTGAATTCTGGGTGAAGACTCAATGGATCACTGTTCAGAAATCTCCACGGCTGATTCCAGTGAGAAAGCATATTATAATGCTACATGGAGGTCCTTGTGGAGAGCAGTACAGCTGCATCAGAAAACTGCTGTTTCAGCTAGCAAACCTTGTGTCCAATTATAACATGTTATTGGTCAGTTCTAGATAGAGTTACCACTTCTGAGAGAAAAAAAAACAAAACAAAAACAACCAACCTGCAAAGTTCATAGTAAAATCCATAAGGCTGGATAGTAACCCCCAATATAATAAAGATATGTCAAGAGCTCCTGGCAAAGGGATGGAGGTACACACCCACCTTGTACCCCCACCTTGAATAACTGTCTCCCTTCAATCCCTCTCTTTAGCTCCTTTCAGATTTGTGGACACACCCTGACAACAGTTATGTATGGCCATAACTTGATGACTAAATACCAAAATAGGGCTTGCTTCTTGAACAAAGTACTTTCTAAAAAATGTGTAAAGGAAATATGCTCCTAGGTCTTCAGTAGACATAAGGAATGCTTTACTCATTCAAGACACCTGATAAGTAAGATGTGTCTTTTCTCAGCCTTCAGCATTTCAAACCACGTCTTCTCATTGCTACTTATTTTGTTCCCTGAATTACTGCATTTTTTTCTTTTCTTTACCATCTCTTCTTCTTTCTCCCTTTTTAACTACTAAAATTTAACCTAAATTTCCCTGCCACAGCTTAAATCCGTTACATCTTGCTCTGTCCTAGTTGACTAATGAGAATAATTATTAAACTATTTTTCAATGTGAATTATCTACTTAGGCTAAAATAAAACCACCAGTCTCATTTTCAGTGAAAATCCTGAGTCTGGCCAACAATCGCAATCCCTGAAGTAAAATAACAGGGTTTTATTTACTAAGGTCTTCAGTCTATTCACTGGTTTTTATTGGCATTGAAATAACATTTGGGCAAGATTATATTGCATATCTTTTTTTTTTTTTTTTTTAATATGGCTGTTTAAAAGCTTACAATTAAAAAACCTCTGTTAACACTCTGATATTGCCACCAGGATCGAAAAGGGATGAGTGCCAGCATTCTAGGCTACTAAAGCATGCGCATACTACTGAACACACACTCACTGGAATGCTCATTTCCAGAAAAAAAAAGGGCGTGGAAATAGGATTCTTTCCAAGATGCTCCAAGCATCAGCCAAAGGACTGGATCTTTGTGCTGCCTTGGCACAGAGAATCTCTCAGCTGGTGTAAAACTAGTGTACCTGGCTCTTAAGTCAGCTTTTCGCTTAATATAGCTTGAAAATCAGCTGCACTATTGCTCATCTGGGATATGATTCCTGGAACCACAGGCAGCCTCGTAAAATATAGTACTTTCTACACTGCTCTGATTTACTCTTTGCAAGGGCCAATAAAGACACGGCTTGATGCTTGCAGAGACACGCTGTGTTGGGATACAATATCTTACAGTGATGGAGAATAAATATGTAAAATTTTAAAAAAAGAGATTAATAAAATACTGTCATATTATCATCAATATCCTCAATAGTGGATCAAATCTTCCCAGAGAGGAGGAAGCAACAGGCCCAAAAATCAACGAGGATGAAAAAATGCAAGAAAACAGCTGTAGTATGCAAAATGAAGACATGATTCTGTCAGAGCAACTACCTTGATTCCATCAGCTCAGATACTTAACCGAGCTTGCATTACAAGGGATAAACATGTAAAACCTTGTTGAGTCAAATTCGTTGTCCAGCATCAAGAAGGGTTTGGAGTCAAGTTATGGATGCTGAGGAGCTCTAAGGGTAGTTCTCGCCATTGCCACAGGAATCCCATGTCATTTTGGCATTACCGGAGGTCAGTGTGCCTCAGTATCGGCTCTAGACAACGTTATCCCTTTGTTCAGACACCTCATAAACTTTCCAAGGATTGTGTCTTACCATCTGTTTGCACCATCTCTGTCTTGAATGGTTCCTGAGCTCACCTGGAACCTTGGGAGTACAAATACCTCTGGAAATAAAAATGATAGCAGATGGAGGGACTCTCCTTACAGCATTTACATACCATTCAGAAGTGCAATACATACTAATGTATGTAATACATTAGTTTACATACTAATCACAGAAGTGCAATAACAACCCAGGTTAACAGTACTGTGAGTTGACATCCCTCCAGTGTAGTCCTGTATCTAATCCATGTAAGAGGATAATCTTCTTCTGATGCTCGCTAAGGGAATTACACCACAGGAATAAAAAGCACCATTTAGTTGCCTAAATGTAGGTGCCATGTCAGCAAGCAAGGGTATCTAAAACATCCCCAGAAGACCTATGGGCACTCATGCCTCTCTGGAGTAGCAACTGGAGGCCAAGCAGGATATCTCATACTATCCAAAATAACACTAGATGCCTCAGTTAAGGTGGCTGAATGCCTCTCACATTTTCAACTCACGTTTTACGTCTGTCCGTTCTTAGTATCATCTTTTGGCCCAATGCTGAAAAAAGAAAGAACAGGATTGGCAGCATGACTATGTTTTTTCCTACATCCTGATTTTACCTATTGCTGGGGTTTTTTAGCAAAATAAACTAAAATGAAAATGTCTGTTCTGAATAATTTAAAACCTATAATTTGACTGATCTTTATTATGAAATATCTTGTTTATGTTTCTGTTAATTTTATATGGAAAAAAATTAAAATCATACACCATTTTATCAAAATAAAGTCCAAATTTTTAATGCTTTAATTAATCTTTTTTAAAATATAACCTTATTCTGAGGAAGAAAATATCATTTTCACTATTCTGTGATTTTTCAAAATTGTAAAATGAGAGCTAAAGCATATATCTATCTTTCCCCAGTTACGCTGCTAGTCCTGCTGCTGCTTTTACAGAAGGCATAATTAGATGGAAAAGATTTGAACGTAGCAGGAGACTTCATAGACATTTCCTGCGTGTTCAGGATCTGCACAATGATGACTGTAAACACTTGTAGTTTCCCAGGTAATATACCTGGGAAATACTTGGTAAAAGAGCATAACAGTGAGCACAAAAGGAGATGCAGCTCTCTTAAAGAGCAGTTGGTAGCAGGCCAAAGTTTTCATTTGTACAGTGACTCTGAGTTCACTGGACTGTTTGAAGGAGAATGTCATCTTCAGTGGCAACACTGAAACTGCTTTTCCATGGATTAAAAAAGACACCAGATATAATATTAAAGTAACAGACATGCTTTAATTTCAGTTCCAAGATAAAAATAAAAGCAATTAATGCAAGTTTTTGTCACCTCAATGTAAATGAGAAAGACCCCAGAGAGCTCAACAGAATTATTCCAGATTTTCATTGATATAAATCAAAACAGGATTTTAGTCAGCTTACTTGAATAGAATTAAAATGCAACTTCAAATTACTTCAGTTGCCTAGACATATTTATCAACACTGAGTATCATCTCACCTGCCAGACTCTGTAACAAAAGGTTTGTATGAAATCCAGAACTTCACTGTACTAAGTGCTGTTCCTACCATAGAAAAGGCCAGATTCTGTTCTATTTGCAGTCTGAATAAATGAGGCAGATAAAAATTAGGGATAAGGAAATGATATTGTCCCCTTTTTTAAAGATCACGGAATGAGGCACATAGCAATTAAGTGTTGCAGCCAAGGTCACATTGTAATTTGCAATCCACAGTACATCTCGGTTTTGAACCCATGCTTCAAACTTCACAACCAAAGCAATATTTTTCTAATTATTATTTTTTTACAAAGCAAAACATTTGTGTTGGATTTTTTTTATGGTTAGCATATGACACGGCAAATGTAATTTTAAAAATTATATAGCTAAAGAATTCTCTGTTTACTGAATTTATCCTGTTTTTTTCATTTAGAATGACGAGAATTTTTTTTCTTTTGGGGGTCGAGTTTTTTGCTTAGGTATCAAATTGCATTCTTACATAAGTCCAAATAAAATAAAATAAAATAAAATTGCTACCTAAATACCATTACCTGAAATTTTGAAACATTAAGACTTCAAAAGGGTTAATTAATTACATTAGCTGTGTCATTATCCTGGCAACATTCTGCCGGAGGGTGTATAGATCTATTCAGCTGCTGAGTTTGAAAGAGCTGTGTCCTTCTCTCACAGAAGAAAATTCATCAGACATTAAAAACATAGTCATTAGCAGAACATATTGTTTTCTCTCCACCAGATTGGAGAACATCAGATGGAATAATCAAAACAAATATTAAATAAATACTTTTTTAAAAAAAGATATGGAACCCAGAATTCATCACAAGTCAGAATAGATTTTTTCCATGATAAATTGAAACTGCTTAATATTTATTGAATGTGGAGAACCAAACACTCCACAGTCTCACATCTTTGTAGTCAAAAGTGGGTGTAACATGCTCCTGTATTAGAATGATAAAATGATGCTATCACATTTAACAGGTGTAAATAACTGTATAAGATACATCTAGTATAAATATAGAAAGATTGGTAAAATGAAGAAGGGACAACAAAGATGCTTAAAGGTATGAAATGGGTTCCATGTAAAATAAAACTCTTCAGCCTGGAAAGACTAATTGTTTCAGGATGTGACAAAAGTCTATGAAATTCTGACAATCATGGAGGAGGTGAAGAAAGAACAATTATTTACTATTTCTTGTAATACAAAATCTAGCAAGTATGAACTAGTTATCTAGAAGTGGGCTCAAAATGGTTAAAGGAAAGTACTTTTTCACGCAGCACATAATTAAACTATGAAACTCATTGCCACAGGATGTTGTGAATGTCATAAGTTTTTCACGGGTTCAAAAAGCAATTAGATACAAACACGGAAGAAAAACCCTTCATAGACTATGATAGACAAAGAAATAATCCCCAGGTCAGGAACTTGCATAGCCACAGATTGCAGGAAGCTGGAAAGCTAAAATGTGGGAACATCTATGTGTGTTTTCCTTTTTATGCTCGTTCCCAACAGGCAGCCATTACCGGCTGTTGCTGGAGACCGAAAAACTGTCTATATAGTCTATGGTCTTACTGAATACATCTTCTTTTACAAACCAGTTGAGAATTAGCCTAAAAATGTTAGCCCTAGAGTAAAAGGAAATATTTTTAAAATTATAAGCATATCCTATGTTTTCATGTGGTGCTGTAGATCTAGTACAAACCCCTGTGGGTTCATCCTTTCTGCCGTGCTAGACAGAACTATTCTGGGGCACATGATGAGGAACATATCAGATGCTTGTGATAATTTGGGAAGATCTTTCCTGTCAGAAGAACTTGGAACTGCAGCCACCAGAAGTAGGGCTGTTGAAAACTGTTTCACCTCCAGCATCTAGAAAAGCCAAAATAAGGGTTGCATATCCATTGTGTTATGCACCCATCACAGTGCACTTCTATTAAATACTTGTTAAACAACAACAACAAAAAAATAGATTTTCATTGTGAGATGTCAGGGACCTAGAAGAAATCCTTCTTTAAAAAAAAAAAGTAAAAATTATCCCTGTTTTGATTTGAACTGTACAAAAACTGCTCACAGTTATAAGCAGTTATACCCTGATGCCATTGCTGGTTAGCATTGGGCTTACATGGAGAAAGACTCACAGGCCATGAGAGTACTTCTTATTTCACAGTCTGATGTCTATTTTTTTCCCTGGGCATGCACAGGTGCTCAGAGTGAAATAACAATAATACTAATAATTAAAAATGCTTTCCAACTAGATAGGCACAATGGTAAAGAATGAACTTTCATGAGCATCTTTCATTCTGGCATAGATGTAGAAACACAAGGCACAGTAGGCAAATAAAAATTTTCAAAAGTATATAAATCAATCAAATCTGAGTAACATTTATGATATTGGCAAAAGGCACTGTCTTGACACCTGGGCCATTCCCTGCCAAAGTTCACAGCACTGTAAACTGCCTCAAAAAGTGATCACAATTTTTATAAGAGAACTAAAACAGATGCATTTTCTCAAATATTATGCAGAGAAGTTAACTTTAAATGTGGGAATGGTTCCCTTGCAATTGGCAGAAATTATACTATAAAAGCTGAACATATGTACAAGTTTTTTTTATTGTTTTTCCTTTTTACTGTTGTTATTTAGAGACCTAAGCAGAAATTTCTAATATTCCAGTGTTGTAAACTGTGTGATCATAAATAAGAAATCTAGAAATCATAAGAAACTAATTTCATTCATTATAAGAAGAAAAGTTTGAGGATAAAAAAATGAAACCTAGAAACAACTCTGCCTTCCAAAGCTATTAAAAAAGAGAAAATCAATAATTGATCTCATAAACAGTTTATTTTGGAGTGGTAGTTGCTAAAAAGGAGGTTGGAAGGACCCACCACCAGCCACATAGGAAATGGTATATAGCAAATAAGCAGAAAAGTTTATGAAGCAGATCTATAGACATGCAGTATTATATACACTAAGAATACATACGTCTCTGTTCTCATACAGTCAAACTCCACATGATCCCAGGCACAAAATTTGAAAAATCTGTGCTTACTGGTAATGTATTTTTACACATAGAGCTAAGGGACAAATGGTAATCCTGGCAAAGGGCTTAGACCTGGGACAGGAGAGCAAAAATATTACATCTACCCAGATTGTTTGGACAAAGCGCTCAGCTTCCCTAAAGTCTCTGTTAACTCTGTGCAATGCCTACACCACTCAGGATCTGTCAATGAACACCACTGTGTGAGAGGCCATGGATTTTCCCCTATACCGGACTTTTCAATTTCAAAAAGTCTGCTGGTCTCTTGTTAGGAAATGGGGAAGCTAAGGGTGTTCATTAACACTGACAAATGCATTGTAATGTTTCTGGAATCTTACTAGATTCTAGAACAGAAATGGAAAGTATCCATACTTTCTATTTTTGTTGTCTTCTGATTCATCCTAAAAAACTCTTCTTGTTGGAAAGCTTTTTTTTTCTATTTATCAAAGAATATCAAAATCATGACATGAGCTGAAATCTCTGAATCCACCTTGAAATATCAGTGAGGGAATTTGCTGGTTCAGCCCATCTCTTCATACTTGAATTATGCAGCCTGAGTTGATTTACAAAGGTCTTTTGGTCACTGACAAGCACTTGAGACTCAGTTCAGGTGCCTCATGGAGACACCAGGTGTAATTTGAGATGCCAAAGGTATCCCGAACATCTGCAGGGGCCAGCTAGATCTAACTCGGGACTTTTGGGAGACCTTACCACCTCTGGAGCAGCGGTTGGGAGTTTCTGCATATCAAATGGCACTGTAAGCTGAACTGAGTGCTTTGAGAGATTTACAGACAAATGCCTAATTCTCCTTGATAGTCAGAAAGGCATCAGGAGCCCAGCTGGCCTGATTTATTTATTTATTTATTTATTATTATGTTTGTGGGTTTAATACAGTTACTGACACATAAGTGTTTGGTGCATTTGAGTCACTCAAGGATGCCTGGCTTCTGCTGTCACCCAGGAATTGCACAGATCACTGTATGTCATGTGTTGTATCTCTCAGCCCCTTGCAGTTGTCTTGGTTCCCAATGCTTTAGATACCTATGCTGAGACGACTAGGCTGATCCCTACACCAGTGTGCCTGCTTAGATACAATACTGCTGCTGCAGATCTGACCGACTGAGTCTATCAGTATTTAAGATGGTGTAATTTTAAAAGAACTTGGATTTGCTCCATTAGGCTTCCTCTGAAATTCCTCTTTGTTACTTCTACCAGCTGCTGCAAGCCTGTAGCAAACGTTTTGAGGGTGGGAGCCTAAAGATAGGCATAAGGGTCACTTAAAGTTTAGAGGTGATCCCATTGCCAAGCAATCTAGTTCTGTATCTAGGTGTCCCCAAACCACCAACCCTACAGTGGAACTTATGCAGCATACAGGTGTTCCCTCCAACAAAGGAAGGAATAAATCAGCATCCTCCAAAGCCTCAGTGAGTGTTTTAGCCACTAAGGTGTAGCATGTGAAATAATACTACCTCGATTTTTTTTAAAGTTTTTAGATGGTTATTTTCAACACCATCTGGCTACCAAACTTCTACCTTCTCAAAATAAAAGTGCAGTATGTTCCATCCCACTGATCTGTCCAGTTAGTATTATGGATGCCATCACAGGTGTATTGAAGAATGCTATATGAAAGCTCCCACTGGAGTTCGCTACCTAAATCCAAAGGGCAGAATTAGCTTCATAGACTGAAAATCACCTTTATGCAAAGAGCTAACGAATAACATGTAAGTACTTTCATTCTCATATTTTTAAGGACATTCAACTAGTTGTATAGCTTTTGTACCAGATCTCCATGCAGGATGAATTGTACTTACAGTTTGTGGGCTTGATGGCTGACATGTATGACAACAGAAATTTATTAATTATTTCCTACAGTAAATAATGTGGGAATTTAACTGCTACTTGTGGAAAATAAATAACTTGCTTCACTTCACAGTACTTTGAGGGGAAGGGGGAGATACTCATGACTCTGGATCTCTTTTTTTTCTTCTCTCACTGCTTTTCCACTGATAATATATTGGCAAAAAATGAAATATTAAGTAGAAACATTATAGAATGGCTTTCTGTTTCACCAGGGCATGACAGATGAAGTGGAGAGGATACCTGTTGAGTTTACAGAGCTGATTCATCAGCCTCCTGTTTGACCCACAGCTGTCATCTTTCTACAAATTAATATTTACCACTTTTAAATGCCTTCATCTTGGAAGGGATGAGAGGGGAGAGGAGGTAAGGCAGGGAAAAACCTAAAAGAGAGGTTTTGTGAAGAATTGCAGGGAACATAGTACATCATAAGCTAATTACAGCTCGGCCTGTCCTAGTGTTACACTGCAATGGTGAATTATAGGCATGAGGCTGCAGCACTTCACTTTCTTACTCATAACTAAATCAGAATCCTTTTAAGTTTTAATTAATCTGCTTAGCTTTAGTTGTGAGGGAGCAGAGGAGTGGGGAAGGCAGGCAGATTAACCCTTCAATTGACAAGTACTTTCACAGTATCTCCTCTTGGGCTATTTTTTTCTTAAGCACCTGAGGGAGACAGCATTATCAGTCTGACGTGGGGGCCTATTAGGCTGTGATTTTTTTTTTTTTTTTTTTAATTTGCCAGTGTCTGGCTAGTCCTTTCTATTTCATTATCAAAACCCAATTAATTTTCTGTAAAAGCATCAAATTAATTACAAAATACTATGGAAATATAAAGAATGGAGGAATTTCCCTCTTCTCTCCTCCTACCCTTGCCTCATTATGGGAAACATGTTGGGCCCCTTGGCAGCAAAGCCCTATTAAAGAACTACAGACTGTCTAGATCCTCATTTAAAATTCAGTTGGTGGTGTCAGGAGGCCTATGTGATGGGGGTAAGTCCTTTTCCACCCACAGAGATCATTTTCCAATTCCCTGGCACAAAAAAATGCAGTCATAAAATCATTAGAAGCGAGGCTGGAAGAGACCTCAGGAGGAAACCCAGTCCATGCCCTCTACCTGCTCACCAGGGCTTCCAAACATGGACACACTACAACCTTTTCAGGTGATCCACTCTGTTTTGCAATCATCCATTTCATTAGAAAGATGTCCCTACCGTAGTTTATGTTCATAATTATTTCTCCCATACTCACTGAATATGTGGTATAGTTTTCTTTTTCTTCTTTATCTCTGACTTCTAGGTATTTGAAGACTATTATTATGTCTTCATCAGTCTTTTCTCCAGTTTATTTTGTCCCTCTTTCTATCATTTCTTTATAGGTAGCGTTCACTATGGCTTTTCTACTCTGAGTGGTTAAAGTAACAATGGTACAAACGGAACTCATCTACAGCTTGACTACCCCTAAATATAGACCTATGATTCAGATGCTTAAACATCGGTGTTCAGTGCTATTTGAAATGTCCTAGGGTATTCTACCTGTGTTCCAGTTGTCAGTTGTCCTTAGGTCCTGTGTCATGTCTGTTATGTCTGGCAAATGACGCATCTAAAATTACAGTAGATGCCTATGTTTAGACAAGAGAGTTGAGCCCCAGGTGTATGTCTGCAGGTGTCTACAAGAGAGCAAGCTTTCACAATAGTCAAAAGAAATCTAACCAATGCAGTTTAGAAATAGAGATTGAGTTTAGAAATAGAGATTCAGTTGACCAAATGGAATTGTTTGCTTAAGAGTAAGCTGAACCACTTTCTGGTCTCCTTTGACTTAGATATGAATGAAATCTCCACTGATTGCAATGGAAGCTTAGAAACCTGGTACTTTTGTAGGTGCCTAAAGATAGACAGAGAGCTCTATGGATCTGTGTCTAGGGCTGACTCCCAACCCACTTCATGTAACTCCAACATACACAGTAGGGTCGCAAACACTGAGATGTGGGGAAAAGAACATCAAGTTTGAGAGATTTTCACAAAATGGAGACTTCAGAAACTGTAATTCTGAAAATTTCAGAATCTTTTGTATTTACAATTTCTACAATAAATACTTTGCAAAGATTGACATTAAATGCCTCTGATTTTTCATTGAGGATCTTTACTCATGGTGGGTGTATGTAGTTCTCTCCAAAGGATTTGTTAAATATGAGTATAATGTTTCCATTATAGCCTCTTATTTCTGTATCTGCTGCAGAGATGAATTGAGGTAGTGCCAGAGTAGATGTAACTACGTTTTCTAATTTAAATCCATCTCATATAACTTTGGTTGTCTGCTAGACTAACATACACATCTAGGTTTAGATCCAGATGTGCTTTGCTGGATCTAATCACCTGGGACAATAACCAGAAGTGGTGCAACCCTTGTGTGCATGTTTTTATGCTCTTAGGTGGACAGTAGAATTGAGATGTCTGGGAAGGGTGATACATGTGTTTGCACAAAAAAGCAGATTTGCCATTTTGATTATTCCTATATATGTGTTGTGTATTCCTGTATATTATTCCTAATTGTGATCTCCATAGCTAGTACAAAAGGTTCACTGTATTTTGGTTAAACTTACAGTTATATTGACCAAACTACATTAGCCTCCTTCCTAAACTCCTTTGGTTTTGTGTCTCTTATGTAATAAATGTACTAAGTGTTGAATGAAGAATGGTTATTGCAAAACAAAAAACAGTTCTCTGACCCCAGAATCCACTATCTTAAGGCATCTCAACTTCCTGGTAATGAAGCAGCCCTATCTCATTTTATTTTTGCTCTGAATTCTCCTTGCAGACTACAACTTAAGCAACAGGAGTATGTGGAGCCCTAAAGCAAAAACAGCTCCATTTGGCAGCTGATACATTCTCCTTAAGGCTATCGGAGCACAAGTAGCTCAAACACTCAGAAGACTGCAGGAAAAACTGAATGTTGTCTCTGTAAAGACTAGGGTTTTTCAGGCAACACAGGAAGGGTGAAGACGGGATGAAAAGCCCTGGAGATCTGAGTTTTCTGATCCTGCTTCTACCCAAATGGTGGTGACCACTAAACAGGTTACTCCTATGAGCAGTAGTTCTTTTATCCAGTATGTCTCCCCCCCATACAGTAATAATAATAACTAATCAAGATTTGCAGGCAAGGCAAAGCAGGGAGTCTTGGCCATTTTCTGGCCATTGCCAGACTGCTGTTATTCCTGTCTTATGAGGAAATAATTATGGGATAATGAAATGACATTGTCACTGGTCCTAGTCTGGTCTGTATCCTGCTCACTTGACCACTGCTCCCACAGATTCTTATGTTATAGCAGGGCTCAAGAAATCCTCACTGATGTTCAGGGTACCTGATAAATGTGGGGAAAACGATATTAATTTTGACTGAACAGAGGAAAAAAAAACTTTGGAAAAAGGAAAGCAAACAGAAGGAGGTGAAAGTTGCAACATGCCTGTTGCATAGTCAGTTTGAGAGAGGAATTTACTACTGTGCAGAAGAGTTTTGCATCAATTTTCTCTCTCTTCTGGTGAAGTTTCATTTAAGTTACACCTTTTTGTGCAGAGGCCCTGTGTAAATCAGAGCACATTTAACTGACACACTTGTTTGATGGCAAAAGATTCATCTCACCTTTATCTAGAGACAATAATATAGAGAATATGTGAATTAGCTATATTTTCTCATTTATAGTCAGTAGGCAGAAACAGACACTTCTAGATCTCAGATCATCTGAAATATTTTAGATGTTTACCAGAAGAAAGGTGAATTAAATCTTTGAAGCACTTTTCATCACAACTGATCCTAAAAGGAACCCAGGGTGGCTAGCTCAGATATGTATGTTAGTCTAGCAGACAGCCAAAGTTATATGAGATGGATCCATGTTTAAAAATACAATTATGTCTATTCCAGCACTACCTGAATTCACCTCTGCAGTGGGTACAGAAATGAGAGGGTAATAATCTATGTTTATTCCTGTTCAAAAAATGTTTCAGAAACTATCAGTCAGTGAGAAAGAAATAACTGGATTTAGAAATATTAATAAATACAAATTCTACTCACTTATGACCTAGGGAAGTCTTGAAAATAAGACCCAGTCTTCAGTTTCTGTAGCTCCACTCGTTCCATTGAGCTGGGCAGATTTATACTAGCTAAAGATTAGGATCAAAATATAAGCCTAACATCTTTAAATGCTTTAATTATTTATCCAAGGCTGTTTTGACTTGCCCTCTGCAGTTGGCTGTGAGTCAGAGGAAGTTTTAAGTAGTATATTAGCAATTATTAGCCAGCTTAAGCTTTCACTGCATATTAGGAATCAAATCAGGCTTTTTTATTCTTTTAATTATTATTTTTTAGAGAATGGAACAAAATGTCTTATTTATCTCTGTAAAATAAAAGGCTAAAATAGTGCTTTGGGTAAAAATGTCCCATTTATATGCCTGCCAGAATTTGAGGAGAAAAAAAAAACAGAAAAAGAAGCATGGAGAAGCACTTCCCAACTTCAAAGGACTGCATAAACATTGGCTGATGGTTGCTTCACCACCCGTTGCTTATATTTGATGATGGAAAGTCATAGTCTCTAGGGGGCAGAGTGTCAGAGACAGCTTTATCAAGACATCAACTGAACTTTTACCTTCCATTTTCCTGTCTCCTAAGCGGCTGGGAAAACTTCTGTATTGTAATGGTCTTCTCAGTCTATGGTCTACAAAGATTAATGTACTTAAACAATGCCATACATTTAAATCTCAAAGTGCAAAAAAATGCATTCTGTTACAGATGTGGAAGAATTAATTTCTATCTCACCCTCCTTTGATCCAAATGTAAATCGTTGGTGGTATCTGGTTGGTGGATTCAAAGGCAGTCAAAGTCAATGTCAGCTCATTCCTTTGTGTGCTATTAGTTACAGAAACCTTGTCCACACTGGCTAAGGAGGTGTTAATGGCCATTTGACCTTTTGTTAAATGCTTTACTCTGAAATGTAATAGAAGAGATCAGCATCTTTGAACACAAAGGTTCAGACACAAAAGGGACCTTAGGTGAACCTATTTTGTGGGACTTTTTCTGCAATGAGTTAGGGAACAGGTATATGTCAAGCTTAGAAAGAAAAAAAAAAAAAAAACCTCTATCTGTATAGATGGAAAATTTGAGGTTATCTGCATGCTAGTACTAAGATGGCATTTCAGGGATTAGGAAGGAGGTTGGGAGGCATGGTGAATAGTTTCTGTTTAGTTACTAAATTACTGGCATTATGCCCTCAGATACTGTCCTGGAGGCACCGCACTGAACTACAAGGATCTCGGGTACTTAAGGTAGGAACTCAGTCACACTGGGCTCTCCTTACCTCCCCTGAGAAAACTCTCTGTACTCTCTTGACCTTCAAAACATGGTGGTTGGATACTAACATCTTATCAACAGTTGTCCCTAGCACACACTATCACATCGAACTTTGCCTGTGTGTTACCTGGCAAAGCATTAGTCTGGTTAGCTGGTTTAGAGACTGGACTAGCAGCTCCACAGTATGGACACTCTTAAGACAATATCAAACTCCACACCCTGGGTCCACTTAGTTTACTAATGTATCTCTAACCACAAGAAAACAGCCAATTCAGAGCATCTAAATTAATCTCCTGCTTTCAGTTGCCTGCTAAAATGTTCTTGTTCAGGAAACGTTCATACAAGGGTTATAAAGAGATTGACTAGGATCCCTGAGATTAGTTTCTTTAGATACCAGTACACAGATATCTGAGGTCATGAGCATCTTAGATCAGCTTGGTCTGTGTTTTCCATAGGCGTATTTGAAAGATAAAAAAGTTTTTTTTAACTAAACCAACAAACGCACAGCCAAGAAAAGCAGCATATTCAGTATTTTAGAAAGTAAATACAAAGAATGATGTGTCAATGTTTTGAGGTATACAAATAGCACTGATAAGATACAACAGGATGACCAACAACAGTAAGCTAAAAGCAGGAACACTTTCATCTTTATGTGACCTGTCAGGGTATTATACTGTTGCAGAAACAAAAGCTGGTAGCTTGAGGTTCCCAATTGCTGAATCCAAACTGGGTTCAGCAAAGGCTAGGAAACAGCACAGAAGGGTATACTTTGATGAGGTCCTTGGTGTTTTTGTAGCTGATGTCCTTGTGGAAAAAAATGGTATATATAGTGCCAGCTCCTCTCATTTTCCTTCTGTTTACTTCTCCATGCCCCTCATCCCTGTGCTACTCTTGCTGATGCTTGCTAGGTGTAGATGATCTGCTGTAGCATATACAACATTGGAAGGGAAATAATAAATCTGCGTGAACCTGGTTGATGGTCTTCAGAGACTATACCAGTGCTCCCCTGAGCTCCAGGTTTGAGGAATATGGTGTGTGCAGGCACTTAAGCCAGGATCACAGAGGATGAGAAGTGTCATCCTCTGAGGCTCTACACTGTGTGTTGTCTGTAATATGCTCACACTGCATCAGTCAGGTATGTCTTACAGGTTGGGAACCACTGAGACAAAAGACACAAGGTTTTTCAGCTTTATATCAGTTGTACTCCTTAGTCAACCTGATTTTAACCTCAGTGCAAATCTTTCAGCATAACCTCCAAATATGGAGTTGGACTAGATGATCGTTATAGGCCCATTCCAACTGAATTATTCTGTTCTGTTCTGTTCTATTCTATTCTATTCTATTCTATTCTATTCTATTCTATTCTAATATAAAAAAAAGAACAAAGCTTTTAGCCATTGGCTCTTTATTTTCATACATGAATGTGGCCTATAACACAGTCTATTTTGCAGTTTCTTTTGTCTTCAATTTACTGCAACATATCAAGGGCATTCTGGTACCCTTACATGGGAAATAGTTCACAGTGCCCTTAAACTGAAATCAATAGGACAATTCAACAAACACAAATGTCAATAGTCACACTTTTATTTCTGATTCAGTCATGAAAGATGAAATTAAACTTGCACTGAGAAGAACAAGGAAGCAGCCTGTCTTGGCACCAGTAATTACAATCTGGGATGGCCCCAAAAATCCTTTCTTTATTTTGAACCAGTCTGACAAACAGTACAAGTAACAGAACTGGAAAAGACAGAGCACTTGGCAAAAGCCTGAAAAATGGCAAAATCATTGAAACTGTGGGTTGTTATAAAACATGCAAGGAAGAAATACTCCCCCAAGCAGGACATGTCAGTTGCATGGGCATGGCTTAGAAAAAGTTACTTAAAGACTATGACTTATGAACCTCTGAGATGGAGGCAGACTAAGTGCCATAGGGGTGTAGTGCAGATGAGAAATGAATTAAGCACAAACGAGGAGGAGAAAACTGGACGAGTCAAGGAAAGTTTCTGAGGTGGAAGACGACATGCCCTAGGAAGACATGGAAGGTTGGGATGAAAAGAAATTCTCCCTACAGGCACAGACCTTGTCTATTATGTTTTACAGTATTTCAGGAATTAGGTTAGAGGACAATGATTCAGTAGTTTGCAAAAATCTTTCTTTTCAATAAGAAAAGACTATACATATACTTATCTCTATATTTTTACCTAGAATTGCTTGCATACTGATGCTTGTACCACTAGGTACCTATACAGGTGTATATATGGAAGTAAATTATTGCATTGTGCTTTTGTATTTTACTGTAAATCTTCTTCAAAGGGATTGAAATGTTTATGAAAAAAAGAGAAGCTTATTAGGGCATGAAGAAGAGTCTGATGATGCTAGTCTTAAATTATGATTTGCGACACAGGTATTGTAGTCATGGACTTTCTTCTTAAATCATTCTTACTGCATATTGGAAATTGGTTATATATGTACATTAAAGAGACAATTCTGTTAGCATCAAAAATTAAGACCTTTTTAAAACTATCAATTTCATTGACATTTTTTTCCTAATCTCTCAGAATGGAATATTTCCATCTCTTTATTTGAGATTGCTTTCTAGAAAGAAAATAATGTTGTGGAGAAGAATATTAAGTTTAAGAAAGACAAAATAAAGGAATTTTTCTGTGATAGCTTTTTTTGATGCCCTCATAACATTATTTTTTACAGTTTCACTTAATAAAAAAATCATTTTGGAAGAACCAAAAAGAAATAACTGCGTAAAGCAGAATATCCAGTTCCTCCCCAGGGCTGCTTATGACGTCAGTATCCTAATAAATCACGATAAAAACAATGTTTCATATTCATAGACCTGATATGGTCTGAATTTATGAAAGTAAGTAAAATAGAAGGGTACAAATGATAGTTGTCATCGGTTTGCATATATGGGTACCCAGGAGGAATACAGAGACACTGTCAGAGCACGCAGAGATCAGAGTTAAGAAGTTGATTCTGGCAAAGGACATGAAGGTCAGCAAGAAGGACTTCTACAGGTGCATCAGCAGCAAAAAGACAACCAGGAAAAATGTGGGCCTGCTGCTGAATGGCACAGGGAACCTGATGACAGATGACACAGAAAAAGCTGGGGAAACACATGCCCCCTTTGCCTTGGTCTTTACTGGTAAGATTTGTCTTCAGCAGCCACAGGTCTCAGAGACCAAAAGGAAAATCTGGAGTAAAGAAGACTCACCATCAGTGGAGGAGGACCAGGTCAGGCAACATTTAAGCAAACTGGACATGAGACCTGACAAGATGTGCCATGAATACTGAGGGAGCTGGCTGATGTCACTGTGAGGTCACTCTCAACTATCTTTGAAAGGTCAAGGCCACTGAGAAAGATCCTTGAAGACTGAAAAAGAGCAAATGTCACTCTTATCTTCCAGTAAGGTCCAGAATGAGGATCCAGGGAAGTATAGGTTGATCAGCCTGTCCTGGATCCCTGCAAAAGTGATGGAGCAAATCTTCCTGGAAACTGCTTCCAAACATATGAAGGACAAGAAGGTGACTGGGTCTAGTCAATGCAGATTTATGAAGGGGAAAACATTCCTTCTCAACCTGATAGCCTTCTGCAATGAACTGACTAGCTCACTGGACCAGGGGGGAGCAGTGAATATTGTTTATCTTAACTTCGAAAAAGCTTTTGATGCTGTCTGCCATAACATCACCATAGACAAGTAGATCAAGTACAGGCTAGATAAGTGGCCAGTGAAACGGATTGAAAGCTAGCTGATCTGCCAGCCTCAGAGGGTTGTGACTAGGGACAAAGAGTCCAGACAGAGGCCAGTCACTAGCAGTGTACCCCAGGGGTCACTACTGGAGCCTGTAAACTACTGTTTAACATCTTTAATGACCAAGACGATGAGACTGAGTGCAAGTCTGCAAACAATACAAAATCGGGAGGAGAGGTTGATATGCAAGATGGTTGTGTTGCCATTCATAGGGACTTTGACAAGTTAGAGAAATGGGCCAACAGGAATCTCACAGAGTTCAGCAAAGGGAAATGCCAAATCCTGCACTTGGAAGTACAGACTGGGGAATGAATAACTGGAAAGCAGTTTGGCAGGAAAAGACATGGTGGTCCTGGTGGACAACAAGTTGAACATGACCCAGCGATGTGCCTTTGCAGCAAAGATGGCCAATGGCATCCCAGGCTGCATTAGTCAAAGCATTGCCAAGGGAGTTGATCCTTCCCTCACTACTGAGCAACGGTGAAACAAATCTGGGGCACTGTGTTCAGTGCTGGGCACCCCAGTGCAAAAGAGAGGTGGACATACTGGAAGGGCTAGCAAGATGACTAAGGGCTTGGAGCCTGGATAACTGAACACTGGAACAGTTGGCCAGAGAAGTGGTGGAGTCTTCATCCTTGGAGATATTAAAAATGTGACTAGACACAGTCCTGGGCAATGTGCTTTAGTTGATCCAGCTTTCAGCACAATATTGGGATAGATGATCTCCTGAGACTCTGTGATTCTGTCTGACAGGTAGACAGTGATTCTTTAATTTCACTTAAAATATACACTTTTTTAACAGAAATCTAAACAGAAATCTAAATAGAAATTTATTGCTTTTCCATGTATTATGGGTCATAAAGAAACTGTTAAAATCATTTATAGGAACTATCTGCAATGGATAGGACAGATTAACAATCAGTTTACCCAGGAATAAAAATCATCAACACAGTTATCATGAGGATGGCTGAAAAATGGCTGATGCTACATGTGTTGGTACTGGTTGTAACAGAAGTGGAGCTGTCACAAAGAGGTTTTTTGAGGAGTAAAACTCTGTTTGCTTGTGGATATTCATAGTCTATTTAGTCATCAAAATTAAATGTTCTTTTGTGGAGGTACCTATGGCTTTCCATTGATAGTGAAAGAAGTCCAGGCATGTAATCTGAGCACAAAGAATAGCACCTGCCTTTAAGCAATGGACATAGTGAACATTCCCTGGGCAAATTAAGCTGATTATTTAAGGTTTCCTTAAATAAAGATTGAAAATTTCTATGGAACTCTCCTTGTGGATTCAGAAGGGAAATATCTGTCTTTTCCATTGAAGAAAAATACTATTTAGATTATCTCCAGTCGATGAATACATGATACATTTTTAGTACAGCCTACTTGGGTAAACTTGACCCTAAGAGCCTAGCTTAGGCAGATTGTAAATAATCATTGGAAGTGAGCAGAGGTTACATGCTATAATTCAGAAAGACCATGAAATCCAGTATCTATAGCAGAACCTCAAATCTCCAGGAAGGATATGTTAAATACCAGCAAAAATAAATTTTCCAAGGGCAAGTTATCCTGAAGACTTTCCCTGCAAAGAAATAAATTTTAACAGGTGGTTTATTCTCTCCGATCTAGCAGTGCAATCTGCAATAGTATGGGACATAGAGACAGGAGAATTGTTTCATTATTCCTGGTTCCAGAACAACTCATTGTGTGTTCTTGAATAATGCTGCTACTTCTGTTTTGTTTGGGTAGTGGCATTGGCATCCAAATTCTTTTAAAAAGCCCTAAGAAATCATTGAGTGAAAACCATTACAAATATACAGAGTACTTTTCTTCTTTCATTATTATTGTACCAATAATCTTTGCTGCAATTCATACTAAATTTTCTAGTCAGAGCACCTGCAGTACTAAGACTACAAAGAATTTTACTGCAATACCACATATTTTTTCAGTACCAGTGCTTTGACACCATTCTCACAGGGGGAACTTTTTAACATCATCAGGACCAACAGGACAATTGTTTACCATAAAAAGAAATAAATCACTCCCTATGGTGCCTAAGCAAATGTTTAGAACCTTAAATTTGTCATCTATTTTTGAAACATGTCAGTTGAAACTTTTGCAAAAGCTGCAACATCTTTCTTATTTATGGATCATTAAGTTATTGCAAGCTGCTTGTGGGTCATTTGTTTACAGAGTACTGAGAGACAAGGTGCTGCTCACTAGAACTGGTAAATATTATGAAGTATCTATGAACATGCATTTTGAATACAAATCAGAAAATTTCCATTACATATGCAATCCCCTTTTTTCATTTCCCATTATATACTCAGCAATATTATTGAAGAAACAGAGTTTTATAAAAGCTCATACAAATGCTCATTTCCTCAGTCTACGATCCGACACAAGGAAATACTGATAAGGTTATCTGCTTCTTTTATTGGACTTATTAATTTTGCTGAATATATTCAAAGACATGCTGTATCCTTGAGAGTAGACGATTCAAAACCCAACTTTAGAGGAGGAAGGAAAACATGCTTATTGTGCAGTGCTGTGATAGGTCAGCTTTTGAACTTCAGAACTGCTGGTGTTCACAATTTCTGAGTAGCAATTATTCAGTATCTCCAAAAAATAGCTTAATGTACACTGAAACAGCTTAAGTATCATAGTTTCTTGCATATGTCCTATAAAGCATTTCAATGTAATAAAGCAAAAAGAAAATTTTTTAACATAAGGTCATTAGGACAATAAAAACTAACCCATATAACTTTACTGCCAAAGAATCAGGTTGGGTTTTTCTTACTTGTTCAAAATGTTAATAGAAGTTTGTTCTGTAGTAATGTATGGTGCCTTATTCTATAAAGTTATACATATATAAAATGTTGCAAGTATATTTATGTAATTTGTATGTACATGCATAAATATAATTACATGAAATTGTTTTTCTACATTTAAAAAATATTTTGTTGGAAAGATTTTGAGAAAAAAAATCCTCTCCAGGACTTTCTATACAGACATAAATGCACACAAGCAACTCTGATGCTTTTAGGACATTAGATGCAGGAACAGCTGAAATATTCAGTTGAAATATTCAGCACATACCATTGTCCTGTTGTACACATCCAAGACGTCCAAGACATCTGCCCAAAACCTGTAGACTTCATTTGCATGTGGTCATTGGATATGCCTAGGAATCCCAGCTCTTATGTATTGCAGTCTCTGACTGAGCTTCTGGGACATCCATCACATTCATTGTTGAGAGAACCATTGAACAAAATTCAACAGATCTTCACATTCCAATGAAAGAAAACTGCAGTGGGAAAAAAGCAGGTATCTGTTGAGAGAAGCACAAATGTACAGCAGCTCAGTGAAAAAGTTGGAATTTACCTCACTAATATGCCAGAACATTGATCAACTCTTTTTCTGTGGCAACTTCTTGTGCCCAGACATCTACATCTTGGGCCTAATATTCAAAGAGAATTCCTTCTGCTTTTTTGCAGAAATAAGGTGAACTGGGAAAGAACGATACGTAAAACCTTTTTCTTCCTGTGAATTGCCATAGCATCTCTCTTTTTTTGTTTGCTTGTTTCATTTTATGTAAATATGTATGCATGTGTACGTAACTAATATGTATATGTGTATATCAGATATCAGGTTGTCTATGTATAGAAATGTATGTGAGCACGTCCATGTTGGTTGTCCCAGACCAGACCTTTGTGGATAGATATCATTGTAGATATGTCGCATTCGAAATAGTAAGGGCCAAAAGGGCATAAAGTTTAAATAATTCTCTTGCCCTTCCAGGTGGTTCATCACTCCAGGTCAAGTTCAAGATTTATTGATTACGTAGCTTAAGGGAAGGTCACAGAACTGCAGACTACCTTCCCTAGGGTTTTCACTAAAGTAGGATATTTTGTGGCTAGTTGAGGTCTCATAATAGTTATCAGACAGGACTAAGGCTACTGAACAAAACAACAGACCAAGCCTCATTTAAAATCAAAACGAGATTTTCAGTGACCAGAGTTATACGGTTTCCATTTTTATAAAGTGCTTTAAAGTAACAATTGGGCCTTCTGCTATTTGTAGGGAGTTTTTTTGCAGGTGTCATAACTGATTCTAAGATGGTCTTTGTATAGCAAGTTGGGCATCTTTGTTTAAACAGCCAGCTTTGGTTACCTGTGCTTACACTAAATGATCCCATTAAACAGAGCTTTTCTGTTATCTTCTCTGCTCAGGACTTTTACCATCTTATTTAAAATACTCTGAGATTTTCTTATTTTGTGTTTTATTTCTGTGATGGGGATCATCCAGTGTAAATGAGACTTCCAAGGGTTTTTTTGACACTAGAAGGATGGAAAGTGTAAAAAAAAAGACCTGCAGGATGCCTCTCCTGATGAACCCTTGAGGAGAGATAACTGGAAATGATCATCTATTTAAAAAAAGATACAACGTTCTTTTGCATGCAAATTACCAGAGATCCAACTCACATAGTTCATATCCCAATAGGAGGAAATACAGCAAAGCTGACAGATGTCATCAGTTGACTTAAATGACTGCATAAAAATTCACAACTTAAGTCTTTTATCTACAAACCCTGCATGTTTAAAAAAAAAAATGTGCCAGTGGTTATAGGCTGCTACTTTGACTGCTAAGTCTTTGTCACCTGCAATTCCATGGATAAACAGTTCTAAATTATGTGCCTTGTCAGACTTACTCGACAATATCAATAATTGTAATATAAAATGTTAAAGACATAGATTTTTAAAATAAAAACAGAAAAGAACCAAGAAATTACTCTTGTGCATGCATGTTTCTTTATGATCCAATGTGAAACATTTTTATAGGCTGTATGTCTGAAAGGAGGTATATATAATGATGTTTAATGTGTAGTTGAGAGCAAAATTATTACAGTTTTATATGTAGTGAAGCCATATAACAAAAGAGCAGTAGCTAGTGTTTGCCCTTATATGAGATGCAGTCATATAATAGAGAGCCTTAAAGCTAGGGTTTACTGTACTTTGGGAATTAATCACATAAACTATAAATTGGGTTCAACAGGCTGGCTGGGTAAATAGGCGCAGCTAATGAGGACACTATGAGATCTTATAAGAGCGCTGACTGCCCCAGGACAAAAGTGCCGAGCTGCACCTGATGGAAAACTAGAAGACATCAAAGCATAA
This sequence comes from Nipponia nippon, assembly GCF_047370975.1. NCBI lineage: Eukaryota > Metazoa > Chordata > Aves > Pelecaniformes > Threskiornithidae > Nipponia > Nipponia nippon. The sequence goes on along the minus strand of NW_028262358.1, from coordinate 122,197,000 downwards.
AGGATTAGTGCTCTCACAGTGTTGAGAAATGGCCAGGGGGAGATTCACCAACTTATTACCCACATCCAAGCTAATCCTGTTATCTGCAAAATATGACTGTGTTCAGGAACTGCCACCACCTAAACTTGCAGGAGACTAATTCTGTGTTTACATGGACAAAAGTGCAGGGAATTTTCATCTGGGCAAAGAATATAAGAGATGAGAATTTTTAAGGGTTTCCTTTGTGTCAAATGCATGAAGAAGGGAAAATATAAAATTAGTTCTTTAATGGCTAATCTGTATCCTATATGGGTATCCTATAGGACAGAATTCCGTCTCTGAGAATACAGGGCAAAAGTCACATACAATTTATTGTCTTTTATTTAGTTGGAATGTAGTTACACTTTCCTAACAGAAAATCAAAATACATTGAAAGTAACTTTGAAGATGAGAGGGATTGATAGTCCCCCGATATCCCTGCCCAGGAAATCTTTTGTGCAGCAAATGTCTGCCTGATATTTTTTCAGTGCAATAAAAGAAAGTGAAAAATATCCCAAGGTCCTTGCTGGCACACCACAAAATATAATTCATTATCCAGCCTAAGGTATGTGAGTAGACTCAAATATTTTTGGAAAAGGTTTATAATTACCAATGCTTTTTTATACCAAAGATCCACCTGGTACAGCCAGCACCTATGGCGAATAATGGACCTTATTTTTCAATTTGAATAAAACAGAAATAGACCCAAACAACACCTCTTGGAGCAGATAATTCCAGGGAAAAACAGTTAATTTAGAGAAAAGGTCTCCAACTTATATTTAATCTAAAAATGCAATATACTCCTTCCAGTGGCTCATCAGCACCAAGGATGGTTGCCTTCAGGGCAGAGTTTAGGCCTGATTACCCAGGCAAGCCCATGGCTAAGCATTTATATGGCATTAAGGAACACTCCCGGCACACAGATCTTGCAGGCAAGGATTTATCTAGCTATCTAAGGGAAATGATTAATTTTGTAGATTTTAATTTTTAGGGATGCAAGAATGCCAAAGCGCTTGGTGGTGCAGAATCATTGTAAGGACGGCATTGCCCACAGGCTTCCCTTGGCTTTCTTACTGTTGTTGCTGTTCAACAGCACCATACCTAAACTGGGAGAATATTGCGATTAATATCCTCCCATTAGCAATGAAAAATAAGCACCCTGGTGAGTCAAAGCTAGTGATTACCTGATGTTAGAGAATCACAAGTAAGGACTAGGGGAAGATTGGTGTAGTGACCCCAGGATACCTGTGGAAACGAATACCCTTGACTTGCTTATCAGCCCTTTCCTGCTTGTGTCCTTTCTAACCCTGGACTCCCCTTTTTCTTTTCTCCTGGCATCATCCAGTCCTGCAGTAACCAGACTGTCTCACCAATAAACTCCTGGACTATTCACTGAATTTCGGTTCAGATATTAATGGATCCTCCTCTGTCTATATACACATATCTCTTGATGTTGGAGAAATAATCAGGGAACAGATCGAGACCAAGGAATGTTCATTGATAATTCTGCAGTTTCTTTCATTTGGCAGGGTGAGGTTCTTTCATTCATATAAATGACATAAACTGAAAATTCAGACATTGAGATCTCTCAGTGGCCTTTTGATTTTACTGAGGTCTTTCTTTTGGAGAGCAAAAAATATTTAGCAATTTTTTTAAAGATACATAAAAGCTCCACTTCTAGAACTTTTTGTTTTAAATAGAGATCTCTCTTCCTTGAGTTTTGATTAAGATATTTTTTTAATTTATTTTTTTAATTTTATTTTTCTTAAAAATGTTCAAAAAACCATCACAATTGAAAAGGTGTCAATTGTTGGATTCAAAGCCAAATAATTTAATTTTAGTGTAAAATGCCAATTCAATTCAAAATAGATCCATATGACTTTTCAACTTACTAAAGAACATTTTGCAGGTTTTTAAACTTCCTAAGAAATTTGAAGATCCATTACAGTCACTTCCCTAGCTAGGTGTTTCAGACAGCAGAGTGCTGTCAATGAAGTGAAGAACAATGTCAGTTAAGATGCAGGCGGTTAGAAAAACAAGCTAGAAAACAGTAGAATAAAGAGGGGCAGATTTACAGCCATTTAGAAATGAAGTAGTTCTATGGAGCACTGATAATCATACAAACTTCTGCATGATTTTCTGATTATCGGCTGAAAAATATTTCTTAGTTCTTCATCTTATTTCAACATCTTATTTAAACCAAAACAAATAAATGGAAGAAGAAAGAATAATGTGCATTCAAAATATGAAGAAAAACAAAGCCTGATTCTTGCCTGGAACCTGTAGGTGCTGACATGGTAGTCATAACAACTGTTTTCTTTCTGGTTTTAGACCCCTACTGATCAAACAGGAAGAGGGAATGAAAATTATTTAATTAATGAAAATTAATAATAAAAATTAATAAAATCCACTAATGATTTTGCTTTTGTTATTGATTTGACATTCTCAAACACAATTTTGGATGACAGAACAATCCTCAGAAAAGATAATAACAGTTAAAGAAAAACCCTAAGTTTGAAGCTATGATGTATACAAATGCAATATTTAACCTGACATTGGGGAGTGTTAAGGAAAGAGAAAGGTTTTTGTTTATTTAAACATTTTCTGATTTCAAATGCTTGGTATGTTTGGCTCAAAGTTCAAGTTGTGCCTGATATTTTCTTTTGACCTCTTGTCAGGGATTTTCTCCGTTTCCCATCACTCACCCCACCCTGCCCCAGCAAGTTTATGGACAATATTCTTGATATGCTTTACTATTTAATTTTTCAGGAAGTATAGATCATTTCTTGGCAAATCCAGCTGTGATAAGAATTCAAAATTTTGCTTCCCAAGCCTTAATTACTTCTGAAAATCTTGACTCACAACACATGGATCCCAAAATTGAGCAAGTTTCACCCAAAATGCAGGAATGAAGGCTTATGGCAACAAGTCCCTGATGATCCCAGAGTGGATATGTACAATTTTCCTTGGTCCTGGGCAGACATCAGCTCCATTTGGTCATCCATGCTTTATTCAGCTAGTATGTACATATACGCATTTATGCAAAGAAGTTTCCTAGCTGAAGAAAAGGTAAAACTATATAGGTCAATAACTCCTCCCTTTCCACCTCCTTCCCTCTCCCCAGATCACATCAGAAAACATTGAAAACACTTGGTTTATATTCTTTAGATTGAAAGAAGTATTTTTTTTCTCTGTAGTCCAAGCTGGACTACAAAAAGTGGCAATAGTGGAGTCCTTAGCTTGCCACTAAGTCCTTCTGGAATGGGAGTAAAACTAAGTCTACAAAGTGTCTTGTTTCTGTTAACTAAATATTTTGCTTTTATTTCCCAAAGCTATGGAAAATGTCAATATAACAAATTTCAAACTACCAAAGATTTTTTTCTTTGTAGCTGCGGAACTATGATGCCTTTACTTTCTCTGTATTGATGTTTTATGCTTTTGAGAACTAAGCTTTCCCAGAGAAGCAACAGTCAGTTTATCTTCAGTGTATGCATTTAAGGGACTTGCAGTGAGGCACTTACCTCACCTAACCTCATATGTCTAAAAGTTAGTTCTCAAAATTATATTCAGTGGGGTTGTTGGCATAAGACTACTTACCCCAAATAATTGCCTATGTTTACAGTGTAGATAGCTACATTTGGGCTGGTCAATCTGTGTAGTCTATTGGAATTCTTGGTGTGCATCATCATAAGTAGATATCTAAAAGAGTGAATTTCTTAAAGATGTCCGAAGTTAGATTAGGTGAATTTTACCTTTTCTGACCATTTCTTCCCTTTCTTTTCCAGGGCATGAATGTCCACACTTCATCTTTTTTTTTTTCTATTTCATAATAATCTTTTCATACCCAAAATAGAAATGTTTTCAGGGACTGGCTGGTGTGCACCTTTGAGTTTTCATTGTTGTCTTATGTTCCAGGAGACTGAAACGGGGACAGAAGTGAACACTTGGTTCTGATTCCCCCCCTTCGTTTTCTGGGAAAGTCACAGGTCTCATTTTATGGTGAAAACATTTTTTAAATGACCTATCCGTTTTACAGATGTCAAAGATTAAAATAAACATTTACTTATATTTCTGCTATTGCTGTTATTACTGTCATGACAGGTTTGCTTGGGTCTACGGAGAACAGGTGATACTCTGGTAGGTGATGTGCATACATGTGATAAAGGTCACTACAGTCTGTAACAGCTAGCTATAGAAGTGAGTGTTGCCATCTTATCTTTTTGGAGGGTGACCTTGTGTGGGAAAGGAGTAAGAACTCAAATTCATGCAAAGACATCTGTGGTATACTCAGTTACTTCTTCAGAGACAAAATTTCTGTAGTTACATACAAGCCCTTTGCTCCTATACTATGTTTCCCTCCAGGGTACCTCCACAGTGCAACCAGGAGATACAGCTTTGTATAGACCTGCGCTAACATGAATCTAGTTCTCAAGAAATGGTCATATAACGTAGCCTTTTGAGGCTCATGGCATTGTCTTTAGTACTGCTGAAATAGGACGATTAAAAGCTTATGAGCTACGGAGTGGACATACATTTAACTGTTATTTCATTAGGGATAAAATGCAAAATACCATCTTAATCTTTCTTGCTTTATGCTTTAGTGACAAAAAATGCTACCAAATATTTTGGATTGCCTCCATGCTAGAACATCTGATTCCCTGTGCACTTTGGTATAGGACAAGTGATACAAAAGTGAAGAGAGAAAGTCGAAGCACTTTGAGTTGGCTTGTAGCAACATGAAGTTAAACAGTGACAAACTCATAAAACGAAGTGGTATTTTGCAAGGTACATTCAAAATTTTAGGATAGATTGAAGAGTGGGAAAGGCCTGAGGTGAGCCATGTCTTTTGAGTCATCAATATACTCTGGGTCTGCTTATGGCCATGTTTGGTTGGAAAGCACTAATTAGGTTAGATATACTTGGCTAGAAGGCAGAAAGCTTAAAATATTAACTTTTTAAACATGCATACATTTGGAATATAACATATTCTGCTTTTTAGAGGTATATCCTGAGTAAATATCTTGCCAGCATGATGTTATCCTTTAATTTCTCAAATGGAAATACGCTGGTTTAGAGTCAAATCTTACTCTTGTACACATGCATGCTACTTTTACAGTGTTCAGAGAAGAGCATGGATCCAAAAATGGTACTAATCTCTTCTTTTTTTCAGTTAGTAAATACCTAGAAATGTTACACATTTACTCCCACTATAAAAATACTGAAGTGATTATTTTATTTTTTTAGTTCATTTGTTTGTTTTTGATCGCTGAGGAGAGGGCTAAATAAGCAATTTTTTTCTTCAGTAGAAATGGTTCAAAGCTTCCAAACAATGTGGACAAGCTTGAATTTTGTTGTCTTAGGATGAGATGATGGGCAAATCCAAGGGCAATCTAACTTTCATGATTTCCCTCTCATCTATTTACTTCTTTGCTGGGGCACACAAGACCACTGCCTGAACATGCAGGGTCACATGAAACTGAACAGTAAATGTATCTTCTCTTTGGGAATGGCATAAACTTGGAGAAATTCTGCTAATGTCAGTAAAAATTCCCACTGGGAGGAACTGAGAGAAATGTTGGGTCAAGCAAGCCTGTGAAGTGATAACTTATACACTGGGGAGTCAAAATGGACGAGCATTTGTGGGATCACTTTTGGTAGCATTCATAAGGTGAATAGGCTGAACTTTTTTCCGCTCTTGAAAGTAAAATACTTTCTTTTGGCCTGCTCATTGATTTCAGTGGTCCAGATGAACTTGAGAGGGCAGAAAGAAGTCTAGCTTGTAATTTGAAACCACTTAATGGATACAGCAAGAAAGAACAGCCAAGTCCAGTAGGTTTTGTTCATCTTTATGTTCTGTGCCCATCCAAAGTAATTTTTGCTTTTTTTTTTTTTCTAGTGTTAAGGCAAGATCCTACAAAATGGTCCAGAAATAATTATTCTGGGATTTAGGAGGCCTTATGAGTTCCTCTTCTGAGACTTAGGTTCAAGACCTTAATCTTCCAGATATTTATAATGTGACCTTAGGAGATCCGCATTTAGGCAATGCAACACCATATTCTTTATATTTTGCATTCCACTGCAATTCAAAGTTTGGCATTATGTCATCAGACTTTAGTTCTACATTGTGGACATTCCTGAAAATAAAATTCACAAAAAAACAGAGTCTGGACAGTCACTGGGGATTTGTGATCTTGGGCTTCAGTCTTCTTAGCAGATGACTATCTAAATCTCATCTGCAGACTTACATATCTTTTTTTCTCAGGCATTTTTAATAAGGGATTTTCACCTCTCAGAAAATATCTTAAGTAAAAACTTAGAAGTATTTTTTAACTTGTTCCACTTTATAGACATTAGGTGTGATTCTTCTTTGCTCTTTCAGGCATTTTTCTGTATTATGAAATGAATGAAGCTCTAGAAATGTCTGAAGGGAATTTTTCCATTGACTATAAGGAGACAGTAGGATACTTGGTTAAAGTTAAGTCAGGTGAATACTACCCCCACTGACTGGGACAAGCAGTTAGATCAATAGAATTGTCTATTTTGTGAATCTTGATCTGGTTTACACGTGCATCTAGGTTCATCCCATGTAACCGAGCCGCCTTGGACTGGGGGGATGAAATTATCCTACGGTTCCTTCGTAGTTAGTGGAGACAGACCTACACCTCCACATTGTATTTAGAGCTTAGGTGGGCCTCCTTGCTCTCTGGGGAGCACATTTCTATGCATGCTGAACAGAAGGCATTGAGAAGACTTGGCAAAGAGAAATTTGGTGTGGAACTCAGTCATCTACAGTTCTGTCTAAATTAGGCTGTAGGCCAAAAGTCCTTAAGCCCTAGACAGTGACAGAGTTTGTTTATCTTTCAGGACTGCCTAATTCTAAATGTGTTTAAATGCCTTCCTGCTCCACTGAAGATTTAGGGTTGCTTTAGTTATCCATACATAGCTGGAAATGTCTGCTTTGGAGACAGACATCATAATCTAGGCTTATGCAGAACAATGTCTGAATTGTACTCAAGTCTCTTTGGAAGGTTCCTGAACCTGGCAGCCAAGACGGCCAACCATGTCATGGGGTGCATCAAGCACCGTATTGCCAGCTGGTCAAGGGAGGTGATCGTCCTGCTCTACTCTGCACTGGTGAGGCCTCATCTTGAGTACTGTGTGCAGTTTTGGTTGCCACAGTACAAAAAGGATACAAAGCTACTAGAGAGTATCCAGAGGAAAGCCACAAAGATGGTGAAGGGTTTAGAGGGGAAGCTGTACGAGGAGCGGCTGAAGGCACTTGGTCTGTTCAGCCTGGAGGAGACTGAGGGGAAGCCTCATCGTGGTCTACAGCTTCCTCACAAGGGGAAGAGGAGGGGCAGGTGCTGATCTCTTCTCCCTGGCGACCAATGATAGGATCCGAGGGAACGGCAGGAAGATATGCCAGGGGAGGTTTAGGTTGGACATTAGGAAAAGGTTCTTCAGCCAGAGGGTGGTGGAGCACTGGAACAGGCTCCCCCGGGAGGCAGTCACGGCGTCAAGCCTGGCAATATTTAAGAAGCATTTGGACAACGCCCTCAGACATATGGTGTAAATTTTGGGGTTGTCCTATGCAGGGACAGGAGTTGGACTTGATGATCCTTGTGGGTCCCTTCCAGCTCAGGACATTCTATGATTCTATGAAACACGAGACACAGCCAGAAGTGACCTACCAGCTAGATTGTGGTTTGAAAGTGATATTTTCTGTCTTTTAAGCAGTAAGGACATTCAGCTTAGGAAACTGTGAAGCACTCCAGGGTCCTGTCTCCAGGACTACGCTGGTTTACTAATCCTTGAAGATCTAACAGAAAAGGCACATGCATTTTGGGGAGTTTTGTCAGAATTGTGGCCCCTTCTCAGCTGAATACCCTAACTACCAACCTAAGTTAGCCTTCCTCTAACCTTTTTACTATATAACTCAATGAATTTTGTACTCTCTCCTCCTCAGTGCCTAAGAGAAGGTACTGCATAGCCTGGCAATTAAAGTACTCACATCCTCAAAGAAACAAGTTTAATACACTTCAGGATACTTAGCACCTTGAATTCAGATCTCCCATTTCACAATTACAGAAATAGGAGGTAATAATACTTGCATTCCTTGAAGGGGATTAGATGAGTTGCATCCCAAAACACCCAACGTTTCATACTGATTCCTTATACTCTTGGCAGAAGGTCAGGCTAGATTGCCCTGTAAATGTCCCTAGTCAATAAGAAGAGGGAAGCATCACCATTAGGCAGACCAGTTCCATCTTTTCAGAAGTGGTACAGAGAATATAGGTGGTTATTTGAAATGTACTGAACCATCATAGGCGCAATGTCTAAAAAGTCAGTGTCAAAGTTTGGACCTAAACCAGGTAACAGAATTCCACCTTCTGACATTTGGAGGCTTAAATTTCAGCAAAGCAAAAGGATTTGTGCTGAAGTCCACTCCAGCCCTTAGTTGATCTGTTCCCCAGTTCTTGTTTTTAAAATGTGAGTATTGACACAGGGGTTGTGAGATTATATCTATTGAGGATAATGAAGCATCCATATGCTGTGGTGATGGTTATCATCAAAAGACTCAGGAAAGGAGTAGCCTCTATAAATTGCTGAACAAACTTACTCCTGACAGGGCTGTGAGATCAAGCCCTTAAGCCAAGATATCACAGAAGTCTTGGCAAACAAATCAGATATGTTGTGTCTCAGAAATGATCCTGTTCTGCAATGGATAGGGCTTCTCCTCCTTGCAGCACTGAAAAGCTTCTGTTGATTGGAACGCGAACGTCTTGGCGTTCTCTAAATTACACCAGAGACACGAAGGTAGCAAGAGGGTGTCTTTTTCTCTGTCTCAGCTCTGGGCTGTGCTTTCTTTACTGTCCCTTGTACATTAAGTTTCACAAAGCAATATGCATTGAGATACGTGTATCTAGGGACCAAGAGACAATTCAGGCTCACCAAAAAGCGATTTAAACAAAACGAGAATATAGGCTCGGGAATGTTCCTGAGGAAAAGTTGCTTTCTTACTCTTTAAAGGATATGTAACCCTGAACTGCCACAGTTT